>NC_045562.1:58198826-58513826 GCF_009819795.1 Aythya fuligula
TTTTTTTTCTACACTCAAGGTGAATATTGCACCTAGGGAAGCGTGTGATGGGTCTAAAACGGGTATTTGATGTAGTCATCCTGGTGTAAACTCTCTCTGTGGGAGTTTCAGCTCAGACTAGAGACTTTAGAAACGGAATTTCCTTGTAGGACAGACACATCCACGCCGCCTGACCGCAGCAGGACACCCGCTCCCAAACCCTATTCCCCTGAGGCACCCCTCGATATCCCCCCACCCCGCCGCCATTTTGGCGGGGCGGGGCGGGGCGGGCTCCGCCGAGCGCTCCCGCGGCTGGCGCGGCCCCGGCGCTTCCTTCCGGCCGCCATTTTAGCGCTGCGCCTGGCCTCGCGGCGCCGCCGCCGCCGTTGCTGCCGCCGCCGCCGGTGAGGGCGGAGAGCAGAGAGCAGAGCCGGGCCCCGCCGCCGCCGCCATGTCCAAGCGCCACCGCCTAGACCTGGGGGACGACTACAGCTCCAGCAAGAAGCGCTCCGACGGGTAAGCGGCGGCGGCGCGGCCCGCGGTGGTCGTGGTCCCCCCCCCCCCCCCCCCCGTCGCCTCCGCCTCATCCCCGCCGCCATCCGCTGCCCATCGCCGCCGGGGGGCTGGGCCCGGCCCCTGCCTGCCTCGGGAGGGCCCCGGGGGCGGCGGAGCGCGGGGCTTGGGCCCTGGGAAGGCCTCGCAGCCGCGTGGGGAGGGGGAAGGGAGCGGGCCCCGGGAGGGCCGGGCGCCGCGGGGGCGGCTTTGTGTGCCTCGCCCCGCCGCCTGCTGTGTGTTTTTTTATTATTTTTTCTCTTTTTTATATTTTTTTATTGTTGGATTTCTTCCTTTCTGGTTCGGGGGGTCCGGGAGATGCGGGCCTAGAGGTCAGCGCGAGGCTCGGTCGGGCCGTGCTTGGAGGAGGAGGAGGAGCGGGGCTCCTTTGTTAATGGCTGAGCCTCGGAGCGCCGCGGGGATGGGCCTGGCTCGGCTCCGAGGGGTTGGTGGGCCCCGGGGGTTACAGGTTTTCCTCCTTTGTTTTGCACAAGTTAGTTTCGGGACTGCTTTTTTTCCAGCAGATTTTCATTAAGGTTAATGGAAGTGCGGGAGCACAGGCCGTGCGCTGGTGCCATCCGCTTATTCACAGTTGTTCTACGGCCTTTTCTGCACAATCTCCTTTCCCTTTTCGTGGGGGCACAACGACTCCAAACCTAAATCCTTAATTAGGAAAGGAGCAGCAAGAAGTGCTATTCTTACTTAGTCCACCCTTCTTGGTGTAGCACCTGAGACTTCCCTGAATCAATCCCTGAATCAATCCCTTTCTGGAGTCCAACAGCATTGTTTAGGCGGGAGTATTAAGAATATTTATCTGATAAAAATGACTAGTTTTCATCTCAAAACTCACAGGAACTACAAGTCCACCATAACAGTTAGTATTCATTGATAAACAGTCTTCGCTCTTCAAGTAGAACTTGTTTTTCTTAAGGGCGAGCTTGTGTAGCTCCAGTTTCTAGCCACTAGTTCAATGAATTTGTCCTCTGCTAAACTGAAATTTATGTGCATTATTGAACATCTATTTCCTGTATGAAGGAACAGTATCATCTTTTTTTTTTTAATTAAATGGAGCAAGCTATTTATCTCTTTTAATACATTTCCGCCTGATTTGCAAGCAGTTTGCATAACTCTTGTGTGCATCCAGAAAAGTTGCATATGCATGCTTTTTTGTTTGTAGAGACTTCAGCAAAATTTTCAAGTGGTTATGCCACAACTGGCTATTAAATGGTTGTGGTACAGCTGTTATGGTCGTCTCTATGGATAATCCTAGGTCAGGAGTTCCTTGTTTGAGTGTTGGTGGGTTCTGTATTTCTGGTATGGTTTTATTATGTGGCATTGTTTCTGCTGCCATCCTGAACTCTTTCCATTTTGTAAAAACTGTAATCAGTTCCTAACAGGGGTACAAACTTGTTACCCAGAAGTTTTTGGCTGTTATGGCACCTAAAGCCTCCACAGACACTGGTTTTGTGCCCTTTCCTCTATCAGAAGCAGCATGAAATGGCGTAGGACCAAAACCAAGTCATTATAAGCAGAGTTGTCTGGTTGCTTCTAATATTCCTTGAGATCCGAGTTCAACAAGCACAAGGCACGGTAACCTTATATTGTCCTGGCTTGTTTAAGGGCTGTTAAGTTTTACAGCATACGGAAGGCTGAGATACAGAGAGGTTCTTGTTACTAGCGTGCATGTACTTGTCTTCCTCCATGCGGAGTGCCTTTGTGCAATTTAGTTGGTTTGAAACTGGATTAAGCTGAATTAGCTCCTTGAGTAGATACTACTTCAAATGCAGGGGAGTCATGTACTTTGCATCCAGACTGGGCTGCCGAGCTGCAATGTACAAGTTGTGTCAAGTTACCAAGTAGGGTTTAGATCCTTTTTGACTCAGGCCTGTGCAACCCGGCGTGGCAGTGATGCCAGGCCAACAGGCTTGTGGTTGTTCTTGTAACCTTACCTTCTGGGCTTGAAGGATCATCCATAAAGAAAAAAATACTAGGAAAAATGCAAATAGTTTAGAAGACTTTCTGTTAAAATGCTGCTATGTGAAATGCATACCATGGTTTTACACTGGTATTTTTTTTCCCAAGTATGGTTGAGTTGGTGTTGTATAACATCACTGTTGCTGTTAGTAGGATGCATCCTTCTGTTTAATTTCTTTTAATTCTTTACATATAAAGTGGAAATCTGCATTTAACAGCGTTAGTTTTTTGCATCAGCTGCAATCAACTACTGCCATGTCTGTTTAGTAGTGGTGAAAATATCATTGATGTTCTGTTGGATATGTTTAGACTTCCACTGTGGTCAACAGTGGTTTTACCTGGTCCTTTGTTTCTTTTGTCAGTTTTGTTTTTTGTCTTCTAATTTAGTGTTACTGTGTTTCTTTTGCATCTGCATGTGTGGAGATAAGGAAGTGACTGCAAGTAGCAGATCAGACAAAAACAACAACAAAAAATAACCAAACCAAAAAAAAATCACCAACAAACTCCTCCTGATTATAGAGGTTGTGATGGGCTTCATGCACAAAACAAACATGATTAAATTTTGATTCTTTTACGTTAATTGTTCATTTTTGTGTTTGAGATCAGTATTTTCAGTGCAAGGATGAAAAGTAACTTACATGTGATAGTTTACAGATGAAGAGCTGCCAAGTTGCATTTTTAGAAAGTTCAGTAAATGCACTTGGCAGCATAGCTGCCATTCCTCCTTTCCCTTGTTGATGCAAGGCAGCTGGATGTGACTGCTGAATTTCAGTAATAATGGAAGACTGGAAATGTTTTTAGGAAAAAGTACTACTGTGAAATAATCAATACTGAAGATTTTATATATATAAATAAAATACTTGAGGACATGGTATATATTTTGTGCTTTCATTATGCTGAGATGTAGTTTTCCCCTTCTTCTATCGTAAACATTGTAAAACAGAAACATCTCCTGGTTAACCTCTAAGTTGACTTTTTGGCCTTGGAAATGTAGATTGAACTGGATGGGTTAACTTTATTGTACAAGTTAACAGTTTTAAGAGTTAAATGAAGTAACAGAGATGGGGAGTTCACAATTTTCCATTCCAGATCACATTTGTCATCTGTTTAACCAAGTGTCTTGTTCTTGAGATTGTTTGTATATATGCTGTGAACTCAGCCAAATAGCTGCCAGCACAGAAGGCAACTGTTGTGCTGCAGGAGAGTGTTTGGAAGACCAGAAAACTGATTGGGGCTAGAATTAAGGTTGGTGGAAGGGTCTGGGGAGGGCTTGCTCTTCACAGGGCTGCTAAGTTTGCATGCCAACGCGAGGGAAGGGTTGGCAACAGCATCAGGCTGTTCCTTTTAGCATGAGTGCTGGTTTCTGCCACTTTGAAGCTTACCTGGAGATAAACTTCATCTGCTCTGTGGAAGCTGCTGACACGCTGGTTAAGTAAACAGCTAGGGAACAGCCTGCTGCTGAAGGGCTTTTCTTTCTAGCTCTTCATTGGTGTGTAGTCCAAGTGGGAAAAACAACAGAAGCCATCAGTAGTGTGCATTGTTCTTCCCTTCAATGAATGGGCTGTTCACCAGGTTGTCACACTTTACCCTTGCTTTACCATACTTAAATCGCTTTTACACCCTTGTTTTGATTTCTTGTTAATGTTACTGTCTGACCATACACCTGTTTATCCCAATACATGCATATATTTAAAAACGCTAATTGTGAATAGCTTATTAACTACAAGTTCAAAACTTGATTCTTGTCTGACACATGTTACTAGACTCTTCCACTAACCACTCTGGGTAGCATTATGGAGCCTAATTCCTTCAGTTTGTAATGGGTAAGTTTTCCCTACCAGAACATAAAAAAACATATTGAATTCTGTAATATTTGCCTGTTGTTGCACACTAAAAACAGATTTCTAGCTTGGCCACATTAAAAGCAGTGTTGAAGCTATGGCATCTCAGATGCAAGCAAATGATCTAAAAGGCCCTCAATTTTTAGGTAGTTCAGCGTCCGAAGCTTCGGGAAAATCTGTATAAAAGTGAATTAGGTCAGTCACAATAGCCAGTGTATTTTGGGACCCTTCTTTCTTTTCAGTGGGTCTGTGTTAAAGGAATGTTCTCAAAGCTAGGTGTGACAACCTCTGAAGCCATAGTATGTCAAAGTATTGAGGGAGCAAATAAGGTCTACATAGATTTTTCTCTTGTATGAGAAGTGCTGCTCCTTCTGGATCCCCAGCACATTTTCTTTCCTGTATGCAGGATTTTCCTTATTACTTCACTGGTTACATTTCAATGCCAGCTGCGTAGTTAAAAACACCAACAAAATTCTGTTCATTATAGGCATGCGTATGTGCAGGTAAATAAGTGGGGAAGTCCTGTTTGCCTTTAATTATTATTCCTGTAAAGGTTTATATCTGCATTCACTCTGAAGTTGGTGTTCATTCAGTTTATTGCTTTGCCTTTCTGAGGGGATTTCAGTTGTTAACATAACGCATGCTCACATGCATGTTTACATAAACAATGGTGAGGGTGTTCTTCGTTTTGCAGATGAAAATGCCACTAATCTTTTCGTTTGTCCTAGTTTCAAATATAGCGGGGTGTTTTCATAAAGCAGGACTCGTTTCAAAGTGCTGAATCACAGTAAGCTTTAGATCTCCATTTAAAAACATGTAGTTACAGTTCTTAGGGTGAAAGTAGTGATTTCTTGATGAGGGTAAGAGTGTTCAGTAGGGGAGTGTGAAATTATATGCAAAATGAGTACATAGCTCCTCAAAATCAGAAAGCGCGTCTAAGACTGAGGCTGGAGTTTGAATTTTGAGTGTTTGTTTACAGTGAAAACAATGTTTTTTCATTGCATTCTCAAAATCATTATTTTGGGGGCTTAGTGGTTGCAGGAGTGTTCCTGATATAGGTAAGAGGCAAGTTCAAGGTTGTTTGAGGTTAAATACAAATTATGTCCCCTTTGCCTATTTGATTCTTAACTAACCTTATTTTAGCTTTGTATATTACTTTTAATTCAGAGAAAATGAACCAAATACAGCAAACTTGTAGTGTTAATATCTAGCTTCTCCTTATGTACATATCTTTAAGTTCGTATTCCTCTTTGTGATGAAGAAGTGAAATAGTTATTGACGTTTGTTTAGGTAACGTGCAGATTTTTACAACTCACACAGTTACAGCTTTGTAGATGCTGTTGTTTTAGGCGTGGTAACAAATGGGAATACAGATGTTGATTGCTGAAGTAGGTGGCAGGAGGTGATGCTGGAGAAGACGGTGCAACCGTAATGACTGGTGTTGAGGAAATCTCAAGTTCAACAATCTGTATATCAATTCTGATTGAGTCATAATTGTATGGAAGACTTTAAACAAAAATCTACAGAGTAATTGTGGGATGTTAACATGATACGTGAACCCTGAAGAAGTTCGATTCTAAGTTTTTTGCGGTTGGCATAATTCTCTTGCTAAGTAGGCAGTTCTTCTATCCTAGTAGCAAGTAGTGACAGGAAGACTTGTGGGGAGTCTAGAATGTACAGCAGGTTACTGGTAGTCATGAAATGAAGAGGGCGAAGATGATGCTCTCCGTGTGATACCTTTGTTCAGTCTTCTCTATAATGAGAGGATTTGTGGCAGCGGTGCTCATGTTCAGTGGGTGTATCTAGTAATTGACGTGCACTGCGTGCTGTTGTGCTCTGATGCTTGTCCGTCCAGGTAACTGTTTGCAGGACTCCTTAAAAATAGTTGCTTTATATCCTCTTTGCAGTAAAGACCTCTGAAGTCACTCTGTATTTAAATTCCTATTTTGCGTTTAAATATTCAAGTATCTAATTTTCTGCTATGTTTTCTAACTCCTTTTAGGAAAGATCGTGACCGGGACAGAGACCGCGATGACCGGAAAGATCGTGACAGGGATCGTGACAGAGATAGAGATCGTGACAGAGAAAGGGAGAAGGAAAAGGAATTGCGAGCAGCATCTAACTCTACGCTCATTGCTGCTGGGTTACCACCTATGAAACCAGCAATGATTCCACACAGTATTAACCCTTTCACAAATCTTCCACATACACCTCGTTACTATGACATCCTGAAAAAACGGCTACAGCTTCCAGTCTGGGAATATAAAGAAAGATTTACAGATATTTTGATTAGGCATCAGTCATTTGTACTCGTTGGAGAGACTGGGTCTGGTAAAACAACACAGGTGAGTTCTTAGTTACACGATGGTGCAGTTTTTAAAGCTTGAGGCTGTTGTTAAGTGCAGGGGTTAGAACTTTCTTTGGTTTCTTGAAATTAATTGTGCAAAAACCTCACAAATCGTGGGCAAAAATAACTTGAATATTTCATACGCTTCATGCAGAAGTATGTGAAAAGAATCTTTAAGCATCTTTTAATAATCTACTGTCTATCAGGCTCTCTGGTAGTTATCTTTGTAGTAGAAGAAGATAGTTTTTAACTGCTAAACAGAAATGTACAAATTGACAAACTGAAGTGATGGTTCCAAATTTACAGCCCTTTTGCTGTGTAGGTAGCAGTTTGAAAATAGGAAAAATGTTACAGAAATAAGCATTTGTTAGTGTTCTATGAAATATAGTGCTACAGGTGGGAACTTAATGGAAACTGGAATGTCAGATAACAATTCAGACCTGATCTTTCTCAGCACTGAAAGGAAGGACAGCAGATCTGCTGAGCTTCCTTTGTCCTTAAGAGCTGTGGGGATTGGTAAAATGGGGAAGATTTTAAGAAAAGGCACATCACTTTGTGTGTAGCTGGACAAACCTGCTTAAAACTTCAAACTGTCCTCTGATTTTCTGTTTAAAATCTGTGTGGTAAAGTGATGTAAACAAGTTCTTTGTTCTGTAACCTGCTAAATTCCTTTTATCTAGACAATGAAAAACTGAAGGATATTTTAGTCTTCATAAAATGGATTATAACTGACTTGGAGAACTTAGTCACAAAATAAAATTTGGAAGTTTGGAAAATGTAAAAGGACAGTGTAGTGAACACCTTTTTGTGTGTGTGCCTGAAATATTTGGTGTTACTTACCCTTTTTGCTGCACATTTTGAGAACTATCTTCTTGCTTGGAAGGTACCTTAGGGCTGTGTTGCTTTTTTAATGTTTCAGTGGAGACCAGCTTTTTATAGTTTCTTCAGGGGAAAAAAAATGATTACACAGTTACTTGGAAGAGATGGTATTCTGAACATTCACATTTTTAAAAAACAACAGAAACAAAACACTGCCACAGAAACAAAATTTCTCTCTGCATGATCTTAAAATCCATAGATCTCAGGGTCTGTTCTAACATTTGAGATTGCAGCTTAAACATGGCTTTCTATCATATTGCTCCCAAGGTATGAAGCTTTTACTGAGTTGTGTCACTGCTTTACACCTAATTTTTGGGAAGGATGTAAGAAACCTAAGGCTTCTTATAAACGGGTTTTAAGCTACCAAAAGCATACAAGCTATCTCACAAGCTTCACTGCTTCCTGTGGGTTACTCCTTTATGAGGCTGTGGGTATATCTTTAAACAATGGAGGGTGCCTTTGTAGGACAGTGACACTGAAAATGATCTTGCTGGTGGCTAGGGAGATCCTTGTTTTGCATGGGATGCTGTCTTACTCTTTTTGTGATCAGGTGCCATCTTAAAACTAGCTGGGGAATGGTTATTTATCTTCCATCTCCTTACACTCATTGATCAGAGCAAGATAAATATTTTTTTGTTTAAAAAAACAAACCCAAACCCTCTAATACTGAAACTGAATGTGTCCATGAACTACTTATGCGTGCTGTTATCTGGTATAAGGTTGGCATTCACTGAAATCTGCAGTGAATTGTCTTTCCAGAAATGATTATCTTATGTTTCATGGTAAAGAGCCTATGGAAGTAGATAATCTTTTAAGTGAGCTGCCATCTGTCAAGTCCCTTCCCCACTTGCTGTGTGCAGGTTTTCCCTTCAGTCTTGTAGAGCATTCAGGTTTGAGAAAGCTTGGCTTTTGCGGTGAAAACAATAGGGATAAAACCTTTCTGAAAAATCTTGTTCCACGAAGACTGGCTTGAAATTTAAAAAAACAAAACACACTAAACTATACCATCTGGTAAAATATACTGAAGAATTAGACAGGTAAAGTTTAGAAGCAGTATTGCTTTGGGCATGGCTTCATTTCCTGCTGTCCTTGTAGTCTAAAGGAGAGTTGACATGGGTGAAAGTTGGACTCCATTTTTAATTAATGAAAAATATTTCACCATGTAGTTTTTAACGGGGAAAATTCTAAATGATTGAAGTAGCTCAGAGCAGGCAAAAGAACAGTGTTCTTTCCCTTCCTGTTCAGCATCCCTTTAAAAAATATCTTCCCTTTGCCTTAAATGGCCTTTAACAGCTCACTGCTTTCATTTGAGATCTCACAGGCCATTCTGTGCAGGGACCTGCCTTATTTTCATAGAGGTTGTATTTGCAAACCTCTCTTCACTGAAAAAGTCCTTGAGGCTAAGGGGTGCTTAACACTGAGCTCTTTCACATTCTTTCAGTATTGATGAAAATGCTTGTGTGCTTGCTTGTCTAGGAAATGTGGGGTTTTGCTGAAAATTTTAGGTGTTTTTGTGTGTCAGGGAGATGAAGTTAACTTGGTTGTGTTATATAAGAACTGGGTAATATGAATTGTTCCGTGTATTCCCAGCAGTGGTCATGACTGAAATAGGAAGTGTAGTATGTCACAGTCCTCCTTAGTGTTTGTGTCTCTTAAAGCTGGACATTGGAAGTATTCTGGTGGTCATCTAAATCAGATTAGCGTATGGAAGTCTGCAGAGGCTTTGTCCTTTGTTTGACACTAGTGCTGTAGGTTTTGTTGTTACCTGGAAAACAGCCTCTCCGTTGTTTTTATTTCCTATTAGCGCGGCCTGGCTGACCTGCTGCTTTAAAGTTCATGTCAGGATTGGCCCTGTTTGAAGTTAACCTCATCTGCTTACATTCGAGTTAGTCCTAGTGATGTGGGAAACAATTTCTTTACTCTGTGCTTGGGAAGTGTGTATGTGTTACTGGGTGGGATTCCAGGTTCACGTCATCGGTGTTCAAGAGCTGCTCTTATTTTTAGGTTTGAATATAATTTCTTATTTGAGCTTTTTTCTTTAGAAGTCTGGTCTCCTGTCACTTTCTCATAGTCTTTGCTTTCTATTTTTGTATTTATAATGGCAGTATGTTCTCCATTTTAAGAAAAGGAGCTGTTTATTACAGTCTATGCTTGTCTGATGTGGATGAGTCTTAGTGTTCAGTTGCTCCCATTTTGCAGTGGGAATACTGTATTTGAGAAGAAAGATCTTCCTAGGTTACTTGAAACCACACAGCTCTTTCTATTGTTTTGTGTTGGTTCCGTGCACAAACACTCACACTTTTCTGTAAGTGTGAGCTTTTTGGGATACTTTTAAAACCAATTAGAAAGGAGGAGTGCATTTTGTGGTCTATAGATTTCAAACTAGCTGTCCCTAGAGTTGTCTCCTCATAAAACATCACACAGAAAATGTTAATAACATTCAATCTTGTTCGTGACCCTAGAAATTCTTCTGAAAAAGCTGCTTATTTTGGACAATACTTACTATTTACAAATTCCTAAAAATAAATAAAATAAAATTACTGTATGACAAATGAGTGTTAATAACCAGAACGTTGGGATTTTATGTCTGTTGGATAAGATTTCCAAAGAACAAGAGTTAACCAAATAAACATAACTTAAAACTTGTTTTTGTTATGATTTATAGCTAAGCCAAGTTCTGTATCTTTTTTTTTTTTTCCTAATGTGCGTGTTTATAAGCAGTGCTTTTTAAGCTGCGAAGTACTATTTGTTTACTGTAGAACTTTAAATACCTAACATGTTGTGGATCTCTAAATTGTGAGTGCTAATTTTGATCTTTTGCTTTTAAGCACAATGGCTGCTGTTAAATCTCTCTCTGGGGTACTGACCTAACAACACCCAAAGATACTGTGAAACTATTTGCTTCCTTGATAACCTCTGTGACAGTTACGTACGTGCTTTATTTAGTGGCGTTGGGTCCAACTAAATTGTCTGCTCTCATCTCTGGATAGTTTTCTGCATACAGTTGTCATCTCAATAAAATGATAAATATCTTTATTTGATACAGTAGTTATACGTTAACCATGCTTCTAATAGCCAGATGTAAAACTGAATTTTATTCTTGACAGATCCCCCAGTGGTGTGTTGACTACATGCGCTCGTTACCTGGACCAAAGAGGGGAGTAGCATGTACCCAGCCTAGGAGAGTGGCCGCAATGAGCGTGGCGCAGCGTGTCGCTGATGAGATGGATGTAATGCTGGGCCAGGAAGTTGGTTACTCTATTCGATTTGAAGACTGCAGTAGTGCAAAAACCATTCTGAAGTAAGTATGGCAGCTATCCGGTAAAGGCATTACACTGTCTTTTTGAGGGTGGGGGCAATCACAGGGCTGTAAAGGGGGTTAGGGAAGTTTTGAAAGGAGTAATGAAGAGGGGAGTGAACCTATGGGCAACCACCTCCAATGCCTGAGTAAAAGAAGAGAGGAGCTGTAACATCAGCTGAGAGAAACCTGGGGTGGGGGGCTTGCTTGGATAGATTCAGAAATGAGTTATTCCACTTCATCTCTCGACCCTATGGAAGTGATTTAAAGTTATCCATAAAGAGGAGAGTGATCTGAAGAAGTATTTTTTTTAATGAATAAAGTGCTATTCAGAATAAAGCCCTTCAGCATTCAGTTTCTCTTCATGTTATCCATTTGGCTGGCAGTTGTCAGTGGTAACTAACTACATGAGGTGAAGTTCCTTAGCGTGCTTTAGTAAGAACTACCAGGGAGTTTCAGGAGTGACCTATGGCGGACTCTAGGGCACATAATCTGAAGTTTGAGTTTGCCAGCATTTTAGTTGTCAGCTGTTGTAGATTCCTTTGCTTTGTGTGTGCAGCCAGGCCCATTTCATACATCATCTGCAGGTGACACTCAGAATGATCAGTTAAAAAAGGATTGTATGTAGTGTGATTTAATGAGTCTTACCTGTTTAAATGGTGTTTCTCCTTTTGCTCGTAGAAGTGGTTGACAGCTGGGAATGAAGTTCATGTGCAAAAAAGAAATTGTACTGAGGAGGAAAAGTAAAAATAGAGAATAAATAGTTGCAGGAATAGTAGCTCTAGGATTTCGGTTGCATTCTTCCCTTTCTTTGTCTGTAATTGTAGGCCTGGAAGTCTGCCAGTAATAGTCAACAAACGACTCATAAATGTTTCCAAATCTTGTTTCCCCCCCTCCTTTTTTTAAGCTTTGTTCCTACTCATAGATTTCATTTATATTCTACAGTAATTTCTATGTGAAACTTCGAAGTGGGTTTGTTACTCAGTTGGAAATAGTTTACTAATGCATCTCTTTTGAAAGATTGTTGATTCAAGGCTTACTTCAAGCAACCTAGTGAATAATGTGGAAGAGGATTCTATATCAGACTTAATAAAAATAGTTTTTGTATATTTTTCAGGTATATGACTGATGGTATGTTACTTCGTGAAGCAATGAATGATCCTTTGCTGGAGCGCTATGGTGTTATAATTCTTGACGAGGCTCATGAGAGAACCCTGGCTACTGATATCTTGATGGGAGTTTTGAAAGAAGTTGTAAGACAAAGAGCTGATTTGAAGGTCAGTAGTGATGAAGCCCAGCAACATCTCCTGTCTAGTTACTCATGCTGAAGAAGGGTATGTGTGTGCTGGCTGTTAGTTGATTATAAAGGTCAGTTAATGTAGATCAGCTGTCTTCTTGAGCTGTTAATGATGAACACATTCGGAAGATAACTAGGAAAAGTGCTAGCGCGTTTTGTATTGAAGGAAATACTAGGAAGATGTAATTATAGCTTAACCTTTAGTTTTTTTTTTTTTTTGCACCTTGAAACAGAAGTTATGTAATCAAGTGATAAAAGCATGCCTGAATCATGGTCAACAGTTAAGTTTAGTTTTCTGCTATTTTATGTTGTATGTGTAACATTTTACAGGTCCTTGTCAACCTCTGGAGTAACTTCTTTGCTTTGCGTCCTCCAAACCTACAGGTTATAGTTATGAGTGCCACTTTAGATGCTGGCAAGTTTCAGATCTACTTTGATAACTGCCCTCTTCTAACCATCCCGGGTCGCACCCATCCTGTGGAGATATTCTATACTCCAGAACCAGAAAGGGATTACCTGGAGGCTGCCATTCGAACAGTGATCCAAATTCACATGTGTGAAGAAGAGGAAGGAGATCTTCTACTCTTTCTTACTGGACAGGAGGTATTTTCTTTTTTCAGCCATCTTTCCATATAGAAACTGCTTTAAGTGGCTTGTATAGACTGAAATGTTTAGTTTCCTTTTCTAGTTTACCATTCAGAAATGGTGTGAGGTATTCCACCTGCCATACGTTCAGCACTTGAAATGTTACATTTCAAGTATATCTGTTCTTGCAGATGTTAATGTCTTTAACCAGAATGCTAAGTCAAGCATCTTAAACCTTATCTTTAACCTTACATGAAGGTTTCTTCTTTAATCTTACATGAAGAACAAATATTTGCCCTTTTACTGTTCAGTTAGAAATGATGTCCTTGCTGCATCAGCTGTGATGTATTGCTCTGATTCATTTGATATGGCAAACATGGGAGATTTGGGGGTGTGGGGGGGAACGCTTCTTCAGATGTTATCGACTGGATCAGTACCACTCTGCTTTCATGTTATGGCTCTAGATTCCTTTAGTAGCCATTGTTACTTCAGAGGGACTCTGTTCTATAGTTCAAACAAATTCTTTTCAGTTCTACTGGGTTAACTTATAGGATGTAGTGTTTATAATAAGCGTAAAAGCTTTACCAAACCATGCGTGTACATAGGTGTAGGGGCACCTATGCATAAATTTATCTAATAGTAATATCCCTGTATTGCCTTACCACTGTGTTTACCTTGCATTGGTAAGCCACCATCCTTTATTTTCCTATTTAGAGTTCTCCAGTCCATGTATCCATAGATAATGGATGTTCAGGGGCACTGGAGCAGCTCTGCCTGGAGCTGGTGTGAATTTAGCTGGTTAGGGTGAAGTTCAAGTCTGGTTTAGCTTCTGTAGAGAAAGTTTGAAGCGTTTTATCCCCTTTGCTTTGTGATTTTTGGGGGCAATTTTGTTTAGGGATTGATTAGGAATAAACATCTTGAAATAGAACTTGTATCCCACAGGATACAAGTAAGGAAGATTGTCTGATGTAAACGCAACCACACACCCACCCTGGTGTACCAGGGAGACTTCTGATGATGGAAATAACGTTAATGTCTTGTCTTAGTTGTCTAGGAGATGAAACTGGAAAATCTGACAGAATTCAGTTCATAAATAAGTGAATGTAATTATATTTCAGACAACGTGTCTGTCTTGGATAACAGGCAGTATCAAATTTGTTCTGTTGTTGTGATTAAAGACCCCAGTGGTCTAGTTGTGGATGTTCACTTGAAATGTCTCAAGATTGGCTCACCTGTGCATCTCAGAGGCTGTAGGCTTACTGTCTCCTGGAGGTCTGTTAGAACAGCTTTAGATCTTGCACTCCATTAAGATCAGTAATCTGAGAGTAGGTGTGAAATCATTACAGATGAAATTGGGTGGGGGTAGTGTGCAGAAATAATGATCCGGAAACTACAGATCTGTCTGCACGATTTAGTAACCTAGGCACTTGTGAATGCAGAGTGTGTTCTCTGCCACCCCAGTGTTCTTCTCTCCATAAAGCCAAACACATCACGTATGTAGGAGGATGAATCCGAGCTGCATCTGGATATGTGAAGTGCAGATCAACGCTGTTCTCGAATATAGATAAATATACTGGAAAAGAGTGCTGTGAGGTTCTGGTGTCTGTGTTCCAGAGAGGTTTAAAATGGGATGTTGGTGGAATGGTGATGTTGTAGAAAATGGTTGCAAAACACATTAGAGGACACTTGAGGTTTTGGCAGAATGTTTTATAAGTGAGGATTTATTTTAAAGGTACACCTTTTTCCTTACAGGTTGGTTAAGCACTAGAACTGTGAAAGTAGCAGACACTTTCTTAGGAGGAAATTGAAGTCAAAACTGACAACTTCTTTTGTCTCAGTGGTAGAGATTGAGTAAGGTTGAGTCAGTTAAGTGCACTGGGCTGCAGTGAACACAGGCTCTGGCTTGTTTTCAGCCTTACGCAGAATGTGCCGAGGAGTTGAGGTGCATAAACTGCGAAAGTAACACCAGTAATTTGTGTTCCAGTGCTAACAGCAGAAATTCTCTTGCTTTTCATGTATTTGAGATGTCAACATGAAGTATTTCAAATAGAGCAAGTTAAAATGATTGTGGAATTGTGCTAAGTTCAGTTGTGACTTGTTGACAGAGCAGTTCTCAGCTATGGTCAAGTGTTGACTTCTCCCTTGGAAGACACTCCACTCTCCCCTTTTTCTTTCAATCTGTGTTCAGAGCATCTCCTGAAACATCCAGCTTTTTGTTCTTGTTGTGGCTGTTGTTTTCTCTTCCTCTTAAAATGTAGTAGTTTGTATTCATTCCTGGGAAATGAAAGAGGGAAACTGATCAAGTTTCATGCAGCCTTCAGGACAAAATGTTTCCAGGAGGTTCATGTCATCAGAGCCAGATGTGGCTGGCTCTGTGCTCTCTGTGATAAGAACTTGTATGAGAAGAGGGCATGCTCTAAGGTGTCTACACCCCCTGCCCCACCCTCCTTATTTTACACACGATAAAATTGTCTTGTGCTTTTTTTGGTATTTGTTTCCTTCAGGGGGGAAAAAAAGCAGTAATGTCTGCCTGGTTCACTTACTAAGATGAGGCTGAATCTAGCTGTGCACAGTGCTGTAGTTAGACCGCATCCCCTCTTTAAAAGAACATTCTAACTGGGGCAATCTTGAGGTTTGCTTGTGTCAAGGGATTCTTTGTGGGTGTATGTCCTCTGGTACAGGGTCAGCTGAAGAAATAGTTTTTGAAATAATCTTGCAAATGACCATGTTCACAAAGGCTTTCAACTGCTTTGAATGCTGAGCTCTCAGATTGTTCCATTAAATGTCCTTAAAATGACATCACTAGTCACCATCTTTTTGTAGAAAGAGTTGCTTGAAAGGCAATGTGGTACAGTTCAGATGTTAATCTGCTGCCCAGGCATTGCTCAGACTCCAGTGGATGTTCCCATACACAAGTTCAGCAGCTAAGCTAGAACATTTGCTGGCAGTTGAAGCCCTTCAGCTCAGGGCAGCTTCCTGTTGGTCATTAGGTAGGTCTGCTGTGTAGTGCTGGTGCAGGTTCGTGCCTCAGCTGTGGTAGCGTGGATGGCTACTACATACAGACAAAGGGAAGGAAATTCAGGTTACTGGAGTGGATTGGTAGCTTAGAGGAGGCAATTGAACTGGGTAAGTTCATTCTAGCTAGGCTTCCTGAGTTTCTTTTTCTTGACTGCCATTTCAGCAGAACTACTTTATGAAAGAATCTTGAGTACTTGTTCAGCACAAACTTTCTTCTTAAAGATGTGTTGCACTAACTCAATAACAGGCAGAACTGCTCCTATAACCCCTTCCTGTTTCTGTTCTTGCTAATACTAACCCATCAGTAAGTGCAACTCCTCTTTACTGCATAAATACCATCAGGGAAAGAAATGGAAGTGATTTTCTACTGAGTATTCAGGTTAAATAATGTAATAAGGACTCTCTTTTCAAGAGCAGATAAGGGGGGGGGAATGCACTCTACCATGATAAGAAGCAAAATTGGTCTCTTGTGTGGTTAATTTTATACATCTCCTTCTAGGTGTGTTGCTAATGATATGTTCCAATCCTTACTTTTTTGATGCAGAGCTTGAGGATGTTAAATATTAGTGAGATGATGCATGTGAGCAGTGCAGACATACAGGAAGAGTTTGGGCAGCTGGGGAGGTATTGATTTATGATTCATTTATTCCCCAGGCTCTCATTCTTAACTGTGTTTGAACACCAAGCCAAAGGAACCAACGTGTTTCTAAAATAAATGGCCACAGATCGTCTTTAAAAGTCATACCTAGAAGATAGTCCTTCAAAAATGAGTTTTGTCAGGAGAAAAACAAAAAATCAAAACCTATAATGTTAAGTCTTGTTCACACATTCAGTCTTGCTTTAGTTCTGTTAGTATTTGCTAATACAAATCAAGGGGGGGATGAGGGTCAGATGGGTTAGGAACTTATCACTAACCCCTTTAGTGATACTGTTGAAGCTAAGCCACAGAAGTATTGGTTATGACCCTCTCAGTTTTAAATACCACCAGCTTTTCATCATGTCTTCCCAAATTACCTTTGTCCGGCTTTTTGAGGAGACCTTCTGCCTGATGCTGTCCTTTATGCAATGTGGAAGGCTTTGTATTTACTGTTGGGAGGGCTGGGGGGTAGGGAAGGGATTTCCTTCCTTAAGGAAGGGGCAGGAATTCAGCTGTGTTGTCTTGTAGCTGGCTGTTTCTCTGTGCCCTCCTTTGGGTGAGGGATGTGAGCAGCACTGAGCAGAAGGAGAGAGGATGAAAGAAGACAAAAGGGGTCAGGCTGTGAAAAGGCTATCTTGAGCATTAAAGAAACGAACCTGCGGCTGGTGCTTTCTGTAGTTAAACTGTTGGAAAGGAGTAAGAGGCTGCTGATCAGGGAGCATTCAGTACCCGTTGTACGAAGGTAAATGCAGCCAGGTCTGTTGCCATGGTAAGTCCAGAAATTGTAGCAGTGAAGTGTTCAGGTGACATTGAATGTGTTTATTTCACAGAACAGTTGGAAGGGCTTCTGAGTACTTGATTTTGACTACAACTGGAAGTATTAAATATACCTACTTGGTGTCTGGAAAGCACTTCTTGGGTATTCTTTCTTGATATTGCAAGATATATAACCCTTTTCAAAATGCATGTGTGTTTTGTGTATGGCTACTTCAGTATTTAATACAGTTCATGGGTGAATGAGATTACCTGTGTATGTATACTTGTAGATGTACTCATCGGCCATGAGAAAGGAAAAAAATAAAGAAAACACCGTGCTTTTAATTGCTGTGAGTAGCAGTTGTTGCTGTTGCCATATACTGGATGTTAAAATGGAACAGAACATCAGTCCTGGCGTTCTGAGAATTCAGCGCTTATTTTGTCCACAGGCTTCGGACTTGTGTTTTCCTTCTCATCTGTTGAACCCTTGCATTTCTAGCTGTGCAGAAGCACTGCTTCAGTGAGAAGAACAAAAATTACCGTTTTTTCTTACGCAGTAGTCATCAGCCTACCTTTTGAACAGAAAAGTGGGTTGAGATGGAGTAAAAGTCTTGCCAGGTTTGAGAGGTGCAAGTACCCTACTTACTGCTTTGTGAAAATACAGATGGCTGCACTACTGCTTCAGATAAATGACAAAGAAATCGAGGAGCGTGTTCTTGTCCTGGTTTCTAAACAAGGCACTGCTAAGCATCGGTTCCTGTACGGACACAGATAATGCTGAATTTCGTAGCAACTTTAGGAATCCATCTCCGGGAGGGATGTCTGTAGCTTAACTGTCACAATTTTAAGGAGTCAGAGAATAATGTGAGAATATGGAGATATGGGGAGAGCCTGTAGGAGTGCTGCACCCAGTATTGCCTTTCCTCACAAATAGGGAGTTGGAAACAACTATAGACTGTTAGCTTTTAGTTGAAGGGGATGTTCAGTTAAACTTCCTTAACCAGACCTTTCAAATCTTTTTTTTTTTTTTTTTTATCTCCACATAAGTACATTGTTAATCCATTTTTACTGGATCAAGCAAGAAGTTTAGAAAAACTCTAGCTTAGACAGTAGGCTTGCCTACTCAGGACTCTGCAAACTGTTCCTCAGCTCATACTCCTAACAAGTCTAGTTTTGAGAGGAACCAGGACCAAGTTCACTTCAGTAACCCCAGCACTGCCTAAGCCTTGCACCTGTTGTGTGGCAGACCTTCTGCTTTGATTAATTCTGAAGCAGGTCTTTGTGCTAGAGCCCTCTGCAGTCATGCCTGTAACTGTGGCTCCTCTGTCCCTGTACCTCAAGTAGTATCAGTGTGGTTGTCAGGGCTATTGGAGGACGTTTTCTTGCATCATCAAAGTGTAAGGCAAGTTCACTTTACCTTTCCCTCCAAGAAGAAAAAGCTCTTCTTATGTGTGGGTGGATTAATCCCTTTTCAAGGGGGTTTGTAATGGATTCAGTGTGCAAACATTAATTTTAAAAAAATATCTTTGATACTTGAGAGAATCAAGACTACTGAATTAGGCTTACTGAATCCTCAGAGGATTAAAGTTAGGATTGTGCCTTCAACCATACCCATCATGTTGTGAGACTTAAATGTTTGTGTGTGATAAAAATAAATCTTTGACACTTAACTGAATCCTCAATGCTTTCAAACTGTTCTAATTACACACGTCTTTTAGATTGTGTAGTTTGGGATAGCTTTTTGGAAAGGTTTCTGGCAAATACTAGTTCTACGCTGATGCTGGAATTGAAGATTGGTTGTGAACATACAGCTGAAACAGATAATAATCTGTTAGTGGGTAAATAAAAGGAAACTGCCACTTTTTTTTTTTTTATTAAGCACTTCAGTATTACAGGGCTCTCTTCTGTTGTCTTCAGATGAGTGGCAGTGGCTTTTGTTGACTTGTGTCCTTCAAGCAGCTTTTAATGAGAGCTCTGCAGTTATCTCTGCAAATCTGCAGGGAGTAATGATTCTATATGCTCTTTTCCTTGCTGTGTTGAAGTATTGTAGAATTCTGATCTGGGATATTTTGAAACTGCATTGGGAAATTCTAGGGGGTAACAATGCTCCTTGTTCTTCTCAAAGATTATAGGTGACTGTGAACACATGGCCTGAAGAGTGCAGTGCCCTTATTTGTCACTGCTTGCTTGTATTTATCTCAGGCATAAAACTGAAGGGTTGAGCACCCTGTCCAGTATCAGAGCTCTACCAGTCACACAGTGCAATCTGCTCAGATTCCTTGAAACAGTTTAGGGACCTTCAGATCAGGAGCTCGTGTCTGTGCTAGACTTCTTGTTTTAGCATTTGACTCCAGTGTTCTTGAATGACATGGTCTAATTTTCTATTTAATTTTTATCAGGTGTCCAAGTGTCAGCTTGTCAAACCTTTGAAAGGTGCAAATTTGAGAGAGTGAGTGTGTGGCTGCGTAGTCAGCTGCTTACTTTGACATGCTGCCTTTTTCATTAAGGACCATTATATGAAGTTATTAATTTACTGAACTACCATGTATGATATGTCAGGTACATTAGGGTTTTTTTCCTTTTCACTGGGAGGCTATTAATGAACTTTCAGAAAGGGTTTATCAGCAGAACCACCTGTATTGACATTTTTATAAAGAAATTCGTTCTTTGCTAGGAAACCAGTAGGGGGCATTCCAGCTCAGTTTCTTGCGTGCCTCTTATGTTATGAAATAGCATATTGGATTTGTTGGCAAAGTGCACCTTTGTTTAAAAGGGTTTTTGTAAATGTCTGCAGTTCATTCAAATTGGCAAGATAATGCCTTCTGGCATGAGGCTTACTATTAAAGGACACTTTGACATCAAAGAGGTAGACCTTGTAACTGTTATTTTGCTCTGTTTGCAGTAATTATATATGCTGGTCGGTACTGAACATGAGTATTATACTGTCTGTGATTATTTAAAACACTCTGTGCACTTATGCTGAAAAGTGAGAAGTCTCTTTTAAAACAAATGAAAGTTAATCCCCAAATCTGACAGATCTGTTCTTGATAGTACCTGCATTTTAGGACTTCTAGCATGGAAGCTGCTTTTGCTTCCCTAATTAGACTTTAAAGCAGTAATTTTACAGAGCTGTATATATATAATTGAAGTTATATATTTGTGTGAGTGTCTTAAGCATTGCTGTAACTTCAGTCTGGTGAATTATGTGTGGCAACGGAAGGCTGGCCTCTTCTCTTGGAATGTGTTGTAGCCATTTTCTTCTGCTTACTGTTATCTTCTTGTCTCTGTGACTTCGTTCTGCTGTTGGTGGTTCACCCAGAATAACGGTGTTCATGAGAGCACCTGAGTTACACCAGCGGAGGCTCTGTAACTTTTAAGTTGGAATTAAGAAATTGCATTAATTGTTGGCCTAAATTTCTGTACAGTTTGTTTTCCATTAAATCTCACTGTAAGTGTAGGTCTCCTAGTGGGCTTAAATGCTCTTGTTTTAAAATGAAACTGAAATGTAAGCAATTGGGAGCTATCCTGTGTGGTGAGCTTGTCAGAAAATAGCCTAGCAATACTGTACAAAGGTAAAAACTGTAAAGCCTCTACCATTTGCAGAGTACTTCACTGACTGCTCTGGAGTTTAAGTGGGATTTCAGTTAATTTTAAAGTAAAATCTGAAACTGGATTAAGAGGTTTGATTTTGAGCATCCATGTTTATACTGTAAAGGTGTTTGTTCTCATTAGGTACAATGAAGCAAATCTTCCATATAATTGCATTACTGATACGTGACATTAAAGCTTAATTGGCTTATTTTAAATATCTTGCACATCAATTTCTTCTAGATTGTGAAAATTGAAAAGGTCATGAGTGCAGTTTAATATTCCAGGGTGAGAGATTTCAATTTTAGTACAATTTGTAGAGAATTAATTAGGAAACATGACTAAAAGAAAAAGGATGTTGAATGCAAATTAGGATGTTCGTTAGAGTATAGAAGCTGAGGTATCTTGGTGCACTGTGGAAATTTGATTGGGAATTCAGCAAATACCTTGCATTTTTTTTTAAACTGAAATTATTGTAATTGTTCTTCTGAGTGTAGACTTAGTATAATTGTCATTAGTTGCTCTAAAATAAAAGACTGACTTTCTCATGGAGTTTTAAAACACGTATGCTTGTTTTACAGGAGATCGATGAAGCCTGCAAGAGGATAAAACGTGAAATTGATGATTTAGGTCCTGAAGTGGGTGACATCAAAATCATTCCGTTGTACTCCACCCTTCCTCCGCAGCAACAGCAAAGGATTTTTGAACCTCCTCCACCAAAAAAACAGAATGGAGCAATAGGAAGAAAGGTAAATAGTATGTTGTTTTGTTATGCTCTTCAGTAACAAGCTACTCAGAGTTGTGTGGGCAATTAAGTCTGCTTTGGCTATTTTAAGTGTACAGCAACAAGTTGGAAGCTTTTTCAATGATGCCTTAATAATCTGGTGTTTTATCTTGTTTACATTTTTAGATAATGGTGTTTATTAGTGCAATACAAAACTCTGACTTCTGTCTATAATGCCAGAATGTTCTGGCAACAGTTTGATTTAACTGAATGGGACTGCCATTCATGTAAGTTTCTTATGAGAAATTTAACACTGAATTTGACAACTGTGTGACTTACATGGAAGGATGAAACTTTTTCCATGATAAATTATTCTTAAATTATTCTGAGACATATTCTTTTTGGAGGCAAAATCAGCCACCTCCTTCAAGGGAAGTTACTAGGCAATTCTTTTCTCTGTTTTGTAAGGCTTATGACAAGGTGTAAGTTAAAGCAAGTATTTAAGTTAGTTCATATTTTCTGAAGCAATAAGCAAGGAATTGGGATTCTTTTATCAGGCAAAAACGATTGAGAAACCAACAAAAATACCTTGAGGAATGATGTTAGTGAATGTTCTCATAACATTACCAGTCCAGTTCCTGAGTACTTCTATAAACGACATTAGAAACTGTGTGGCCATTTCTCTAAAACAGAATGTTTGGAAGGAGTGTTAGTGGAGCTTCTTCCAGATAACCTAATGCTATGCGGAACTGTAGCCTTCACCAAGTTAGATTTTGAAGGTCAAAGCTGAATCATACAATCTGCTCCAGGCAGGGTTTGTTCGTTGATTATGTGACTTCTTGGACACTACAATATATGGTGAATACTAGTGGCAAACTCATAGTGTTCTGGAAGAACAAATTACTTACTAAATTCAGTGAAATGATCTCTTTCCTATCAAAGCTGACTGCAGAAAGCATATGATCTGAAATCATGAAACTAATTCTGCAACAAGATTGTATTAGCAAATGACTTGAATGAATGAAATTTGCTTTTCAGCGATGAACAAGTGATAGCTGTGTATTTCTTCTTAACTTTCATTTGTTTAAAACTGCACTTCAAAATAGGCAGTTCCTGTTTTTCTTGATAAGAGGGTAACATGCACTGGGTAGCTTTCAGTATGTTGAACTCTACCAGTGTTTAAGAAGACATTTTAACTATAGCAACTATTTTAATACAAGAAAAATTGCCAGGCTGGAGAGATCACCTGTGGGCAGAAAAGATACGAGCAGCATTCAGACCTGTGAAGTGATTGTGTGTTTTCTAACCATACTCTGAAATGTATTTGTTTGAGATGTTCTGGCTTTCATCTTTTCTTTTTTATCTTTATGAGAAATCTAGCAGTGAGTGAGAAGTGTTACCTGTATGTGTTGCAAAGTTTAGTTGCTCTAGTTTCAGTTAGTGATCAGGATGCGTAAAGCAGGACCACGTGTGCTCTGTTACCGCACAGAACATCGGCTTTTGCACAGCCTGTAGGAGGTGAGCCTGGCTTACAGTGGCCAAGGAAGGAGGGCTAGAAGGACGTCTGAATTGTTTCAAAGGCTATAATCATAAACCAAGTGAAGCGCTTGCTTAGCTCCTGCGCTTTAACTCTGTGAAAGGAAAGGTGGCTTTTAGAAGCTGTGTAGCAGCTTGCAATATTCCTGGTGGTAACAAATACTACTGATTCATCTTGATGGCTTAAGAGTTTTTTTTGTCCTTTTGTAATAAATTGTTACTGCTTAGCATTTACTAGAAAGCTTAAGATTCTAGATAAAAATGTTTTTTTCTGGTTATGGTGAATCAGTATTTCACCTACCCTATAGAGAAAGACAATGTTGACTCAAAGGTGCCTTTCTGCTCTCCTTTTCTACCCTATTGTTTCCATATACACTGCCTGCTGAAAACACTCACCTTTCTCATTGGCCTTATTCTAAAGTTACTTTTGTGCATTTTCACATACTGGATCCCTAGTGGTTTTTAACTCGATTTTGTAATTCAGACTTGAAGTGGACTACTGTCCTTTACTCTTAGTTATTATATTGGTAGCTTGTTCCCTGTGTATGGTTACATGATTGTGCAAACATAGCAACTGAACATCAAAGCATTATTACTGTACTATCAGTCAGATGAGTCATGTCTTCGTTCTTTTCATCTTTAAAAAAAAAAAATCTTTCCAGAGTGTTCTGAGCTAAGCTTGTATTTGCTCCATGTTTTGGAGAATTTTCTTCCTTAATTGTAAGAGTTGCCAGCTCCTAGGGATGTGGTGATCTTGAGGGTCTGCCATACAGAAGGTGATGCCAGTTGCCTAGTCAGGTGTAACCAACCCAGTGTTAAACTCAGGAGAACAGAGTGTCCTATGCATTATTTGTTAGGTTTCAAAAGTTAATAAACCACTGTTTAATTGCCTGTAAAATTTAATAGTTAAAATCAAATTTTGTGTTGGTAAGCATTTTGAGCGCTTCACTATTGCATCTGAGAGCCAAAATGCAGTAACTACCTATCATGACCATATTCTTTGTAGGGAGAAACTACAATCATTTAAAAATTAAAGGGTTTTTTAATGGTATTTTCATTATTAAATCCTGGGTAGTGTAGCATTTTCTATTCTCTGTTACAATTAATGTGTGCCTTTAAAACTGGGAGATGGGAGGAAAAGAGAAGGAACATTGAGACTGACTGCTGTCTTCTATGATGCATCTGAGACACGTTTGATATCACGTGCACATTGAGCTTTATATTTTGACTCCTCTCTTAATGCAAACTGGCTATATCATTGCATTTTAGTCTTGTTTGTTTTGGTGTAAACAGACCAATTTCCAGTAGCAGAATGGAATTTCTAGGCTGTTTTATTTGCTTCAGGAGTCTTGAGAGTTACTAGTTAATACAATAGAGAGTTTTACGTATAATACGTAGATTTTTTTTAATATACGAACTAATTTGTGCGATCTCTAAGAACTTTGTATCAAACCATTAATGTGATATTTAGAAACCTTTTTACCAAAAATATCTCTGTAACTGCAATATTGCAGTTAAAACTGCAAAACTGCAGTTAAAGCTAATTGGGTACAGTTATTTTACATAATTTAGTGCTAATTTCATTCATCTGACTTCTGAGCAACTTTGTAATTCTGATTTAGGCTTCAGAGATGTGGAAGAACTTCAAGTTTTTCGTTAGGTTTCTTATGATGCAGTATTCATTTGTTCTTAAGCTATGTGACATTAACAAACGAGATGTACATAGTCATAACGTGGTGAATCCTGTTCTGTTTTTTTTCCTCTACCCTTCTGTATTATTCTGAGTACAAGCTAAGCAAATTCAAGTACAAGTTAAATTGATGGGCCTCCGTGGGCTAAGTGTACTAACAGTATTGAGTTGTCAGTGTTGAAGTGTCCTAATAGAAATTGGTGATTAAAACCAGCACCAAAGCCTTTCCATGCTACGATGTAATTGGTATTTGAAGCTTCTGGGTATGAATGCTTTATGCTTTAGTAGGTCCAAAGCAAGCTGAGACCTTATCTAAGTACAGTCCCTAACAGCAAGTTGAATGTGGGTTGACTAGCTTTTTAACATAGGAATGCTAGTTTAATTTACATATTTAATGACTTGCGAAACTTTTGTGACCATATATAGTGCTGTCAGCACTTAATTGCATTGATTTTTTTGTGTTTTTTGTCTTTGGCTACTATGCAGATTACCTGTCAGCGAAAGGTGTGGGTTTGGGGGAGTTCTAAATAGCATATAATTTCAGGGTGGAACACCGTATTAATTCTAAATTGCTTTAATTTTTTTTCCACCTAAGTATTGCCTTCATTATATAGTGGCATCTGGGCAGGCTTAGACACTAAGTCTAGTTAAGAAGAGATGAGTAGTAAGTACTACCTGACTGGCAAAGTGATCAGCCAGGAGGAAGAGAAATCATTGGGAATATCAATCTATTCCAGTCACTGACTTCATTGTAATTCTGAAGAAATTGGTAGGGGTCTCAAATTCTAATTGTTAACCTGAAAACAGGGCTTTTTGACTTCACTGGAATTAAGAACTAAAAGGTAAGTGGTTTTAATGAACTCCTGAACTGGTTTGGGGTATGTCTTTTTTTTTTTTTAAGGTAGCTGATTACGTTTCCTTCTAACATAATTTAGTGTGGTCACTGCTGGGGTGAGAACTAATGGTATCTATAGACTGCAAACTGCATCTCTGGACATAAACATTTAAATGGCAATGAATCAGGCTGCAGAGCTCAGAAACGCCTTTGCTTTAATTTTTGCACGAGACAAGCTCCAGAGATGTTGCAGCAGCTTAAAGCCTAACCTTCAAAATATGTAAAGATACTTGACTATGGTAACTTAAAGTTGAAATTAAGCATTGTTTGAGGATTTTAGGTGGACTGTATTGATAACTACTTTATTCTGGACCAACTAAAAGAACATACTGGGCTCCTGTGTGCGTAAAATAAGAGGCATATATCTGCTTTTTACTGTTAATATCTGGATTGTAAAACAGACGATGCTTTTACTTAGTGCTTAACTGGGGAGAGGCACCTGCGGGTAGATTTGACTCATTTAAGTACAGCTATGTAACCTTTGATACAGCATTATTTAACCAGTTTGCCATCTTTGGGCTTTAAAAAAAAAAAAAAAAAAAAGAAAAAAGAAAACACAACTTAAAGCTAACAAAAGATGTTAGAGATTCATTGCAGTTTATCATTTTGTACTGGAGTTAGGAGTAGAATTTTGAACTGCAATCTTAAAAGTAAAATATTTGCTCTTCTGTGTCTTCTTATTAAAACTTCTTTCATATTATTAATGAAGACAACAAATACAGTGGACAAAAACTGCACTGCACAAAGTTTTGGAGCAGAGCTTTGCCTAGTTTACTGATCAGGTGAAAGAACTTGCTGAGAAGTTGTGATGCAGAGACAGAATGAGGGCTTTATTTGCATATCTTCTTGACAAATTAGTAATCTCATTTTTCAACAGGTTGTTGTATCCACCAACATTGCCGAGACATCATTAACAATAGATGGTGTGGTGTTTGTGATTGATCCTGGCTTCGCAAAACAAAAGGTAAATATTATGTCAGTTGTGTTTTCTTTAATGTAGGAAAGATACTGAAGTCTGGTTTGCTGAGGTAAATCTTCTGTTGGTAATCAGTGATGAGTGTTTTGCAATAGAAGTCTTGATGTTGATTTTTTTTTTTAGACTTAATGATAGGCTTGTACTTCATCTGTAAGCTTAGCTATAACAGTCCAAAACGCTGTAGTACAGAAGAACATCAGTCTTAAAAATTGAAACATCAGGATTTTTAGAGTTAGGCCTGGAATATAGAATTCACTTCTCATTTTGTATTGTGTCCATGTTTGAGAATGCTAAATTAAAACTGAGAAATATACGAAAGTAAATGAAACTGGTGCTAGAAGTCACCTCTTGATTTAAGTTATGTTAGCGTGGAATACTTCAGCGCTTAAATGAGAAGAGCGAAACAATACCTAGGCTAGTATTGTTTTTTTGTCCGTACTCATCAGGTGCTGTCGCAGCCTTAAAGATCTTAAGTCACCAAGCCTTTCTTGAAGCATTAAAGGAGATGCAGAGGAACTGGAGTATCTTGCCTGAATGCAAACCAAGAACAAATTAAAGATTAAAATTAAAGTCTCTTAAACTTAATTGAATTTTTCACTGGTAACTGTCTTCATAACTTGGTTTCTTGGGCTTTGCCTTTAACACTCATGCATGTTACCAGCTCTTTAAACTTCTGCAAAATGACAGCAGAGTCATTTTGTGCACAGTTGGTGCATCTTCATGCACCAGTTGCAATTGCCATTAATTTGAATTCTTTTCACAAGTAGTATTCTTTTCATTGGAAGTAGTTTTCTAATAAGTAAGGACTAATGTTTTTGTATATGGCTTATACCCATTCATACCAGCAGCTTAAAACATGGACTAGAGAAGGTCTTCAAATGAAACTTTAGTACTGTTTTTTTAACAATATCTTCTATCCATAAGCTCTAATGAGTTGGCAGGGCTGCTGTTTATGTATAACTGCACTGGGAGTCTTACAGTAAATTCCAGCATATTGTGTACTGTGACGGTCCACATGTGCCCTTCAAACATAGTCTTGCTTTGTCACCAGTGTGACTTTTTTTTTTTTTACAATTGCATTCAAGCCTTAATGTTAGATTTCTCTGACCTTTAGAACATGGTTATTCAACCTTATAATTGTATCAAGACAACTTGTTTTTGCATGGAATTATTTAAGCATCAAGAGTGTGTTTAGCACTCTATAGAACAAATTGGACAAATTAGTTCTGCCATGAAAATCTTATCTAAAAATACACACACATTTAAGGAGAATGGGGAGCCTGGCAGAAGATGTTAACAAATGAATAAAACGTAAATGCTGTTTTCTAGGCAGTTGTATTTGAAGCTTTCTGTCACTGATCCAAAGGCTTCTGTAGCCAATTTTTTCTTCCTCTCAGATGCATACAACTTAGGATTTCCTAGTCAGAAGCTGCATTTAAAAACAAATTTAAAGCCATCTTTATATTTGAGATAAGTCTTATCCATGAGTGATGTTCATTCTTCTTTTCCTGCTCCAATTCCACTTTCAAATAGGTGTACAATCCTCGTATCAGAGTGGAGTCTCTCTTGGTGACTGCGATTAGTAAAGCTTCAGCTCAGCAGAGAGCTGGCCGTGCTGGTCGTACTAGGCCAGGCAAGTGCTTCAGGCTTTATACAGAGAAGGCTTACAAAACTGAAATGCAGGTAAGTTCACCTCTTCGAGTGCATCTGTAAGAACATGCGACTGATCCGGGTAGTCAGTTGCTATGTTACCAAGCAAAATCACAATGTGAATGCTGGTTCTTCCAAGTACTTTAAACTAGACAACTTGAATTTTCTTTTTCCTCTGCACAGGACAATACATACCCGGAAATTTTGAGGTCTAACTTAGGATCTGTAGTATTGCAGCTCAAGAAGCTTGGTATAGATGATTTGGTGCACTTCGATTTTATGGATCCTCCAGGTACCAGTTTCATATTCTATCTTCTCTACTGCAGGTGTTAATTTCAACTTCTGCAATTATTAATTTTGCTGAGTATTTCATAAAATAACATGAAATATTTTTTGAGTGTTTCTTACTGTAATCAATAAGGAAGTTTTTGTTTCTTTTAGTACTGTCTTAACAAAGCAAGTATTCTTGTATTACAGCTTGTCTAAGAGCTTTTAATGGAGCCAGGAAAACTACTGAATGCCCCATTGCAGGGGATTTGACAAAATTATGTACATTAGAAAAACCTATTACTGAATGAATTCTTATTCATCACCTTGATTACACTTTCTAATTGTGCATCAGTTAACTGCATGTAAATACATTTGGCTAGCATTTTTAAAGCTGAATACATGTTTTTGGCTCAGTCTATGAAGTTAAAGTGGATCTCTCTTCTAACAGTATTAGATGTTCATAAATACTTTAAAATAGCTTTGTTACATTGCAAATTAAAAACATGGGTCAGACATAGATAAATATGTCCAAGATAGTTTTTTTTTTTTTTTCACCTACAATATAAATGTAAGCATTTAAGTAGCTTTACAGCTCTGCATTCTTTGTTTGTAGTATGCAGTGCGTAAGATAGCTTTGCAGGAAGGTGTTTTGATTCTGTTACGTTTTTCTTTGTGGCTGTAATATACCCTTGCTGTAAGGAATGTAGGAGTAAGAGAACATTCTTAAAGGTTCAGGTTTGTGAAAGGGCATAGTTACCTAAACCACATGGCTGAAATTTTAGGACTGTACCCAATCTATTTTGAATTGAATAGGGAAGAAGGTGGCAGTGCATTGGGAGGAAAATATTACTATGTTACTGAATATTTCACAATACCACTGCTGTCTGAATTTTGAAAAGCAGCACTCCTCAAATATTCAAAGCCTTTGATCCAGTTAATAGCTCTTTTAAATAGGTGATTGATTCATGTCTGGACGTATATAACCAAATTTGGTAACAATTTCATGTTTGGAAGCCAGTTGAATGAAGAATGAAAAAGGAAAAACAAAATAGTCTATGTTCTCATTTTTGCTTATTAATAGCAGTTTGATTAATGTGTCTACCTAAATCTTTCTTTCAGCTCCTGAAACTCTGATGAGAGCCTTAGAGCTCTTGAATTATCTGGCTGCTTTAAATGATGATGGAGACTTGACTGAATTGGGATCCATGATGGCTGAATTTCCACTGGACCCACAGCTGGCAAAAATGGTTATTGCAAGTTGTGACTACAACTGCTCTAATGAGGTCCTATCTATTACTGCCATGTTGTCAGGTAATAGCAGGGGAAGAGATTTTAAACAAAGTGCAGTTCTTCAGTTTGGGGAGAATTTGAGTTTTCCACATCAAAAATATAAGCCATCTGAATATATTTCTAATAAAATCAGATTTTTTAAGTGGCAGATGGGGATATAGTCAATCATTAGAGGTTGGCGTGTAGACTTTCAGATAAAAATTATTAATGTTAAGAAATTAACGTGCATAAATGGTCAAGCAATTTCATTCTTTAAAGTGTATATGTTTGAGTCAATACAAGGAAATAATTCAGTCTAGTGGAACAGAAATTGTCTTAAGCTCATAGTCAGGACCGAGAATGTCAGCTCAACCACTGTTTTTAAGGCAGTGAAATATATTTCATATTGTGCATTATTCTGCACTTTGACATGTCCTCATATTTTCTTAAGGATTATAGCCCAAGTTACATTAAAAATGCTAACTCATACATGATATGGTACATTTCAGCTTTCCCACTTAATTTAATGACTGAAAGAGTAGTCATTACTTCTAAAGGGAAGAAAGCAAATTTCAGGGAGGATATAGATTTATAAGAGCTAACTTGTGTGCACAGCTGTACTTTGCTGCATTATGTGAATAGCACTGTGTCGTAATAGCTGCTTGTCGAGAGAGATCTCAATGAGAAAAATGTTGTCAAGCAAGCCGTGTATTTCGTTCCTTAGCTTATGTAGAACTGACTTCATTTCATAGTTGGTCTCTCTAGGACAAGCAGCAAGATTTAGTCCTTGTAGAAGTGGGGATGTTATTTATAATTACTGTTGTGTCTTTAGGGTGTGTTATTTTACAAGGCTCGTCACAGTGCAGATGTTACTGGTTACATGCTTAACTTGGATGGTTAGAAAAAAATGCTTCGGCTAAGTTTTTAAATCTATTGTTTTGGTTAAGTCTTACAGTATATTTATATGAAAGTTTTTAAGAACAAGCTAAAATGTTTGTTGCAGAGTTATGATTGTTCAGACTCAGAGCAGATGGGCAGGGCAGAATCTTAGTTTTTTTAATTAATTGGTAGGCTTAATGGCGGCGGTGGTGGTAGGTTGGTGCCTGTCTGTTCCCCCTAACTTTTCCCTACCCACCCCAGAAATACCTACTAAAGAACAGTAAGTCTAGTGTTCTTGTCTGTGGTATTCAGCTGATGATTTGTCTTACTCCTTGTTCTATATCTTTTCCCAACCCATGATACTTCTCTTGTTTTAGCTACGATTAATGTCTTTCTAAATAACTTTTCAAGCCAATTTTTTTTAAAGTTGGTTACTGTCTGGGTATTAACTTCTGCTCTTAAAACAAAGTATTCCTAGTATTTGTAGACTGTTTTCCAAAGTGCTTTTTTAACCATCAGCATGACATATGGTAGACGTGGTACAATTATGGTGCCTTAAGTGTATACACAAGACTGTCTGGCTCTGGATAGCAATCCAAGCATTAATAGTTTGGACTAAAATGAAAATGTGATACCAGAAGAGCAGAGAATAGCATTAGAGAAATCAGCAAATTAAAAGGCTGTAGTTAATTTAAAAGTTATTTTAGAAGAACTGTGGTCTCTTGCTGTGGGATTTCACATACATAACTTTTTCATAGAGCAAGTGTTGTTAATTAGTCAAAACGGTGAGATATTCCAAATTATTCTGCTACTGACTTTTGCTTTTATTAGTCTGAAAATAAAATACTCTATTTCTGCTTTCAAGTACAGAACACAAAATAACAGGGTATTTAGCACCTGCATTTCCATTTTCTTTACTGCATTAGTCTTTCTGATCTGTTACCATGTGAATCACTATTGCAGTGTTTATTTTTTCTGAAACTCCATCTAGTATTCAACTCAGCATACTTCTGAAGTGTAGTGTTTGGGGGGGTATTTTAATAGGAATTAAAAATAGAAACAAAACACCTCACAAAAGGCCCTCGTCTGTTAGGGACAAATGAGATGCAAAGTGTTTGGATAAGATTGGGCTTCAGTTATCAGCAGGCTACTGTAGTTTGAGGCAGATGGGAAAAAATAAAGGATTGGTAACATCTTAGCTACAGAATTAATGCTTACTTAGCATTAATTTTATTGAAATCTGAACTCTTTAGGTTGCATCTGCAGTATGGGCTATTTAAATCTAAGCTGATATTTTTCTCCTGTAGATCTCTAAAGTGAAGATCTACTAACTGTTTTCAGTGTCTTGCTAATTCATATCAAAATTACAAGCCTGTAAGAATGTTGACAGACCACAAATATTATTGTAGCCAATTTAGTTCATGGTCTTCGGTAGCCTGCACCTGGAAAGGGAATGTTAAAACCCAGTTTGTGATTCAAGTCAGAATAAGCCTGAGTCAGACTAATGTGAGAGGATGTAATGACAGACAAAGCTCATCACATTATGATTTTTATTTCAAGTAGTACCAAAGGACGGTTTAACCTTCCACCACTACCGCTACCATCACAATCTTTAGACTTCTTAATGCCTTCATTCACATACGTTTCTGTATACCAGTGCTGATAACGATACCATCTGGGGAAGATGACGTGACTTACTGGTGTGTTCTGTCTAGTAGCAGACTCGTAATAAAGCTAATGTTTGTGTAGACTATTCTAGTGCAGTATAGTTTCAGAACTACCTTCTGCACGCTGTCCATAGAGGCTTTCTGAGAAAGTGAATTTGCAATTACTCTGTTCTGTAATACTAGTTCCTGGTAGAGCTATCAGCACTGGGTCTTGAACCAAGATCTGCTGAGCATTCCAGTATACATAGGCAATCTTGATGGCCTTCAGAATAGATATTTTGATGCCTACGTATAGTTTAATAAAATAATCAGGTACTCTGTAGCTTTGAAACCCTCTTGTTTTACAGATGTGGTTAGGTGTTGATGTACCAAATCAAGGTAGTAAACAGTCCAAGATGCAGTTGGAGGCCATCCTGCCCTGCCCTATGCTCTGTGAACTGACCTAGCTAGGCCTTGTTCCTCTATCTGTGAATGCGTGACTCATCGATATGGGCGTTTGTGTTGGGCCCATACCAACCTTGTTTAGTCCCACAGTGTTTTGTTCGCCCCACGGAAGCAAAGAAAGCAGCAGATGAAGCCAAGATGAGGTTTGCCCACATAGATGGAGATCATTTGACGTTGCTGAATGTCTACCATGCTTTCAAACAAAGTAAGTATGCACCCGTTTTAGCAAAACTACTTGTAATTCTGTGCGTGGCCAGCTTCCGTTCCTGGGTTACAAGGACAACTGATAGGCTTGGGCTTTTTTGTGCTATTCTATTGTAATCTTTAATCTTTATTATTTTTTAAGTATATAACAGTTATTTATGTGCTCATTAATTTGGGAGGGGAGAAGGAAACTGGCAAAAAGATCACGTAATGAACTGTTGAGTCTGGAGACAAGCCAGGCTCTTAAATCAATGTTGGGTAACCTTGGACAGAAGGAAGGAAGCTTTCCCGTAATTAAGAAATATTGGAAGTTTGTTATCTGATACTAATTATAGAAAAACCTGCATAATTGTTTAGTAACTTTTCAGGGAGAGCAGCATGGAAAATACCTTGGATTTGGGGAAGGATGTGTTCCTAGAGTGAAAGCCACTTTTAATCTTAGTTTTTGAATACAGCCAGATATTCCAAATTAAGGCCTTGGGATGGATTGAGAGTCAAAGGGGTAATGCATCATGAAAGCGTAGAGCCATGCAATAAACTTACCTTATTTCTGTATCTAAGGAAAATATATAGTCCTCTGTAGCATAGCTACAAGTATTTTAGCAGACTGAAAAAGAATAAACAGGTGAAGCTGGGCATTCTGACTACAGAAATGGCACGTGTTTTAGGAAGAAAAAATTAGTGTAGTTTACCATGGTTGTAAGTAAAAAGATTACTGTATTCTTAACTACCAGCCAGATTACAGTAGATCAGTAGATGCTGCAGTTGCATTTCTGTAAGTAACTGAAAAAAGCAACAGGCTTTTACCCTGAGTTAATACTCAGTGTGCCTTCCTGTTGCAGCTTTGGTACAGAAATACTGTGCTGAAACATTCCTAATGCTTGTCATTGGGCAGTCCAAAATCAAGGATATATGCAGATTTGAAGTCCACACAAAAGTACTTAAATTAAAAAAAAAAACAAAAAAAAAAAACTGAGAAACTTGTAATCAAAAATTATGACTTAAATACTTGCTTGTCTCTGTTAGCTTTGTAGCTAACAGGATCCAGTATGACTTGAAGTCTTGCATGTTCCTGGAAGTCCTATGCTTTCATGTTCGGGTTGCTCCCTTCTCTTCCTTAATAAAGCCGGCTTTAGATTATTCACTTAAGGAAAATGGCTATTTTATGTCCTTGGGAGTAACTTAATACTTCATAGGGACAGGGTCTGAATATCCCAATACTACCTACTGGAGTTGATTTGTTCCCAAAAATCTGTGGAACCAAAATGTGGACAATTTTAGCTGAACAATCAAGGCGTTTGCTTGGGATACAGGAAATACATCTTTAAGTTAGCTCCAATTAATATTAGCGGTATATAAAAATGTGGAACAGACATGTCTAATTTAAAATATGGTTTGAACTCTGATTTTGCATGGCATAAAGAATTGTTGAGCAGAAAATCAGTTGAACTTTGCTTTTTTAGGAGAGTTAAAACAGATCCAAATACAGTAAATTGGTTTGACACATCTTGTTTTTAATCTGTTGGAAACTGGAATATTTAAGACTTAAAATAGGCAGGAAAATAATTGCTAGTCTTTAAAATCAGTGTAACATTTTGTAAAGTTCGTAAGTCCAAGCTGTGTTGTATAACTTGTGTGGAAATCCCTTTTACATTTAATTGAGTGCATTTTGTCAAAGTAAATTTGGTGGTTTAAGACAAAAGAGTTTAAGACAATTTGTAGGCTGCTTAAATTGAACTAGAGGTCTTTTCCCAGTGCCAGCCAGTTAATGTCTTGATTAGAATTTAGCCAATATGCTAGTGTTGGTATCTTCTTGCAGAATAGGTTTACCTGTTAAGGTCTTTGTGTGTAAACTTTCACCTGCTACCTGAATATGTATCCTTAATGAAGAATAAGTGGTGTCAGTTTTCAAGGTAGACAGCCCTATTTGGAGCTCATCAGTAGTATTTGCACAGTATTTCTTCCCTCTTTTTCCCAACCGAGGTTACTATGAAGTTGTTTTACTTATACTAAATACTTACTTGATTCTGTGAGTACTTATTTGTGTGCATATACACACACAAATGTTTTCAAATGTACTGAATTTAGGTATCAGTATTTTTTTGGAATAAATGGAGGAAGTGTTAACATGTAATTAGACAAATGGGACACAAATTGTTCCCTTTCTGGAATAGGTACTAGTCACACCTCTTTAAAAAAAAAAAGTTAACTTCCACTGACTCCTGGGTTTAGAGACCTATGGTTCTGCTGTCTTTAGTGGATGGAAATGTTTGTGGAATAGTCTTTGTTTCACTGTAAAATTGAGTCTTCTTCTATTCAGTATCAGAAGACAATACAGATACTGTTTATCTAAAACAATATAAAACAGATATGGGTCATCTTAAACAGTTCAAGGATAACAGGAAGTAATATGCTGTGGTACTTAGTTTTGGTTCTACTGCATAATGTATCAAGAGGTTCAGCATTCATACTTCATCTTACAGAATAAACTTAAAATTGAGTGTGAAAATAACACTTTACTCAAATTATGTAAACCTCCTATTTATATACTCTTTAATTGTATGAACTTTATAAAAAATGCAAGTCTTGCCATACAAGAGATTCTAAATCTTGTTATGCCAGTTTTTGTTGTCTTATTAAACTAGCTAAATATAGAGCATCACTTGAAGTAGCAGAGTAGGTAGGGAGAACTGGGTTTCTCAGTGTTAAATGTGCAGTTTTTGTACTTAGAGAATAGCTTAGGCTTGCTGTCTTAACAGATTCCTTACTCGTGTTATCAGTAGTAGAAGCAGTAGCTTGGAGCGTGGAACGTGGAGTTCTGTTACTGATGCTCTGTTCTACCTGTCACATTTACTTAAACTGTTGTGAGGTGCATCGCACTTAGTGTTAGATTAGTATGTTTATGTAGCTCTTAAACAGTTATTCAATGTCTTAAATTAAGGAGGGTTTGGTTTCTCAAATATAATTATATAGAGTCATCTTGTGTATTCATTGCATGTTACTGTTAAAAACAAGGACTGAGATGTTCATGTTCAGTTTTATCTTCAAAAACCTGCAATATAAATTTTTTTCTAGTTTCAGGACAGGTGCAATTTGCAAAATGAATTGATGTGGTATTTTGCCAAAACATTGGTGATTATCTGTATTTTATGTTGGGGGGGTAGTAATTTTCCTTTGTTTAGACCGCATGCTTTCTGAAGACAAAACAATTCGGGCAAGTTATCTAAGGCAGGATATCCACCAAATAGGCCAAGAGCTGTTATAATTTATAAAAGTTTTTTTCTGGTTCATCTGACTGATCAATTGGTTAGTTGTTGTTTTATTTACTTGTCCTAATTGGATAAAATACTCATTTTTTTAATTCATGTTTTTTAATGTTGCAGATCATGAGTCGGTTCAGTGGTGTTATGACAACTTCATTAACTACAGGTCCCTGATGTCTGCAGACAATGTACGCCAACAGCTGTCACGAATCATGGATAGATTTAATTTGCCTCGTAGAAGCACAGACTTTACCAGCCGAGATTATTACATCAATATAAGAAAGGCATTAGTTACTGGGTATTTCATGCAGGTATGTGTGCATTTTTGTAGGGAAAACACTGAGTGTTTATGGGGGTTTTAGTTTTAGTATGGTTGCTATCACTTAAGAAAACTCGATGAATATATCAAGTTAAATTGTATATGGCTAACTGTATTATCACTGAGTCTTTGACAGGTTGGCTGTTACTCAGAAGTAAATTGTTTACTCAGGTCTTGCTTGGAGAAGTTGCAGGCAGTCTTACTAATTTCAAAATACTGTTTCTGGTGTGACCAGTCAGAACTTGACCATTAACATCTAAATAGTTGAAGTAACTTCATAAAATATCTTGAAGTACTTTGTTTAAGTGCAGAATATGTAGTTCTTAAATTATTCATAAACGGATACAAATCAGGGAAGTCTGCTACTATATAAACACTAGTTAGATGTAATCCATATAGAAGGGGAGTGTTTCATTTTTGTGTACTCTTCCATATTCATACCTCATTTTTGAGTTACATGAGTACTGGAGTGTGGAGGGAAGTCTAATCTTGCTAATATGCACTTTGCAAATCATTTGAAACTAACTTGCCATCCAACGAGGGTGGGAGATGGAAGTCAATCTCTGTTACCGCCTGGATGCTTTGCATTTCGTGCCAAGTATGTCTCCAAGCTAGAATTCAGACTTCTAAGACACAGTCCCTATGTGCTGTGTAAATTCAGCATTCATCTCTGGAGCTAGTGGAGTAGTCTGGCTCTTGAAGGCTCAGCGGTACAGAACTTTGGGTGGCAGTGAGCCCTCTTCCCAAAACATTGTGACAATGTTTTCCACAGCAGGCACGTGTTATGTGTCCTGGCAATGTCTTTGCTGGAGCCTGCAGAGTACCGTCTCTGTGCCCTCACTTCTGGAGAACGCAATCTGGTTATCCTGCAGAGGCTGACCAGTGCCCATGGTATTGAAAAATTTTCCATCAGAGTTGCTCATTGAGCACAAAAGCCTACAAGTTGAAAATATGACCAATGCTCTGTGCTGTGCAGCTTAGTGTGGTAAGCGGCTTGACAGGCACTCATTTACTGTGCCACATCCTGACTGGGACATGGGCTCGGGCACTACTGATGATTAATGCATGTGCCCACCCCCACGGAAGCAGTTCTGTCCCCAGGGCTAAGAAGCCAGCTAATCTGTAGTGTGAGCATGTTTCCTGGCTTTCGGAAAATGTCCGCAAGTGCATTCTGCTATAATGTAAACAGGAGATTAAAGGTTAATTAAAGTATTAAAATGGTTCTGAAGGCTGCCTTGATGTACCCCTTCAGACATGCAGGCTGCTCACTGCTCAGTCCATGTTTTTGTGGCAAGTTTTCCTCATCTTTCACTGGGGACACTGCAGCATGCGTTCCCACCTACACGGTTATTCTGTGAATATTTGCCAGAGAAAGAACAGCTCTGCCTGACCGTCCCTGTTGGGCCCCAGCCGGCTGAGGCAGATCTGATTTGTGCAGTTGTGCTTCTGCTTGGTAGGCTATAGTTGTTTGGTTGGACCTGTGAAGATGTCATGTCCTTGGAAATTGCTGCACGGTCATTTTTTTGTCACTCAGGGTGAAACTTTTCATCTAAAGGATGCTTTCCTTTCGTGGCAGTGGTTAGCTGTTAGCACGGGTAGTTTTTGGTCTGATGTTATGTCAATTGTCACGTGCTGTGACGTGTTGTGTCGCTGAGTACCAACATCATGAAATCAGAAGTGTAATGCCTCAGTGTTACCGGTGCTAGGTGCCTTACCTTCTTCAGTTTTGTGGCAAGCTAAATCATCCACCTGACTAGGAATTAAATTCCTTAATAGCCAGGCTGCTTAATCTCATGCTCTGAGAGATCTGGTTCATCTGTGATACCCTGGCAGAGGCTTCGTGTTCCCGACAGGCCCACCGCTTGGCTGCTGTTTCATCTGTGTCCTCTTGCTAGAGGCAAGAAGGGTCTGCTCTAATTTTCCTCTCTCACCCTCCCTCTAGGGTCTTTTTCTCCACGTAACTTGCTTTGCAAATTTATTCCATATCATATTATGGAATATAAATAAGATATTATTTATATCTTGATGTAAACAGTATGTAATTTTGTCATCTTCAAGGCAGACCTGTTGAGGGCATTTGGAGTCAAAGCCATTTCAGCTGCTTCCCTTCTCCTTTGATGCGTTTGAGACCGTTCTATTTTGAGTTTCTTTTGCTCTTTAACCTCCGTGACAGCGTGATACCTGACCTTGGCTCTGAACCTTCTCTCATGAATTCCGTGTTGCTTTGAGTAACCTTCAGTAGAAAATTGCTCATAAATGCTCAAAAGAGATGTTATTTATCTGTGGCTGAAGTACTGGAGTTTGCATGCCCATTGTGCCCTCCCTTTTGTGGCTGTCCAGGCTCTGGCATTCAAGGGCTCCTTCTCAGAAATCCTGAGTAACAAACCGCACACATCAGTCTCTACCTGCTTGGTACACAACATGCACTGAACTCAGAGTCTGAGCATCTGCAGGGCGTGTGCACCTACAGCAGGTAGGCTGTGCAGGCAAAGTAGTAGGGCCTGTAGGCAGCACGTGCTGGGCAACTGCATTCCTCAAGCTCCTGGGCTAAAAAAAAAAACAGAGCATGAAGTGGGGAAAAAAGTAGCAGCTGTTGTTCTTGAAGTAATTTTTGGCTGTATTATTTTGTGCTTTAATTGCCTGCTGTTCTAAAAGCAGTCATAAAATTCTGCTTGTGTCCATACTGTAGAGATACCTGTAACTCATCAGGGCCTGTGGCTGCTGTCTGACAGTGCAGGCCTGCAAGATAGGACCTGTGTGGTCCAAGAAGTTAAATGTGAGCTGATTGGGCTGGTAATTAAAATCTCATTCTTGGCACTACTTTGTATAATTGATGTATGTTTTGAAGACTTTACATAATCAGATTCCTACACTAATAGAAAGGTAATAAAATTACAACATGAAGATGGTCCCCAGTGTGCTTAATGATATTCCTTTCTCTCAAGTTATGCAGAATAAAACTTTTTAATAGCTTCAGAAATGCTGTTGCATGATGTGGCAGCAGCCATTTGGTTTATAGTGGCGTTCTTTTCTTCAAGAAGGACAAGGAACAGTCATTTTTCTAAACTAACAAGACTAGCCTACCAAAATTAGTAGCCTTAAATCTAGTAGTTTCCTACTTCTGTTCTTGCAAGCGTATTTGGCTTTAGAGTGTTTGACACATTTAACAAAAGGTACCTGGTTGAGCCCTGTAGCTCCTGTGATGTGATGGATAGTAACATAAACACCCTTAAAAGTTTATGGGTGGAAGGGAGACGTAGTTCGTAACCAAGTTGTGACAGCCTTGAAGCTGGTGTTGGAGAATTTGAACTAAAACCTTCTGTTTGTAGCTGTGTTGATAGAAGTGTTATAATTGTCCCTAAATTATCAACAGGTGGGTTTTCTCAGTCTGCAGAGTAGCCTGTTACAGGAAGAGATGTGTGCGTTGGTTTGAGTCTTTATGATCCTTTTAGGGCATGCTTATACTTCTGGGGAGACCTGGTAGCAGCATTCCAGAATGTCGGGGGGCCTATGGAAAGCTGGGGAGGGACTGTCAGGGACTGGAGTGATATGATGTGGGTTAATGGCTTTAAACTAAAAGGGTTAGATACAAGGAAAAAATGGCTTACTATGAGGGTGGTGAGGCCCTGGCACAAGTTGCTCAGAGCAGCTGTGGGTGCCCCATCCCTGGGGGTGCTCAAGGCCAGGCTGGATGGGGCTTTGGGCAGCCTGGGCTGGTGGGAGGTGCCCCTGCTCATGGCAGGGGGATGGAATTACATGTAGGTGATCTTTTAAGGTCCCTTCCAACCCAAACCATGCTCTCACTCTGTGTGTATCTCCATATGTTGTATAGTCAGTATTGTTAATAACTCTCACCTCCCTCTGTAGCCTCATTCTCTGTTCAGGTAGCTTAATTCACGTGTTTTATGCTAATACGTGATAAGTTCCTCGGGAATCTCAAGGCTCAAGTGTGCTCCATTAGCCATTGAAAAATGACCTTACTAGATAGACAAGCTCAGTATGATTCTTTAGTTTGTGTGGAAGCTTTTTTTGTACTCTGGAAAAAAAACACATCATTGAGTCACAGAATGATTGAGGTTGGAGGAGACCTCTGGAGGTCAGCTGCCCAACCGCCAAACCAGGCTTCTGTGAAAACTGAATTGGAAAAGTGTCCTATTTCAGAGCTTGTTTGTCAGGTCCCCCCTGTACCTTGATGTCTTAGCATCCATTAGCAAGAATCTTTTCTTGGTTAATTGTTTAATCTTCAGAGCCAGTCTGCCATTTGAAGTCCAGTGGGAGAGATCCAGAGGAAGTTTCTTCTCTTTTTAATCTTACTTTCTCTTTAAGCAAGCAAATGTCAATGTGCTTTTTTTCTTTTTTTTTGCAGCAGAGTAACTTGTTTTAGTTGTCCTAGAGATACGAACTTTGTGGGTTTTGTATTTTTAAAGATGCAGTCTTATTTCCTGAAGTTAGCTAGCCAAGATCGTGTGTCAGCATGGTGTTGACTCTGTCCCCTGCTCCCTGTATACATTTAGGATAAAATTCACCTCTGCCTCTTCTTTCCATCCTTTCCAACTCCCAGCTCCCAGGCTTGCCTCCTGTGCTGGCCTTTCCATCAGAACTCCATGTCACTTGATTTAACTTAATTAACTAAATAAAATAGCAGAAGACAGAATTCTCTGTCAGATCAATGGGTTACATTGACTTGTTGAAGGGTCGAACAAGCAACGGAGCCTTACATCAGGGAGGGATGGGGTTATGTATCTACAAGCAGGAGAAAGGAGGAGAGGTGGGAGTTGAGATCTTCCTTTTTGGCCTCAGGGAGTGACCATGCTGTATTTTACAGGCACTGAATTGCTTGCAAGCCACAAGCCGTGGGTGCAGAGGTGTGTGTGTAAGTTTGTATGCTGTGCGCTGGGTGTCCTTGTGTGCTCCCTTATGTCAGCCTTGGTGCTTGCCAGAGCCCCTTCTCAGTTCTTTCAGCATGGTAATCTGGCAAGCCGCTTGCGCCTTCAGAAAAGAATCAGGATTATCTTTGTCATCTGTGCTGGAACAGCTTGGTCCAGGAGAGAGCAGGGACATGCAGTAGCTGGTAGTTGGATCCTGTTGCTTGCTGTGGAGCCATAGATGGCTTCACTGTGCGTGCTTTGTCACAATGCTGCCATCACCGAACCCAAAATTCTTCATCAATTTGTCTGCTAACAAGCCTGCTTAATAGTAAAACAAATACAGTAGGCTTCCTATAAATCACAGTAGTATGGAACTGCTTAAAGGTGACTGATCCCTGATAGCAGTGCTTTAATTTTTTTAATTGTGGAGTTATTCTAGTCCTGTTCATACTCTGGAAATTGAGAACTAACTCCATTGTTCTGCAGCTCTTTTTGTTGATATGCTTAGTTATGTCAGAAGCTTTTTACTTCAGAATTGCACAAACTAAGAAACACAAATTCTTCTGTGGATAGAAACAAGATAAAAAAGGAAGTGGTAGTATGCATTTAGGAAGACTAGATGCTGTGACTTCACTGATTTTAAGACATATGAGTGAGATTGACATGCTAAAGGTAAATTGTATTGGTTTACATTTAACAGTACACCTAAAATGGATTGTTCTGTCCTTTTTTTTTGGGAAGAAAAGCAGCTAAAACACTCAAAGACTTGTATACGTATCCTTTAGTTCTGAGCTGAAAAATGAAATTGATTTTAAAAAAAAAAACAAAAAAACAAACCAACAGAACATGCATAATCCAGCACCACCATGTGTGCTATTACTGTGCCAGGTCTGAGACAGATGAGTTACTTGTCTGCTCTGTTTTGCAGCTACGCTGCTATTTAATTTTGCAAATGTTGGATTGAGTTGGATGAGATTAAGCCTGAGTTGTTGTGGACAGTGTGCTGTTAATCTCCATTTAAAAGAGCTTCTGTTGGCTCTCCAGAGTTGAAAATAAAGTAGCAGTGTAATATCCAAAGTCTTGGGTGAAAAGATCTGCAGCTTAGAGGAATATTGTTTCCATCACTAAAATGCCTTCTAGGTAGGAATGTTACAGTGCACCAGAGAGGTGTGCTGTTTAAAGGAAATAATTTGTTACAGATGTGATCATGTCCTGATGTTGAGTTTGAGGTAGCTGTTGGCTTTAGAAATCCTTGGGTTTTAACCTAATAGGTGGAATCTATCTTTTGAGGAGGTGGGAAAAAAAAGTGAGATATGTAGGAATTAAGAAAACGAAGAACACGGTATGTATTACAGAAAGCAGTTAAGGATCTGATTTAAAAATTGGTATTGCAGACATCTCTTTTTAGCCATTGTCCTGCTTAATCTTTTTATGTTTTTTTATGTATATGTGATGAAGTAATTACTGGGGTCATCTGGAATTCCCAGTATCAAAAGGTTAATTTTAGTTACCTGTGCCGTTAGATTAACTGCTCTTAGAGAGAACATCCTTCTGAGGGTATCTGACTGCTTTACCAAATCTTAATGAGCTAGGTATCAGAACATCTCGGTGAGGCAGGCATTATACTTCACAGGGCGAGAAGCTTGGTCAGAGAGAGGTTAATTGATTTTTTTTTACCAAGGTCACAGCAGAAGTGTGTTGCTGAAACTACATTTTTCATCTCTGAAGCTCGTGCTGGAACAAGACTGTTCTTATTTCTGACATGCTAAGCTTCCCTTTCTTACTGGACTGACACCTTTTTTTTTTCAGGCTCACTGTGTGAGAGGATTTGCAGAATAATACATGCAGCAGTAAAATTACAACTGAAACACTGCATTAATAAAAACTTTAGAGGATAACATTGCGGCTTACTGGTCCCGCTAGAACAAATTAAGTGCTTAAAGTAGTTGTCCGTATTAGACCACACTGACTTTGTTCAATGTTAACAAACCAGTCCAATAAATACCCCCTTCCAACACTTCTGTTGGTTTCAGGGCTGCTGTTGTAAATAACGATCCTTCTCTTTGGGTGATAGCTGTCTTGGCATGCTGCTTGAATTGGTTATTAGCAGATGCACTCAGGGCAGTGAGCAAAAACATCTGGCATCTTGATTGTGTCTATTTTTAAGAAGTGATTGTTTGAAGTGGTCAAGTCATGTACCAAGTTTAGATGAGGTTTGAAAGTTGGGACAACACTTTGGATGAAGCACTAAAACCAGCCAGCTTGAAATCCCTTCAGCTCAGCTGTAATAACGAGTGGCTCTCTCTTTACTAGGTGGCGCACTTGGAGCGAACAGGGCATTACCTAACAGTGAAAGACAACCAAGTGGTGCAGCTGCATCCTTCCACTGTCCTCGACCATAAACCAGAGTGGGTGCTTTATAATGAGTTTGTCCTTACAACGAAGAACTACATCCGGACATGTACAGACATCAAGCCGGAGTGGTAAGCAGAACAGACCTACTGCAAAGCTTTTTTTTTTTTTTTTTAAAGTTGTGGATATTCCTTTCACTGCTCATGAATCCAGTATTAAAATAGATTGGGGAATGGTGATGGTATGGGCTTGGGAATTTTTGGATGACTAAACGTTTCGTGGATATGTGTTCCTGTTTTGGGAAGCTGTGTGCAAAACTCAGATGCTTGGGCTCTGTGTGCAGTGTGGAGAGAGACCTTTGACTTCAGAACTGTTTTGTTAGTAAGTCAGGTGGGGGGAGCTACTTGGTGGTACTAGGTCTGGGAGTATGTCCTAGCACCCACTTGTGTACCTAAGTTAAGAGGTGCCTCTCTTCTCAAGATCTAGAACCTCTCATGGCAGTAAGTGTCCGCATTTTTTTGGTAAAGATCTGAGCTTCAGTACTTTCTTAAGATATGGAAGATGTGGTAATACTGGTACAACCTGCCTTGTTGTAATATGGTTAGTCACTAGGCTGTATGTGCAGATCTCCTCTGCAGACAGTGGAGATCTGAATCCTCTCATCTATCTTGAAGGTTGTACTGTGAAGTTGTAAGCTTGGGGGATACGGGAGGCATTTCAGCTGCTGTTGAAATTTGCATAGAAAGAGTTTAAAGATTTCTAAGTCAGAAAACACAACAAATAAGACATTTTCCTTAGTGTTTTAATGGAAAATATGGGCTTGAATCCTTCCTCAGAAATCTTTCTGAACAAGCACAGTAAAGCCCAAAGCAGAATCATATAACCTTTTTGGTTGAGTTTTTAAGCTTGAAAGATCTAAGAATCAACTTTTAGTCTTGCACAAACTGATACTTAAGTGGGCTTCTGTGACTTCTGGACTTCGGCATTAGCAACAGGTCTGACTGTGTGGGCTGTTACGGTGTGTACCGGAGCAGCAGTGTGGTCTGTAAGGGACACGGCTGAACAGGAGAATCTCGTTAGACTTAAGCGTGTGCTCTTTTGCTGTGGTCTTGGGCACAGGATGAAATTTAAACTGAAATTTAAATGTGTGTGCATGTGTTTAAACTTTCATTAGCCTCTGAAATGCAAGACAGGCTAAAAACAAAGGATAATCTTTGTTTCAGTAGTGGAGTTCATATAGGATGCATCCCAAAGTTGGAGTACTAGTAACAAACTTTTCCTCTTTTGGCAGGCTGGTGAAAATTGCCCCTCAATATTATGACATGAGCAATTTTCCACAGTGTGAAGCAAAGAGACAGTTGGATCGCATCATTGCCAAACTTCAGTCCAAGGAATACTCACAGTACTGAATTTATGCTTTGAACTGAAGTTATTCAGAGGACAGCTTTAAAAGATGAATGGATTCAAAGTTCAAGTTGTGCTCTTCACTTTGGTTCAATAATGGCCTTTTATTTGAAAGCTTTTTAATTTTTCTTTACAGTAAATATTCCATTCTGATTTCATAAATTAAACATTTATGCCTCCCTTTTGTGTTGACACTGTAGCTCATACTGGAAAAGCTGATCAATGTTTTGCAGTTTATTGAAAGTAGTTCTATATATAACAATGTTATAAGCATTTCTTTAGAAATGGTTGAAAATGCTTCTAAAAATGTGATTATCGACCATGGTATGCATGATCGTTGTAATTGTTGACATTCCTTTTAGAAGTTGTGAAATGTTACAACTTGTGCTTATGTAGACACAATCTTCGGCTTCAGTACAAAGGTACTGACTTCAATAAAGTCTATTTATACTAATTTTGTGCCACAGTATGTGTCAGTATGTTGATTGTTTGGGTGAAGATGTGAGAAACTGTGTAGTCTCCTGTTAAACTGGTGTCTTATCGACGTGGCAGTAGTTTAATGTTAAAAAGCACAGATGCTTCCACAGCAGGATTGTGGTGACATCAATATAATACAGTGCTAATTCCTTGCAAATTTCTTTTAAGTTATGTAGGGAAACTTTTTAAAAAATGAAATGGCACTCCGACTTCTTCGGAGGATGCATTCTTCAGGCGTATTCCTTCATGTTTCCTGGGCAGAACCGTAGTAATATGTCCTGTAGAGGGAAGTGTTGGTGGCCAGTTCGACTCACCCTGCTGGGCAGTGTTGGGCTGCAGTTTGATTGACACAAATAATACCATAAGCCATACTGCAGGTCAAATTAAATCTCACTCTTGTCATTTTATACTGATTTTTAGTGAAATACAACTTGACAGCATTTTCAAGATGGGATAGTAATTTGATGTGGAAATTTTAGTAGGATTCTTTTTTTCCTGAAATGCAATTTATGTGGTGGGGAGTGGAGAAGTTTTGATTATTTTTTAGCAATGAAAATGGTATTGTGAAGGGAAATGTCTGAAGATGAAAATAAGTGAATTTATAACACACGGTGGGACTTCTGGAGTGTGTGTGGGGGGATTTCTCCCACCAGAGGTGCTGTGAGATGGGCCTGTGCTCCTTGGTGGGCTCTCCTGCTCCATGCAGTAATCTCCAGCAGGAAGGAGGAGGTAGGTGGGAGCCTTCATAAAATGTTCAGCTCAAGTTTCGAGTTACTTAAAATATAGGTGGCCTGAACTTTGATTTTAAACTTGTTAAATTTCTATACTATGAATTTGTTTTACAAAGCGCTGCTCTAGCAAGAAGTCTCACGTTCAGTGTGTGGGGTTTCATAATCATTTGCTTGTCCTCTTTCTCGTGAGGGAAGCAGAACGCTGAGCAGTGGCTGTTCCCACATAAGGACGTCTAGGATTTATGCGCAGCCTTCAGCTAAATGGTGTAGAGCCACCTTCTGTGCAGCTTTTCCCAGGCATGGCAAGGCCCACGAGCACCGCCAGTTCCCAGCATGAAGTCCCGCGAGGACCCCAGAACCAGCTGGCGCGAATCGCAGTCGCTTTGGTACCGGCGAGCTGGGGAGCAGATGGCTGCGGCCGTGAGTGGAACTTGACAGAGGAGGGACTTTGGCCCGTCCTGTTCTGTTATTTTTATAATTGTCAAACCCACAAACCCGGCTTGGGCAGTGACAGCCGAGCTGGGATCTCTCTCCTCTGCATTTTGACTACCAGGAATGTGAACACTGCAGGCCAGACTGATGCCCTCTGACAGCTGTGCCCCCTGCCACCCTCCAATTAAGTTGGTGACACCTGTGCAGGCCACCCACAGGTGTCACTGGCCTGACTGGAAGGCTGTTGGGTTGGGCAGCTGTCAGCAGGGATGGGAGAGGCAGAGCCCTCTCTTCCCTCATGGTGGAGGGAATGCGTGCCATGGGCGGCAGCTCGACTCCTGGGGGCCTGCTGGGGTCTGCTGTGTGAGAAGATGCTGAAGCTCAAGCATCTTGGGCATCTGGTGGATGTGGTGCTCATGTAACACTCGTGTATGTCACTGTGATCCCCTGGGAAATGCTGCTATCAGTGAGGGACTGACACTGGGCAGCTCCTTCACAGACAGTTTCGACTGTGGTGAAGAATGGCTCTGAGGTTGGAGCGTCCTTGTACAGGCGTTGTGCAACCTGGTTTTACTACACAGTGCTCATCTGTAACAACTGGGGGTATTCAAGGGGTTAGGGCAGTGAGAGACCTGCTTAAGTCTGTGGGCACCACTGAGTCACTGCAAATTTCACTGCCATTAGTTCTGGAGCCATAGGGCGTGTGGGACGGGAACGACTGAACTAAGGTAATGCCTTCTGTGAAGGGGTAATGGTAGGGGTGGCGTGACTTGTTAGACACCTTCTAGATTCTACAGGGAAGACATGTCAGGGACTCTCAGCTATGGTTCTCCTAGGGATGCAACATCTGCATGCAGAATTACTTGGTTTGGAGCATACTCCTGTTTTTTCATAAGCATTTTGAAAGCTTAAAAAAAAAATCTCATGCCCTTTTTTCTGAGAGAAAAACTGTCAAAAACAGTGTCCCAGAGACAGAAAAGGAGACTAAGAAAGAGATCCATTACTTGGGGTGCTTCATCTATGAGCATATTCAAGTCACCGTGTGCTTTGTTGAACAACTCGTACTCATCATAGCTTTGATTTTGGCTGCTTGTACTGCAGGTTGCGGTAAACAGGAAAATAGCTGGAAATCACAAAACAGAGGAGTTAGCCAATGTTAGACAGAAATTAAGATTCCCGTGCTTTTTTTTTGTGTGTGTGTGAAATGACAGAGATAAAATAATTCTAATCCTGTTTTTTTTTTTCCCCTTTAAACTAACAGTAGCACTCAAACTGTTCACCATCGTTAGCTCAGAATGGGCCAGGTCTGTTCTGGGAAGTGTCAGTGAATGATGGTGAAAATGCTCAGTGATGTGGCTCTTTCTGCTGCCAACAAAGCGAGGGATTCTGAATAACCTCTGCTTTAATACCAGCTGCACCTGACCAGCTTCAGCTGCTTGCTCTTCTGCTGTGTTTCTTATGAATTTCTTATAATTTGCTTCAGAGTACTGAGAGCACTGGCTAGGGTGGCAGCGTGTTTGGCAGTACTGACGAATTGCTCCGTTAGGATTAGCAGGTTATCTGCTTTGGAACAACCTAAAAGGAAAAACAATGCTTTCGTTCTTTACACTGACTTTATTTTATTTGCAATGGGAATTGTTTTTTTTTTTTTTTTTGGAAATGCACGGATTGTATAAACTGAACTGTATTGCAGGACTTTCAAAATGATGTAATGGATTAGATAGGAAGATAATACTCAGTGAAAGCATAGATATATGTATTTTAAAGAGGAAAGTCTTTCATCTTAATACAACAACTCAAAGCAGTGAAGGGCTAATACTGATGTGAGGTAGCATGTTTAGGTTTGTTGGGTACAGAAGTAGACTGATGGCTCAGTACGTAATGTATTAGATATGTCTCAACATTACTGTGACATACAGAAGTGACCACTTATGCTGTGTTTGTGTTTCTAGGGATTTTCTAGATTTATTTATTTTTTATTTTTTGCTCAGATGGGAATAAATGGTAAGCTCTTGCTTCACTATGTCTTCATGTTAAAAACCAACCAAACAACAAGCTGATCTTTTACTTTTGATATATGCACAAACTTTTGGCATTTACACAAACACGAAATACATGCAGAAAGGTCCCACTTGCAGTTGTACAAATGCATGCACTTGTTGTACATGGATCCATCTACCAAAGTTAAGGTGCTGTTGGAATTGGGCAGTTTATGTGGGCAGGGTGCTGTAATGGTCTGGTCAGCTGAGAGGGGCAGGGCAATACCACAATTTCTGATTTTCTCCCTTTTTGGATGAAGGCTTTGTGAAACCAACACAGCGTTGGTTTGTGGTGTGTCGTTTTCCTTCTGCCAAGCTGCACAATGCATATTGGAAACTGCCTGTTGGAAACCCCTCAATATTTGTCGTGCGAAATGCAGGTTGAACCAAAAATGCTGAAGTTAGCTTTCACTATGTCATTTAAGAAGATACTTTAACAAGAGTTAAAGGGCAAGTAGTTTTCCTACCATCCAGCCAAGCTATAATTACTGATTTGTAATCAGACTGCTATAATTTCCCTCATTTTCTGACGATTTAGCAATAAAAAGCCACACCACACCATGATATTAGGAAGCAGAGAGTTACATTCTGAACTGCACATATTTATTCACTTACTGTAATTTATTAGGAATAGCCATTTATTTTGGCTTTAGAACAGCCAGAGGCTTAATAATAAACATCTTTTCCTATTAGGTATGACCTTGTATCAGTACCCTGCTGAACTTTTAAAATCATTTAATTTGGGGACCATGTATGTGACAAGATTTATGTGAAGCACAGAGGGAAAATGATCGACTTGGTCAACCTGCTGTATTTTTCTCCTCATACATCTTACACTGGTGGCATTCTTATTTGATATTCATCCTGGAACTGTTCTAATACAAAGCTGGGTGTTGGTCCCTTGAAATACAAACTTCTCCTGTTTCTGATCCTGAGGTGAGCAGCTTTAAAACGGGATTAACCATTATACGAGAGCATTTTCCCTTCTTTTCAGTTTTCCTTTCACAAATGATGAGCTTGGATGGCCTCTAATTTGCCCTGATGCATTTGAGATAAGTGGTTGGCATCAAGGAGATGCCAGCTTCCAGTATCAGGGGATTAAACTACGGATGCTGACAGACATAAAATACCATTCCTATAGCAGCAGCGATAGCTTGCCTCTGATGATTTGAGATGTTCTAATTCTGCAGTTTCAACTAAGATATGGTAGTTTCTCAAAACCAGCATTGGACAGATGATAAAATCACTTTCATTTGTGTACATCTTGGCTCTGAGTAACTCTTCAAGCTTTTTCCAGCTATGAAAACTATGCAGTTATGTTGTACAGAGACATAAAACATAACACACATTAATTTTGATAATAAATATTTCCTGTGGCTCTAAACACTTTATTTTAGGGTTGATCTTATTTTTTAGCTCGAGTAGGTTCTTGCCTTCCATTTGATTTCGGTGTTTATTTTGTAAGCACAACACATTAATGTTCCCAGCCTCATTGCTTCCAGCAGCATAAACAATAAACACTTAAAGCACCCAGCACTTGCCAGGCTTTGTGGAGTGGAGGGCTGCTGGTGGACCTGTTTCCTGACTGCTTTGTCTCTTTAAATGTTCGGCCATGTGGTGAAACTGCTGCTGCTTGTATTAAAAACCAATTTTATCCTCAAAAATACCAGTCTTTTCAGCTTCGTGAAGATGCTGTTTTTTACTATCAAAATTCATGTCTGATTTTAAGGATTTACAAACTAAGCTCAACTGTTCAAACGTTAGAATGGTGTATTTGAAGTGGTTTCATTTTGCATGTTGAATAGCAGGTAACCGATAAGCCCTTTATTGGGACAGGGATAGCACTTAAAAGGTAAATGAATGCACTCCGAACCTTTTGTGAAAGGCTCACAATGTGTACAGTGGCAGAAGGTTAAAAGCAGCGAGATTCACAAGATGTTTCTCGGAGCAGCCAGCTCTCCAGAAGGATATTGACAGCTTTGTTCCAATGAGCTATTGGGTTATGCAATATAATGGAAGTAAACTTAAATTACTGCTACTTTAAAGTACTTTAGGAATCATTTAAGAGCAGATAAAGATTGGCAAGAATTTAAAATTCCAGCCTTACTGCTCAAAATCTGTGTCCTGTTTGTTGAAAACAGGAACTTCATTTTCAATCAATTTATGGACAAAACCAGCTTCTCCCTATAAGCAAAGTACGGTTAAAGAAAAATCTATAAAGGGAATGAAAACAAGAACATTAGAAAATTTATTTCATTACGGATGTTAGATCGGGACGGGGTATTACATGGTTTTGCTCTAAAGCTCCTTGTTGGTTTCACTGCCTTGTAAATCCACGAGCTCCAGTCAAACATCAGCTGTGTGTTGTCTGCTGTGGCCACCCACTAGGTTAAACAAGAAGGTGCTGGTACAGCTGGGGTTTTCTGCTGCCTAGAGAAATCCCGTTTATTTCTGGAGGGGAATTATGGAAAGAAAAGAGAAAAGGGAATTATTTAATTATATGAAATGGTAACAGCTTACTTCGTAATCCTTTTCATAATCATATTGTTCCTTACACAATAATTTATTGCAAGGAATACATTTTTGGAAGTAAAGCTTAAGAATCCAGTGGTCTTTTTTTTTTTTTTTTTTGAATGTCTACTGGCTTGATATGAAATGAATGTTTAGATCTCTCATTAGGTACAGGGAGGTTTTGTGAACTCAATCACATATTTAGCAGCATTGAACAAAAAAAAAAAATCTGATAATAAAACCCAGCTTTATCAGTGCTGGGCTGTCTGGGCTCAGAACAGGACTTCCGAAATTAGCAACAAAGTAGGCAGCAAATCCTTGTTCTCATGGCTTCCTAAACTTTGATTAAAAAAAGAAATAAATTGCCGAGAACTTCTAATTGCCTTTCATTGCATTCACTTTAGGCTGCTCTAAGAAAAAATGATGAGGCTTCCCCTTGATTTTGGGCGCCGTGCAACAGAAGGGACATGCTTGCAGGCTGAAATACAGTGTCTGGAACAAAATGCCTACCTGGCTTAGAGAAGGTTTTCTCTTAGTGAGGTTTGTTTTTATTAATTGGGTCAAGCAGAATGATGTCACCAATGAAATCCAAAGTTAATGATCTGTCAAATCCCTTTGAAATGTCTATCAATTATTTCTGAGGGTTTGCTGCCTCTTTGTGGTATTTCTTGTGCAAAAATGGAGTCCTGTATTGATCAAAGGCTTTCTTGGGACCGTGCAAAAGCCAGTTAGATGAAATTTCCCTGCGTTGTGCAGTGTGTAGCTGGGAGTTTGTTGTCTTCCCTCTTCTGCATTCCTCCCCACAGCATGCTGTGCACAGTGCCAAACAGCCCAACGACGTTCTCAATGTCTGTAACCACTTTGGGAGGCTGAGATGCTCTGAGGTGCTCCTGCTTTGTCAATAGGCTTTGAGTAAAGGACAGTGAAGCCTCTTATCTTCTTCGTTATCTGAGTGAAGACGAGACCTCATCGTTCCTTTCAATACATTAATTCCTAGATGGCATCTGCACCACTCAGGTTATTCTGTGAAATAGTGGCGAATCTCCTCTATTTATATCACTCAGTATTTTGCTAGTGACTGGAACGTATCCAGGAACAGGAAGAATATCCATGGGCTTTTTCTGAGATGTAAAGATATTTACAATAGAGGCAGGGACTCGTGGCAGACCAACCATCTTGATTCCTGCTAATCTGGATTATTCTAGGATTTTTTTTCCCTTTTCATCAGTTACTTCATACAGTTACTACGTGACATCAGATACTTCATATAGTAACTAATTGCAGGAATGCAATTTGGGGGAAATTATGATCAGATAGGGCTTTATTTACATCGTTAATCGACGGTAAAAGACTACCACAAGTTGTGAACTGCCTCTGAAGTTCATGCCTGCCTCCATCTGAAGGGCACGTATTCGCTTGGTTGTTATTTATAATTTTGGGGGTATTGAACTGATGAAGATTACTCATGTCGAAAAGCTGCTGGAAGGCCTGCACTAGGAATTAAATTATCATAGTGGCTTCATTTTGTTAACAGTCTCATTGAAAATATCTTGCTTGCAGGACAATCAAACTCATCAGCGCGCTGCTCTTCCACTTCAGCAGACAAAGTTTTAATCAGTGGCTCACTTGATCTTGTAGAATTCAAGGAAAATAATTTCCTGCATTTTTGGGATGAGCAAAAATTTATGTAATCTAGCTTTTAAACTACTGGAAGATTTTTTTTTATTATTATTATTCTTTTTGTTTCTTTTTGAATAATCAGCTTTACTTTATTCAGCTGCCTGTTTCGTGTAACTTCAATTATCAAGATGACCCAATGCTTAGATGGGATTAGCTCATGGATGAAGAGCGAGCAACTGAATCTAATCTCAAGCAAGGCAGATAACAGACTGATAGTGAGATCATAACATTTTGAAAAATGTAGTTTTCTATGAAGTTGTATATTTGCTACTGGTCACTGTGTTTGATGGCTTTAGAGAACCTTGTTACTCATTTGTGATGGTCCCATGCAGCATTTATAAAAAGTACTTTTCTACTGTCTATTTTTTCCCTTGGAGATGCCCTCCTATCTCTGTGGTCAGTTATCTAGCTTTAGTTATCTCTTTATCTTTTGTGTGTATGCAATCTTCACCATTTCACAAACTTATAAAGAAAAAAAAAAAAGTTAAATTGCAGGTCTTGGTCTTTATCTTCAAGACACTTAGCAGCCTGGACTTGGCTCTGGGGTGATGACCGTGAGGGAGCCAGGGCTTGTGTCTTTGGTGTTTTGGTTATTTGTAAGCACTCAGGGGGAAGTATAAAACCATAGAACAAACCAGAGAAGTCATAATTGTCTAGAACCTCACCACCTTCTGTTTTAATTGCAGTGAGTGTTTCTTCAAGCACTTCTTGTGGTGTACAGCAAGAACACCAACACAATTCTGTTTTGGTGACAGGAAGAATGAACAGATGTTAGTCACCTCGTTCAGTGCACTACTTTAAAGTGTTCAGATATAACAGCGATATACACAATCTTAAGAAGCATATTGGACACAGCAGCACTTGATAAATCTCTGTACCACCATTCAGCACCACTGAGTGGAAAGCAGCCGTTTGGTGTGTTTCAATCAGTGGCTTTTGATTTTAAGGCACTCCTCTCTCCACTTCTCTTTCAGTCGCTCTCGGCAGAACCTCATACTCTTTGAATGGTGGCATGTGATTGAAGCCTGAGAGCATGATGCTGAAATACTTCAGAAAAGTTTTATTTTGATTAATCTTCATCTGTTATGATAATACTGGAAAATCTGCATGCTGTGGCTGAAGTTGATGATTCCAACGTGTGAAGCTGTTCTGGGAACTCTGGGTCCCTGAACTGGCTTGGCACTGGGCTGTGAAGGTGAAGAAAAAAAAGTCACCTTGATTTTAGCTAGAATACTGTGAGAAGACAATGAAAAAACACAAAACACTGAAGTTTACAAAGTGACTAAGCTTGCTGTGTTCGCATCCACTGGTGGTATCCTCAGTTATGTCCAATTTTACGTTTTTGTGTGATAGACAGCAGTCATCTCAAAGTTAAATAGGAACCTAAACATTCTGGGATCTCCACTTAACGCTGCTGTTAAGTAGGTTTTGCTCCTCTGGGGCTAAATGCTTTTATAAACATTGTCTAACAATGTAGCTTGACTTTTCCAAGGGTCTGGTACTTAAACTGTTGATCTCCTCAAACATTAAAAGGACATAATACCTAGCTCCAGAGGTGTTCATAAAGCAAAATGAAATCATTTGATGGAAGGTGCTAAGGAAGCTTTAAAGTATTAGCCTAATAGAAAACCTATCAGTGGACTTTTAAAGCCTTTCCTCTTCAATTTTTATGGACTCTCTTAATTGACTTTAAAAAGCTTTTATTGCGCTTATGAACAGGCTAAGTGGAAATATTCTTTTATTCATCTGCAAATAAGATACAGGACAGCTGCTAACTTTATTTTAGAATATCCAGTATTATCAGGCGTTTGCTCTGTGAGAAGATTTTCAGCTAATGAAATCAAGTAAGGTCAGGAATAAAAAAAAAAAACTTACACGTATCTTTCAATGTCGAAAATTTGTAAAATAAATAAATAAATAAAATAATAATAAAGTGAGAATGGTGGGTAAAAGAATGGTACCTATAAATCTTCTTGAAGTATTTTTGATCACCAGCTTTAAAAATAGTGAGGACTGCAGTGCTCAGTTTAAATGCTCTGCTGATTACTGGAGGGACACAACTGCATACACAAAAGGTACAGGCACAGAATATCGCTTTGTGCCGCGGGACCTTAGTCTAGAGGCAATAACTAGGTAGAATCCTGATCTCCTTGGGACTGTTCTGATACAAATCTGTTTACATGGAACATGTAAGTTGAAGAGGAACGTCCTTTCTGTCTCAAATTCTCCATGCACTTCTCAGGGGAACGAGGACGTGCTGTCTGTGGGACGACAGCACCAGGCTCAGTTTGAAAGTTTCACCCTGATCCACCTTATTCCCATACCAGACAGACTTTGCAGGTTAAAAAAAAATAAATCTAGATTATGTAATAGATCTTGAAAAAATTTAGAGTTTTAAGCTGAAATTGCACAAGCAAAGAGCAATCAAAATGAAATTTTAGACAGTATTTAACAAGAAGACTTTCTAGTTGCTTTGCTGTCCTTTACCTTGAAGTACTTAGGCACATCCTACCTGCAGGTTTCACACACTTATGCTGTGTGTGTTGCTTGAAAGACTGGACTAATTTTCACTATTTCACCTGCACCATGCCTCTGTTTCAGCACAGATGGAGAATTAATGGTTATCATGAGGTTACTTTTGTTATTCAAACATTTCCTCATTCCTCCACCCATCATCAATCCATTCGTTCAAGACCCTTACACCACTTTATTCCATTTTATTTCTGCTTCATTCCTTCCTGCCCACGGGACTGAGTACACCTCAGTATCGTCCCAATGGGGCTGTAAACACGCTGGGATATTTGGCTCTGGCTATTTGTAGATTTTATTATTATTTTTTTATGTTTATTGGTTCTGCATAGAGGCCACACAAACTTGATAGCACGGTGCTTCAACCAGGCTCTTTCCTCCACAAATTTGGGGCACTTCACCATCACACTGGCTGTCACTGATGGCCAATTAATTAAAATTTAGATGCTTTTCTCTTTGTTGCTTTTAACAGTGATAAAAAATCCAAGTCAAAATGTTAAATATCGTGTTTGCTGCTCTTAAAGAAACCCATTTTACTGGCTGCTGTCCTGCTGTTCCACCGTCTTCTGATGGAGGTGGAGGAAAACGGAGGAGGCGATTGTGGTGCTTCATTCACTGGATGAGGTGCTCATGTGGGCAGCTTGGGGCAGAGATACTGGATCTGATATTTTAGTGAAATGCTGCTGTTTAGGGGTTCTGTTATCTCACTTCTGCTTTGCTCACATGTTGAAGCACAAGCCCATCCACCTATCTGAATGAAACATTTGCTTACAGAAAAAAAGACATGTTGAAGAGAACCTGGGGTAGAGTTCTGAGCAGTCTGCAGTTACAGGGAGAGACTACAGCTACATTTCCACCAGGAGATCACTAATCCATTGGATCCATGGGTGATCTGTTAGGTAACCATGCAGTTAACCTTAACCTCCTACTGGTGATGTTCCTGCAGGGACAACTCTGATGAACGTCAAAGGAAGAGACTCTGGGATAGAGCAAATGGTTAACAGCAGGCTGAGGAACAACATTTGAAGGGAATGGAGAGGAAAAGCCCCAAACCTTTAAAAACCCAGAGTCTTTTTTTAAGGCTTTTAATGAATGCTGTATTGGAGAGGCAGGAGTATGTCACTGGAAGAAGGAGAGTAAATGCCACCTCCTGAAGGATATAGATATATTTTTGGCTAATATGTGATCTATCTATATCCCACCAAACATGACAACAAAAGAACAACAGTAAAAACCAAAGGAAAAAAAAATCAAATCTTCAAAACCTGAAGAAAGATCTTCAGTTCAAACTGTGCAATTCTAGAGAACAGATTCAGGCTGGAGCACATGGAGAAAATATGAAGACGAAGCACGCAATGTAAAGTTGCTTAAAATTTTAGAAGTTTTTTTTTTTGATGACTGATCCCTCAGAGGGATGAGAAGAAAACAATTCAAGAAGGATTGTGAAAGGAATTTTATTGGAAGGTTGAAATAAACTCCTAATCCACATGAAGCTCTGTGGGCCACTGAGGAGCAGCCTTAGCAGGTTGGAGACTCTCAGGGAAAATGCCAAAGCAAGTTGAGAAACAAACCACTGCAGATATGGTGAACTCTTCATTCCTTAGGTTGTTTCCATATTCTGCTGCTGGGAACCTTCCTGCTGTATTGTGATGTGGTTTAGGGAAGGATGAAAGGCTCTGTGACTTCCTATGGAACAGTGCTGCCTGCCGTGAGGATTCCTAAATTCATTGGATGATGAATTCATCGCATGATGAGTTTAGCTATTCTTGGCTTGCTGTCATTCAAAGTAGCCTCACCTCGGAGTGGTGAGATGCTATGGCACTGAACTGTGCCTCGTGGCATTCCACTTGGGGAAAATCAGATTTCCTCAACAATTAACAATGGTCTGGGGATTCCATGGGTACTACATGGGTGGCTTGTTCCCTAAATGCTAGGCGAGGAGGAGGGAGGAACTTCAGCGGCCTTTGTCCGGAGCCCAAGCTGTCAGAAACCTGTCTGTGCCCTCTTCCAGTGGTGGCTCCGGGTTGGTGGGGCTGGGTGCTGCCCCAAAATGTACCGGCCTTCTGTGGAATGATGGCTGGAAGGGAAAAAAAAATGAAGAAAAAGTTATATGAAAAGAAAGAAAGAGACACATAAAGAAAGATATATAAAGAAGAAGGTATATAAAAAATAAAAAGATGTATAAAAATAAGGATATAGGAAGAAAACATGTAAAGATGTATAAAAATAAAAAGATAAAGATATATAAAAAGTAAAAAGATGCATAAAAATAAAAAATGTATGAAAAATAGAGGTATATAAAGAAAAACATAAAAATAAAGAAAAAGATGTATAAAATTAAAAAGTTGTATAAAAATAGAGTTGCATAAAACCAAGAAGATGTACAACAAAGAAGAAAAAGATATATAAAATAGAGAAAAAGCTACAAAAATACGAATCAACGCGCACGCTGGGCGCAGGCCGCGCCCCCTCCCGCCCGCTGCCGCCCCCAAATGGCGGCGGGGCCGGGGCGGGGGCGGGGGCGGGGCCGGGCACGCGGCGGCTCGCGGGCGAAGTTTCCCGCGGGCGGGAACCGCGCCCCGCCCCGCCCCGCCCCGCCCCGCGCTTGGTCCCGCCCCCCCCGTGCCGGCCGCCCGCGCGCGCGGGGCCCCAACTTTTCGGGGGCGGGGCCGCGGGGAGGCGGCGGGCGCGCGGCGGGGGCCGGCACTTGGCCGCCGCGGTGCGGCCGCGGGTCCCGGCAGCGCCCGGCTCGGCTCCGGGCGGGAGCAGGGGAGGGGGGCGGGATGGGGACGGGGATGGGGACGGCGACGGGGCGGGCGCCGGGGGCTGCAGCGCGGCCCGGCCCCGGCGGCGGAGCAGCGGCAGCGAGCGCGCGCACGTGACTCCGGCTGCTGGGCGCCCGCACACCGCGCCCGCTGCCCTCGCCGCCTCCCCGAGCACCGTGCGAGACGCCGGCAGGGCACGGCTCGGCTCGGCACTGCACGGCACGGCTCGGCTCGGCGCTGCACGGCACTGCTCGGCTCGGTGCTGCTCGGTCCCCGGCGCCGAGCAGGCGGCAAGAGTTTGCGAGGGCTGCCGCTGCGTTGCCTTCCCGGCGAGGTTGCTTGCCCGGAGGATGGCCGGCTGCGGGCTGTCGGAAGACGCCTTCTTCTCGTCCTTCTTCTGCAACTACCCCTCCTCCTGGGAAGCCTCCTACAACCAGGTGAGGGCACGGGGGCGGCGGGCGGCTGGGCTCGGGGAGCGGCACGGCGGAGAGGAGACCTTTATTTTGTATTTTTACCCCCTTTTTTTTTTTTTGCTTTTTTTTTTTTTTTTTTTCCTTCTCTCAGCCCCCCATCCCTCCGCCTTCGCCCCCCGAGGGCGGCGTGAGGCGAGCGGGCGGCCGGAGGCGCTGCCGGCCGTTGGGGTCCGTAACGGTCGCTGGGGGTCCGTAACGGCCGCTCCGTAACGGCCGGCGCCCGGCGGGCTGTGAGGGGAGCGGGGCGGCCGGTGGGGGGTGCCCCCGTGGTGGTGCTGAGGCGCCGCTCGCAGCGCCCCGCTGCCCGGCAGCCGTGCGGGGAGCCCGGCGGAAAATGAAGCGGGGCTGCGCCCAGCTCCCTGCTCGCAAAGTTTCTTGTGGTGGGGGAGCGAGGCGTTGCCGGGAGGGAGCGGTGCCGGGAGGGAGCGGTGCCGGGAGGGAGCGGTGCCGTCGCACCACAGCCTGCCCGCTCCGCCTCGGCGTGGCCGGGGAGCGCTGGCGGCACGTCCAGGGGCGGTGTGCCCGAAACGCCGGCCCCGAGCTGTGTCTGAGGGGGAAAGGTGATTTGGGAGGCGGGAGGGCTATTTATAGAAGGGCTGCGCGAACTGTAGGGTAGGCACACAAAGTTGAATTAAATATGCGTGATTAGGAAAGGAGTCGGGAAGGAGAAGGTGTAATCATTACCTAGCCTTACAGCGGGAGCAGATGAGCGTGCGAGACTTTGCGGGGTGACGATGAGAGGGATTTCTGAGATGCGTATTCTTTCTGGTGCTCAAGGCTCCTTTCTATTTTCATCTGTTACATATTACGTTAGCATTTACATCAGTCACATTCACCAGCTGAGGATTAGCGGGAGATGCTAGTCTGAATATGAAATCAAAATGAATGTGGGATTTTGCTGCGAATAGATTTTCTTACAAGTTTTAACACTTAAGAAGGCAGGCTTGGCTTAAATGTGACAGTCAGCCATGTTCATGTTTGTTTGTTTTTTTTCACCTGAACTGCATCCAAAAAGAAAAAAAGCTTGCAGACCATTTCTGCTTGCTAAATATAGCAACGTTGCCGAAGTAGGATTTGTTTTGTGTGCTCCTTTTAAAACAAAACAGCAAACAGGAAAACTTTAAAACAAAGTGCTGAGATGAGAAGATGGGTTGACTACTGGAAAAATAGTTATTTATTCCTAGATCAATAAGATGCACTCTCAACATCTAGTACAAGGTAAAAGGATCCTTTGTATAATAGCGGCTCGGCCATGCCTTACTAAAAGAATCTCTTCCTGGCATCTCGAGACACGTTTTAATGAAAGTGTAAGTAATCCAAGTAAGGCTTAATAATGGAACCAGTCAGGATAAAGAGAACAGTCGTTTCTTGTGGAAGCATAACATGATACCTGACAGCTTTGAAAGCAGAGATGGGACGTTTGCCTTACAAGCCAGTAAGGCTGAGCTGAGCGATGAGTTTCAGCTTATATTTTTGATGCATTATTGCAGTTCATTTTTAAGCACAGGACTGTGCGGGTGATTTGTTGGTAATGCTCTTGGAAGGAACTTTTCCCATCGCATATTGAATTCAGAAGTGCATCACAGAGGAGCTTGCATCAGAAAAAATATATCTGGAAAGTTTCTGAAATCTCTTTTGAATCCATTTCTGAGGTAGTCTTCCAGAAAACAAGTCTCTGTAATAGGTATAAACACGACTTCCTTGGATTTCTAAAGAGAAGTCCAAAAATATTAGCAGTTCTGCAGAAGCTTGGTATCTCTTTCATGGTTATTTTAGTACAGGGGCTTAACTATTACGAGAAATTCTAGCCTAGACAAACTTGTAGACGTAAATCCCGGGAGCTGTGAATTGCTATCGCATAGGCTTATCTGTGCTGTCTTGCCAACGTGTGTAAACCCGAGGCGAAGGAATATCCGGCAGATTTCCCATTGATTCATTCTGTGATCTGCATTTTAGGCTGTCAGTAAGGATGCTGCTTTTAGTTCGTTGCTTAGTGAATATTCGGTCTTCAGAAACTTCCCGAGTCTGTCTTCTGGCTCGCTGAAAATCAGTCTCTGAATTGGTAGTGGTGAGGAGCAGCTATTTCTAAGTACTGCAGAGGGGGATGTTTGGCCTGGGAAGAGCAGCAGGTATATTCTTGGGCATAACCTATCTTCCCTTGCTGAACTGACAGCATATTTGTATTAATTATTTTTCACTCTCCAGTCCAGAACCGTCTGCGTTGTTGTATTACTGAATCTATATGGTTGGAAGTGCTTGGGAATCGTTTGAAATGTAATTGTTGAGGAATGAAATCCTATGACTAAGGCATAAATCTGGATGCTTATTTTAATTCAACCTCAAGAAAATCCCTGCAGTGTAGAAGTGAAATGAGTGTGCTGCCTGATTACTGCCAGGATGTCAGAGATCTTTCCCTCAGCGCTCGCGGAGGGCTTGTTACCTGGCACCATCTCTTCGTGCTGCGTTTCCAACGTGGCCATACTTTACACAGTGCACTCTTACAGGATGTATTTTGTGCATATAGGCAAGTCAGTGAAAGATTAAGCTAAGAGTCAGCTTTGTGGCTCCTCTATTTGTCTTTGCATGTTCAGGGACAAAAGTACTCCAGTGCAGCCAGAGCATTCATCCAGTATTTTGAGGGTTCTTGCTTGCATGTAGCTCATTGCTTCTATGCATTTTAATCTTTTAACTAGAGTAGCTCCAGTGGCTTCATGTCAATTTTGGTCCATAGCCAGTGAGACTTTTTGACTTATTTTTGTTTCCACAGTTTCCAGATTTTTTTTTTTGTTTGAATAGCAGAGCTGAGGGCATATGCAGGTTTGAAAAGATGCTAAATGAGTTTGTGCTAGTGCACTGCACATGTATAGCATATAGTATGTGTGCATACAGCATATAACATACATTGAAGGAGAGATGATACTGCACAAGATTGGGCAATGCATGTTGCGATTTTTGTAGACCTTTTTCATAAACGGAAAAAGAATTTTACATTGTTTTATATTGTTTGAATACCAGTGGAATAAAACCATCATTCAAATTCACTTTATTTTAGCAAAACCTTTAGGAAATTAAAATGACATTGTCAAAACTAAATTAGTTAAGAAAAAGCAGTGGTCCTGGTTTAGTGTTAACAGAAAAGACTTAGTAAATAAAAAAAGAAGTTAATTCCGGATTTAATTTTTTTTTTTTTTTTTTTTTTTTTTGTATCCAAGGGATATGTGTGCTGGTGCACAAAGCTGGGGAAAATGGGACACAGTAAAAATGAAAGTGAAACTGGAGAGACCTTGGCATCCCAGGAAAAGATAAAAAATAAGATGCTGAGGAAGAAGCTAGTTCTGGCTTAAATAATTCAAATGCCTATAATAAAGCAGGTTACAGACTTTTAAAAAAAAAAAAAAAAGTTTTTAAACTCAATTCTGTTTCTTTGAGAGAGTAATGCCTTGATCAGACATTCAATACAGTAAATTGAAGAAGTTTCAGTCCTCAGCAGTGAATGGTACCATTTATTTCCAAGGTTTGTCATCACCATTGCACAGCATTTGAGAGAGTAGATTTCAAAACACATTTTTTGCCTACTTCCAATGTTGTTATTCTGGTTGTTGTTTAATAAACCCATCCACAGACTGGGCGAGAAAACCGGTGTATGCTGTGGGCAGTCTCATCTGGCAAAAAAAGCACAGTTTAAACTGGGTGCAAGTAATTTCCTCTTGCCCCAGAGCAAAACAGGGAAGTAGCGGTACAGCAGGGCAAAGTAACCAAAGTTTAAAGCAGAAAATGGGCAAGATGTTATTTTTGTACCTGAGTTTAGATGAAAAGCTCAGGTGCAAATTCTAAGGCGCAGGTATGTCTGTGATGAACTGCATTTTAGCACTTTATACAAAAGGCAGGATTTTAAAAGAATAGAGTTGTGTTCGGGAGGAAACGTCAGTAGTCCTAGCAGCGTATTCTGTAGGAACAGGGCAGGGAGTTCTTAGCTGGTCAAATGTTCATGTGGTCTAAGCAGAAATATAAAAGTGCAGGGTTTGCATTGGAATGAGAATGGGGTCATCCACCCTTTGTACTCATCATCAGGGAAGCAGAACCTTCTTCCAGAGAGACCATAGGAAATCAATGAGTACACTTTGCTAGTGTAGAGATAAATGTGCACTGCAGAAGGGTATTAAATATAAAAGGGCAACAGTAAAATGATTTACTACGTGAAGCAGTGGAACTTTCTTTTGGTCACCTAAAAGACAATTTTCTTTCTTCCTTTTTTTTTTTTTTTTTTTTGATAACGTAATTGTATTTTTTAATACTAATATCTGAAAACAAGCTGGCAAGCAAACTATTTTGCAGGGATTTGAGCTGTATGATGCAAGCTAGGAGAGGCTTGTTTACAAATGGCAGCTTATTTAAAAATGTATGCATCGTTTTGAACATATTACCCGACATTTATCATTTAGATTATAATCATCTGACCCAACTTTACCAAAAGTTAATGGGTTTTCTAATGTTTTTTTTTTTTTTTTTTTTTCCTGAGGCAGTGTGGATGCTTGCGATCCAGTTTGTCTCGCTATGACCAGAAGGTATCACTGAGGGATACCAGCGCGACGGATGCACATAGGAGAGAACCTGACGTACGTTTAGGTGTAGAGGCTTAATGAAATGTGGAAGAGCAGGTGCACAGTCCTAATGTGCTGGTGCTTTTTTATTTCCTCTGATGTGTCTGTTTGCTGTGTGAGCAAATCTTCTTGTATGTTTGAAACCTATAGGACTGTAAAATCACTAAAAAGGAAGGAAAGCCAATATTTTACAATATCTTTTGTCTTAGGCACCGCGTTCTCTGCAAATGGCAATTCTTGTGTCTACTCTAAAGGGAAAATTAAGGTGAAGAAAGATTAATAGCAGAGCGGTCCTTGCTCTGGACATGGCACTTGTGACTTGGTGGTCTTAGTTTGGAAGGGAAAATGGAGTGCTCTTGGTTCAGTGTGCACGCGTTGGGACCTGGGATGGCAAGAGGGGTGCCTGCACTAGCCCATTGCTTGGGAGCAAGAGCGTGCTGTGAGTCCCCCCACATCGCACCCCTGCTGTGCTTTGGTTTGTATTGTGGGCTGCTCCTGTGGGACATGCGCTGAATTCCTTTTGGGCAGAACAGAGCCGGGAGATGTTCTGCAGGAGCTCCTCTTCTGTATTCGATCTGCAAATTCACATTCAGCTCGCGGGATGAGACCAGAGCCTGGGCGAACAGACCTCGCCCCCAGGTGTGCGGTGTAGGCGTCGGATCCCCAGGAGCAGCAGTTCTGCTCTTCCTGTGCCGTGCTTCTGCACTGCTCGCTGGCATAGCTCCGCTTGTGGAGCCTGCCTGAAGGCCCACCGCTGGTCAGGAAGCCAGTCGGAGGCTTGGGGTTAACACAGTCACCTGGCACGCGTCCTTCGGTGGCAATCACCAGACCATTATTCTTCCCCTCAAAAAGGGCTAGTTTGGGTTGGCATGAAGAGAAAAGGTTCATTTGATCGCTTGTAACACACGAGCGGGTAAGAGGCACTGGTACTCTGGCTCTCAAAAGCCCTCCACATTTTTAACCCGTTTTATTATTTGCAAGAGCAATTTAGTTCCTAATGTTAACAATGAGTGATTATGATTCTGTACTTCCGCTTACAGCATAAATTAGCATTTTGTTTTCCATTACAGCTTTTGAATGAGGAATTATAATGTATAATTTGCTGCAAATAGATGTTATCATCTCTTTGGTTGTGAACAACCACATAAACTTGAGCAAATGATAAAAATGGAATCAATTACTTCTCAAATGGAAATAGTTTACAAACCTTCACATGCAAAATGGCAATGGAAGCTGGTTATTGTAACAAATAATTACTTTTTTTTAAAACAACATTTATTGAATTCCACTGACAATTTAGTAGTCGTTTATGGAGGATTTAACTGCCCCCCGTCAAAATACATGCCACATAATATCTGCATTTTTTAAACTACAGATTGTCTCTCTAGCCCATGTGTCAAGCTTTGATCACGTATATTCACCTGTACGTACGTTCCAGAAGGGGAGCACTGAGCCACAAGTCACACTGATGCTGAAGGTGGTTAGAGAGCCTCACAGTATCCTGGGATTAGTTAGTCAAGATTGAAATTACAGAAGAGAGAAGCGAAGAGTATGTGTAGTAGGCTGCATCCAAAACCTGCTGAAGGTGCTGTGAGTTTTTCTGCCACTTCAGGACTGACAATCTAGGTCCTGGTTGTTGGGGGGATAGAGAGGAGGAGGAGACAGTGCTGAAACTGCTTGAATGAGTGGATGCAGTGAACATCTGCTGGAGGGTAAGGTGATGGTACTTCACTATAATGAGTTTACCAGTATGAATGTCATGAAACAAAGTCTTCTGTCAGTTGCTATGACATGCTTTTGTTTTATACAGAGTTATTTGTGCTTGGAAAAGTATTGCTCCACAGCTAGAAAGAATGTGAGAAGTAGTTCAGGATCCCACCCATTCTTTCTTTGCTCCTTGTAGACCTGCTTCATCTTGCCTAAAGACATAATCCATGCAGCATTTTCAACCCTCTCCTTTCAAAGAGGCTGTCTAAGCTGCACCAGTTTTCTGCATACTGTTTTGCATGTATGTTGTATTCTGGTCCTCCGAAGCTCTGACCACTTAAAGCCATCACCCACGTGACCTCGGTACCCCAATTTGCCAGCCTTTTTCTCGTAGTCTTCGCTGCTATCCCACTGCCCCCACCCATGGTGGATGCGATACAAGCCCTGGTTGAACATACCGAATTGATTTCTTCACTCCTCTCCACATCTTACATCTACTTAAAAATACAATTCACAATCCATACTTTGCCTCATTTAGGGCTTTAGAATTCAGACTTCTTGTTGATCCTTTTAAAGCCTTCGCATAATTCAGCTTTTCCCTGTTTACTCTGTTACAACCACTCTGTTTACAAATGATGCTAGATTTGGTGCTTGTCTGGGTTGTTTCTCCTCAGCAGCATTTTCTTGCTATCCCCACACTTCACCCTTTGACGTAGAGAAGTCGTGAGCTAGCGGGGGAAGATTACATAAGCTTTCTTCTGCCTGGTCTCTTGAAAGCCATCGTTACCTAATTATTAAAAATGGATAAACTTAATTTGGGCTTGGAAAGCTATGGAACAAGCTGAGCAAAAAACAGTAATCACCCTGACTGCTTCATTTCCTTGCAGTTGTCTGGCGCTCATTTCTTTAGGTTGGTGTCTGCTGACATGCTTCGGTCTGTCTGGAGATCAGCATCTTTTAATAATTAAAAAAAAGACTCTAAAACATTACAGGTGAAGTAATTCCAGGGGAAAAAATAGTGATAAAATGGGACTAGCATAACGTGCAATTCAGGATGCTGTATTCAGTGTCTTTCTCTTGAGACTGTGGAGCTGATGGCTATGGATGGAGATTTCTCATCCTGTTATTTTTGAGGTAGTTATTGGGTGTGAAAATTTACTTTCTTGTTTTCACTAAGTCTTTTTATTTTTTTAACTTTCTGAACACACTGTCTGGGACTGGGCAAGGAGGTGAGTGTTATGAAGCTGTGTATTTGCAGCGAGGCTTTTTGAAGCTTAGAAATAGACATTTGTTGTAGCAATCATTTCTAAAACCAAGTACCAGCGGCCCTTCAGGAATGTGTGCATGGCTCCATAAAATGTATCCAGTCATCCTGGGGTTCCTGGACTGAGCAGTTTGCGGTCTCAGAGGTGTACTTGGACTGTAAAATCGCACTCCGACAAGATAACTCACTTCAACCACTTGTTTTCTTCTTTCTTTTTTATTTCTATTTTTTATTTTCCTTAACAGTCAAACGGTACAACGTGACTTGGTGTATCTGCTGAACTTTGACTTTTTATTCATGAAGCTTCTCATTATATCTGTCTGCTACCTCTCTATATGCTCATAGTTTGCTTAGGCCTTGATCCAGCAGACCACTTAATTGCTCAACTGTAAATGCTTGAAGTCGAGAGAACTGCTTAAAATGTGTGTGGTGTCTTGGACTGGGGCCTTAGACAGCTCTATCTTAAGGTCAGAGAACTTCGCTTCCTTCTTGTTTGTTAAGCACTTACCATACTCGCAGTACATTAGAAGTATCGATGGTAATTATGGCAGTGGGAGCAAGAAAGCAATGAGGAGATCAAGGAAACCTAGCAATGTTTACAGTGCTGTTTATTGCAGGTTCAGTCTCTCTTTGTTAAATGGATTTGCAAGTAAAAGATTATTCCTTTTCCTTTCCCAAGAAAAAAGTCTTTTGATGGAAGGAATAGGTAGGGCATTAAAACATGTTTCCTGCACTGACAGAAAGCCATGCATGAAAAATACTTAAGGACAGGAAACTCCTTCTGGACCTTAAGCAAGGTTTGAAAAGAAAAAAAAAAAAGGCTGAAAACATGCAACGGTTTAAAAAAAACATCGTAAGTAGGACATGCACACGCTTAAATATTTAAGTCGTTTACAACAATGAGTAAATGAACTACTGACCAAATAAATTAGTAAAACAAAAGTAAGGTTGCACTTCCAGCCTTTTTTATTTTCATCCAAAAGACTGTTAATTGCTGCAGGATTAAAATAATTCATATTCAAGGATAGAAAATGATAACAGTGCAGAAGCTTGGATGCTCCAGCTATGCAGAAACAGTGAAAGGAATACTTTTTTCTTTGTGTGATGTCAAAGCCAAAAGAAGGAGCGGAGGAAAAAAAAAAAAAAAAAAAAGGAGAGGGTTGTGGCTCTTTGATGTCACTTTCAGAATAAAAATAATACTGTAAAAGAGCCGGCATAATCTTTTTCTATTTATCTAAGTCCTTTTTTTCTAAAGAGTTAGGGCAGCATTGTTAATTGATTTTTCTGACACTCATAATAACAGTTGTCTTAGAAATAATTTACAAAGGATTTTTTTTTCAGAAGCCTGAGCCTTGCAGAATCCGTTGTAGAAAAGTGGGTAGAGATTGGATTATTGTACATCGCTGTTCTCACAGAATTATAATCTACTTGATTGGTAAAAGGCATGTGCTTTTTGCATGGTCCATTTTCAACCGGTGGTGTCTTTCCAATAAGATTTGCTGGTTTGGTACTAATAGCGTCAGGATATCTTGTGCCCTTTCAGTATGAATAAAGGTTGTCCTAACAGCTGCTCGGATTGTGCTGGCATCGTATCTGTCTTTGCTGGACTGCCAGTTTTTGGCTGGAGTATTTTAACACGCTGGAGCTTTTCTCTGGTTACCAATGGTTGAATCATTTCCAGCTGTGAAAACAGATGTGTGCCTTTTTTGGGAAGTAAAGTTAATTAGGGGAGGCTTATGAATTGCTCCTTTCAGTTATTTATTTAATTTATTTTATTTGGGGTAAGAGGATGCATTTAGGAATAGAAAAAGTTTTTTTATCAGCGTGAACTTTGTCAGATTATCAACATGCACATCATTACAAGGAGAATTTTTGGTTATACCGTGACAAAAAGAGCATGGCAGTTGCCCCATGACATGTTGAAAAACACGTTGAAAATGGAAGTAAGAAATACTTTGTATTTAAATTGGTAACTGTTCAAGTTCAGACAAAAACAGCAAATGAAAGTGACCAGATGACCTGAGTGCCTATTGTATACTGATATTGCTATTCAGGCATTTTGTAAGGCTGGCTCAGTCTTTCCAAATCTATATGGGCAAATGCTTTATGTCTCATTATTTTTTTTATTTTATTTTTTTCTTCTTTGTCTTTTATCTTTGTTGAAAGGAATTCTCTAGGTGAAAACTCCTCTGAAAAATATTTGCCATGCTCCAGACATCCTTCTGCCTTTTGTTTTTAGGCTGGTGATTTGTATCTTCAACGTTGATGTCTATTTTTTACATCTGCTGGTAGGCACAACACAGTTGTTATGGAAAAGGAAACTTTTAGTATGAAGAAATTGTTGGTTTTGTGATTTTTGTGCTTTAATTCTTGATTGTTACGTAAAATAAATGGTGGACGATGAAAATGAAACTAGCAGCAACTCATTTAATTTTTGTCAGTCCTGTTGCAGGTAGGTCCCTTATGAAACAGAAGGCTGTTCATTAGAGCATCCTTGAATATGAGCAACAGTGTGCATATGCTAGGGCTGCTGAGTAAAACCCCAGACGTACAGAAGTGTCGCTAGAATTGTCACTAAACCTTCATGTCGAAATGAACTATCAACTCACTGAGCAGCATTCATCTTCTCTAAGACTACTACAACTGTAAGCTAGCAATGCAAACAAAACAAATGTTAACACATGTAATTTGGATTTTTTTCCTAGAAAAATGTGTATTTGAAATGATCACGGAGAGACTATTATAAATAATAAATACAAAATTCTCATGGAGATTTTAAAAGTGCATCTGTGAAACCACTGAGCTTTTCTTCTGCCTTGAGTACACTGAACTATCGTGTCAACTGCAGGACATATTTGATGCTTTGGATGCATTCCCTCTGCGAGGGTCTCGGTGGAAAGCATTACGTGTTCAGAAGAGTGTGCTGTTTATCTTATTTATATTGTTGCAGAGAAGGAGGAGATGGCATCCTTCTCTCATTTTAAAAGCACAGGAAGCTGGGCAGTGGTTTGAAAGCTTCTCTTTTTGTACGGGGCATTGCTTCCTGCTTAAGCAGAATGACTGACTGCCTCAGGTTTAGCAGTTGCCTGGAATGAATTAATGTGGCAGTAGTACCTGCAGTACCAGTTCCTATGATCTTACTGTGTTATATTCTTATTTTTGGGATTAATTTTTCCAGATATTAACTGTATGGACTGATTTTGCCCCAATGGTTGCATGTCTCAAGTAAGGGTGTTTGTTTTTAACAGAGATATCAATAAATGTTATTTTTACTGTCTCCAGGAATGTTACTAGATTTAAAGAAAAAAAAAAAAAAAGCAAAATCTCATACTATGATGTATAATTACATTTTTTCACAAAATAAAACTTTTTTTAAGGATCCTTTTTAGTAGTAGATTTCTTTTTTTTTTGTATGACACAACAAGCAAATAAGAGAACAAATAATAAATGATTGGCATATTGAGAAATATTTTTTGCAAAAAATATTTCTTTTGTAGGTTAGAATGTGTAAAGCAAAGTGGCAGCAGAAGTCAGAGCTGAATTTGATTAGGGATCGGAAGGTTATTAATAGTGCTGATTACTTCAGCTTAGTTATGTCTGCTCTAGTATTACTCTTATTTGTTTGCAACAGTAATCAAGCTCACTGTAAGCCCTTATCTTTGACCAACCAGAAGAAATCATAAAAGGAAATAATTGTTTAGTGAGAGACTTTGATAACAGCATGACTCTTGTGTGGGAGACAAGGAGATAACACTGTCTGAATGAAACGATATAACCGAGGTAGCTAAGGTGATAAATTCTTCAGTAGTCTTGTCTTCAGTGGTAAAATATACAGCAAATTAAAGATGTCTTTTCAAGAATCATCTTAAGAACTGATACTATTTGTAATTTGCATGTGTAGAGGGAGAGTGAGGAGATTCGGTGTTGAGAATAATACAGTTTTGTAAAGCTAAAGGTTTACCCACAGAGTTAGACCAGGTGATTCAACCATTACTTATTATCCAGTTAACCCTGTATTGAACTGAAAGCTGTGGTTAGTGTTCGACTTGTATTTGACCAGCTTATTTTCCAGACGTGAAGTATTTATCTGAAGGAAGGCATCAAGATACTTGGTAGAGCTTTTGATACTTATTGTACTGGTTAATCATCCTCATTATTTGCTTTCTTTAGAAAGCTCTGTTTTTCATTAGATTTGTTTGGAATTCATTTTCTTGGAAGAGATTCTCTTTATGATTTGATCTGGTAGCTTGGAAAGCCCTTCAGTGTCTTTTTTTTTTTTTTTTTTATCTGAAAATTAGTTTTACTCAAGACACCACTGAGTTTTCTTTTTGTTAAGCTAATCAGAGTAACCTCTTTAAGACTCATAGTGGAGGATGTTATTTGCAGACCTCAAGTATATTCTTGCAACTTTTCTATTTTCCTTCCAGTTTTCTGATTTCCCTTTAGGAAAGTTGGAAGCTGGAAGTATGACACGTTATTTCAGAATTGCTCTCTTCAGTGTTCTCAGTACTAAAGGGAAGAATTCACTTTCCTGCTTCTTCAGTATGTTCAATGTTCAATTTAGTTGTGGTTTGCAAACCTTACCATCTTTACTGGGTTGTGGTTATGTAGGTTATGGTCTACCAGTCAGAACATTGAGTACATCATCTGTTTGTTAGTCTGCACCTTAGTGCTTTGCTTTATTCGAATATATTTTGCTAAACCAGCCTTTTTTCTTGTTTATGACTCTTTGCCAGTCATTTCTGTCTACTAATTTTATCATCGGTGTCTTTATATCCCTGATGAAACGTTGAGTGGTGTGAAGCCTAGCACCAGTCCTTGCTGAAACCCAGGAGAAACTTCTCAACCCTAATCTAATTCTTCATCGGCAAGTGTTTTATAATATCTCTTCTAACCCCCTTTTAATATACTTAAATGTACTCTTATACAGTATCTTCTCAATACTTAAGTCTGAAAGTCATGCTGTAATAAATCAGCTGCCTTGCAGAAAGTCTCCTACAGATGCATAATTACTGAACAAGTAGTCTCATCAAATATTTGAGTTAAAATTACTGGATATTTTTAGTGAAGAGATGCCAGTCCTCTAGTTAAGTTACACATCTATGTAACAGCACATTACTTAGTTCCTGCTCCTCCCAGGAAAGTTATATTTTTGTATTCATAGTGCCTAAATGAGCATTTTTATAACTTTGGATCTATAGAGGCTATACTTGACTTTTCACATGCTTACACATTTCGTGTCTACACCAAAAAGACATTTATAAAAGCGTGGTGTTGGGAGCAAGACTTTACACACGATGCATACATAATGTGTGTTAGTTTGCCAGCTTCTTGTGTGTGTACCCTGGATACTGTTAAAGTACTTCCATCTTTTTCTAGATAATGCTTGAATAACTAGAAACATATTCAGCATTGGTCTAGACTGGGGAAAAACAAAAAAAAAAATAAAGCTTTAGGATGGTCTTGGCTCCTTAGTTTAGTGCAAAAAGGAAAAATAAATGAGAGATACTAAATCCAGATTCAGTATTGCAGAAGTCAGTCCGAGCCAGGGCTGAATTACTCCTATATATGTGAAAATGAGCTGGATGCATTACTTGTGCACATGCTTCATCTGCCTCAGACTCCATCAGCCAGGACTGCTTCTGAAAGAGGTGGCCCTGCACCCCTCCTGCCCTCAGGCCGGTGCCACCTCGCTCTCCTCTTGCCTCTGGCTCTCTGTAGCCACACAGACCTCCTGTGGCACCAGGGCGGCAGCACAGGCTCATGAGAAATCAAGAGAAAGCCAGCTTAGAAATGGCAAATCCGTGTGTTTCAGCATCGGTGATGCCTGTGCAGGGTGCTCTGTGGTGTGGGCCTGCAGCCAGGTGCACTGAGGGAGCGAGCAGGCACCGTGCTCGCCTTTACTGCCCCGCTCAGTTGGCATGGCTCATCGTGTTCCTCCTGACAGAAAGCTCTCTGTTCAAATTTGCCAGCTTTGTTGCATGTGTAATTGCTCCATAACTCTCAAAATGGCCTAAAATAACTTAAGCATTGAAAAAATTCTGCTCTTATGACTCTTAAGAACCACAGGCAAACCTGACTTCATTTGGAAAGAGCTTGGGTTCGTTTGGAAGGACCACGGCTATGCTGTCATGCTAGGACACTGTCAAGAAGCGGTGGCAATCCGCTGGAGGGAGGTTTGTAGGGCTGGTAGCCTGGCTGAGCTGCAGCCCAAGGGACAAACCGAATTCAGCCGATGTCTGTTGTGAAAGCACTAAACAGGGAGAGGCAGTAAGTAGGTAGGAGTTTTTTCCCCCTAAGGAATATCTGAGGTGAAATAGGTCTGGATTTCTTTTTCAATAGATCTGGAATTTTCTTAATTGAAGAGCTCTAGGTAAATGAGCAAGATTTTCTGTAGGTATATATGGAGAATGTGGTTATCCCCCCCATCTCCTTTCCTCCTAGGAAGTAATGATTTTGAGCATCCAGGCATTTGAAGGCGCAGCTTCAGGTATCTTAAATGGCGCTGACTGTCAATGGCTAATTGTTTAGTATTTACTGAGTTTTGGGGCTCTTTGTGATCTGTTTTTGAGCAACCCAGTCTGAAGAATCAGTCTCTTGACGTGCATTGTCTCCAGTAGTTAACATGTGAGGACAGCTGTACTGAAGGGAAAGCTACATGGAGACGTTGCTGGGCTGAGTTATACAGGGAATTACTAATAGTCATAAAAATTGATAACTGTAACTAAAGTCTTTCTTCTCAGTAATGTGCTCTTATGATGTTCGTTAACCACAGGTGGAGCTTTGAAGACCTGATGGATAATTTTTTAAAAAATAATCCTGGCCAGCATGGTAGCTCTGTTACGTATTCCCACAGTGCAGAGCTCTGAGCTTCATTCAGGCTCTTGAGCCTTAATCCCCATATGTTCCCCTAGAAAACAAAATTTGGTGATGTGTTCCTTGCTTGCAGATTGTACAAGCTGAAGACTGGAACAGGCCTATCCTGGTGTCTGTGCCAGACTTATGTGAGATAAAACATAGCCTGAAAGATTTCCCTGCAGACTGTCAGCAACCACTAAGAGTTTTGATTTGGAAGCGATGACTGTATTTAGAGCTGAGTCCAGAGGGTTTCGGGTAACATTTGTCAGAGGTGCTGAGCCTTGTTTTCTGAAGGCACGTGTGTGAGAAGCAAGGTGCCTTTCCCTAAGACTTTAGGTAAGCTCTCCGGAAACGTGTTGTGCTGTGTAGGAATATTTGAGACAGTTTTAAATGAGCTAGCTCAGATGACAAAGCAATGGAGATACGTGGCATTTCAGTCTTCTTGTGGGTTAGTTACTGCAGTAGGCAGGCTTGTCAGTTTTTCTTCCTTTTGTCTGCTATTCAGGTGGAAGGAAGGTTGTATTGAATACCTCTGTTCAGCATTGCCCTTTGCATATAGTATGTGTGCATTTTAAACTAATATATGTAACAGCTGAAGATGAAATGAAGGGAATTCCAAAAGTTTTGTTTTTGTGAGGAGACATAAGAAATCTCTGTCAAAACAAACCTGAAAGATGATAACTGAAGTTCAGGTTAAAAAGCTTTGTACTCTGTTTGCCTGAACTTTTTTTAAAAAAAAAAAAAATCTTCAATTTAGCATAAAGCCAAAATAAAAGTACGCATTGAAATGCCTAGTTTTATGTTAATTTAGATGTATTTGTGTGTCTGAAAACTCAAGATATTTTGCTGCCAAGAAGTGAAAATGCCATCTGTGTAACATTTTCTTAAATAAGTTTATATATGTGCCTTTAAATTCATAAAGATAAGATGTGTGACTGTTTTAGAAGTGAAAGTTAATGGTTTTGAATGAGAAAAAATACTTAATACTCTAAAATAGAAGAGATATATCCATGCTAAGTCATCTAACTCAAAGATAGTGTGGCAAAACTTGCTTATAACTCATCTGCATAGCCAGTAGCGTGGGAGGAGAGAAAGTGCAGGTATTTCAAATCTTGCAAACAAAACTGTAATCAAAGTTTTAAGCATTGTCCTGCTGATTCTGTATTTAATGTTCTCCCCAGCATCTTCCTGTTATAGAGTAGCACAATGTGCAGCATTTAGTATGTGTTTAATCACTCTTTTGTTTTTAAACAGATCTTCTTCAACTGGTAGCAGCTTTAAAAATTATGTGAGTAGAACTGCAGGAACAAAAGCAAATGAGAGAAGACAATGTAATGATACTCTATACTTTATATATTAGTTTTCTTTCATTTGGGAACTCAAGGAGTATTGCTTTTGGTTGCCAAATGTTAGGCTGATTGCTTTCAAGGTGAAGCTGTACTATGCTGCTTTGAACTGATACTGCATGATTAAGGTAATAAGTAAGTGCCACTTAATTGGAACAGGCCTGATCTGAAGACATTCCAGGTAACTGATTTAAGCCAAACAATACTTAATTGCAATGACTGTTGCTTAATGGGATGGTAATTATGTGCATTGGGGATGCCTTCAAATGATTCATTGGTGGTCTTTTGTGTCTCTCTCAATGTTGGCTCTTTTTTCTGTTATTCAAAACAGCTTTCAGTCTCTTCATAAACAGCCATGATTCATTCAGAAAGTGTATAAACCATTGCAGTGGTTTGCTCTTAATGGTTCTGTGCCAGAGCTTTAAAATCAGCTTGCTTAAAATCATAATGCCTCTAATGATTTTTGAAGACCTTTTTACTTCCTTTCAGGGTTTTGAAGCTTTGTTTTTGCTTTTTCATTTTTCTCTGTGATCAAGAATGTTAGAAATCGAAATAAGAAAAGACAAGTCACATAATTCTGGATCTGGCTTCTGGGTTGTGGCAGGCGCTACTAACATTGTGAGACTTACTAAATCATAGAAGTTGATATGTTCTCTGCCCTTGGCAAATCATTGACTTAGTGTAGTTCTGTCATACTCTTTTTGTGAGGATTGCATGCTTTCGTCTGCGTGAGCCCTCCTGATGTGTTACAAAAAACCACTTTGCAAGTGGGGTACCCACATTTATAGTTGAAATGGGCCAAACATGAAAATGGGTCCTTATCCCACTTTCTCAAACATTGCCCTAACAAATACTTGTTTGTACCTTCTTAATTTAGCTTTGCTCTGCCTCGCTCTTGCTAGCGTTGCTCTGCCTATCTACTATGATATGCATTACCATATCGTCAGTATGGGGTGCTGATGTTTTCAGCTTCAGTTGCAGTATGGCTGTCCACTTTTTTCCATAAACGTTTGCACACTTTCACACTATCTTTTGAGGCTGTCCCTTTTGAGTAGGTGTGTATATTGGCAATCGTGCTGAGAGGCAGTGTTTCCTGAGGTAACTTGGCAGACAAGAGTTCCCTCACGGTGCTAATATTACAGTTCGTTTTCAATTCGAGATCTCATGCTTCCATATTTTTCAATTTTATATCTTGTTTACAGAGTGAACCTATTGGATTAGCATAAGTAACTGTGTTTGAATTTAAAAGACAGAATCTTTCCATTTGTTATTTCTAGATAGCTAGTGCTTTTATGTCCCCTTTTCTCTCTTATTACATCTAACACTTGAAATGCAGGTAGGTTTTACTGATAGCTCCTGCAAGGGGTGATTTTGAATGGCAGGAACATATGTAAGAAATTTTCATTATGTAAAAAATAAACATGTTTCTCTGTCAGCAAATAGACTGCAAATATGAAAGCAGGACAGTGTTTTTATCATGAACCTCAGAACCAGCATATATTGCCGCCTTCAAAAATGAAAGGACACTCCAGGGTTTGTGGGATAACACTTCCCTTTTCCTCCATTTTTCATTATCTCTTCACTTTAGGAATATTTAAGAAAGAATTTCAGTGACACACATACGAAAGGTGGCACAGGAGGCTTTGCTGGGAAAACCAAAAGTATGCATCTCCAGAGCAGCAAAGTTGTCTTTGACTCCAGCTGCAAGCACTCTTACATATTGCATCCTATCTCTTTATTTAAATCAGCTGAGAATATCTAACCCTATTTCTTTTGAATGAAAAAATATTAGAAACTTGAAGCATTATTTTCATAAGCATTTTCTATGTATATGTTTATAGAAAAGTGGAGAAACTCTCAGATATTGTCTAGACTACTTAATTCATCGGCCATTGCTTCCCAGCATGATTTTTTTTGTTTTGTTTTTTGTTTCTTTTTTCCCCACTCCTGCACCTTTAAAGTGGCAGACAGCATTTTCAAAATGTCTCTTCATTTTGGTGCCTTTATGCTTCTGCCCCACCGAATTTGTTAAAGGGCCTGACTTGCAGTGGGTAGAGATGTGGTACCTTCAGAAAGCGTAAGCTTCTATAAGATGCCTGAAGGTTGGTTCCATTAACCTGCAGAAATTAAAACTAATCCCAAAATATTTGAAATACATTTTCAAACCCACTCAGCTCAGTAAATGTGAAGGTTTTTAAGTATATTAGTGAGATGTAGGCCCTTGTTTTGATAGGTGTTGTACTTACTAATATTTTATCTTTTAAGTCAAGGTCTTATATATATTTTTTTAAAAAAGCAAATTAATAAATAAGGAAATTGTAAGTCTAACATTGCCTGTGTAACACCAATTATTCTAGTTCTCTGATGTATAAAGAAATACTTTTATCACAGCATGACTTATACTTCACTGCAACATAAATGCTATTCTTTCATCAGTAATTTCCACATATATACCTAAAAATTGAAGTAAAAAACATCATAAAACATAGCTGAGTTAAATCTGTTGGCCAGCCTATAGAGTATGTGTACTTACTTTGTGAGTGGATGGTTTTATTGCTTTTCTGTTAAGTGCTTTCCTAATTATTGCTTTCCTTAAAAACAATATTTGTAAATATTCCAGAGTAAAAATAACAGTAATTATAATGTTTCAGTAATATGTTTTCAAATAAAGGTCGTGATTATTAGAGAGATATAAAAACTAAAAAAAATAGCTAGTTTAAAGCTTGCAAAACCAGGATTTAGGTTTTAATGAGCTTTGGATTTGGTGGTTAGGCCAGAGTATAGTTGGTGCAGATGGAGATGGCTGCCTTCTCCTGAAGGCTCAGCTCTCTATATGTTCCTCGTGGTTGTGTAGTGGAGTTATTTTTTTTTATTTCTTAATTTTTTTTTTTTTATGTTTTCAGACTCTAAATCCAAGTCTTTCCCTTACTGAAGTGTCTTTTGAAACAGACGTTCTCTGGCTCAGCCCTATGGCTGTGCCAAACTAGGTGTGAAGCGTCCCCTTGCCTCACACCCAAAAGAATGGGGATGCTTCCATCTCCATCTCATCTTCCTCCACCTAAGGATTTGGCCACTGATGTGGTGATGTGGGAGGAGGCCTGCAGCCACGGCTTGAGGCTGCTGAGGCTGGAGCAGAGGTGTCAGTCTGATCACAGTGCTCCGTCCCTTGTCTCGCGGCACAGATGAGGGCAGAGTGTAGTCAGTAGTGCTGTCGCTGGTGCGGTTCTTCTGGGATCTGGAGCCTCTCGTTTTTTCATAGCCTTTCTTTTTTTATCCTCCCTTTGTGTGTCGCGGTTTGGAACAGAAGAGTTGGTGCCCAGAGGGCCTTGTGGTGTGACTGCGGGATGTGCTAACAGTACAGAACCAGCAGGAGAGCGAGTTACCCCAGCTGGCTCAGCTAAACCCCTTACTCATACAAGAGGTAACTGCCATCTTGGCATAGGGGCACGAGGGAAAAGGTGACATTATAGGCTTCTGTGGTAGTTTAGCTTATTTACTGTGGAAATTGTGGCTGAAGAGAGACTTCTGAAAGCTGTGTTAACTGGGAGAAGCTAAGTGCCCTCATGAAATACAAGTCAGGATGTAAGAAAAGGCATGGAGGGCCTTGTGGAAGAAGCAGACAAATGGGCCATGTGTAACCGTAGAGACACTACTGCTAGATGCTGGTAGTGCTTCTAAAGTCATAAATTGATAATGCTGTTAGTGTTAGATGCCAGAACTGCTGCTAGTGTCCAACAGCAGGAGTGATTTTCCCACTGGGAGAGTGAGTCATGCTGTCCCTGTGGAGAGTAGTGTATTAAAAATGTGGAAACCAGTGAATTACGCCAGTTTTTGGAAAATACTGAAATATATCTTATACAATGCCTGCGTTGTCACATTGCAAATAGGTTCAGATATGTAACCTATAGCAAAATAGGGGCCTGTACAGGACAGGTTTTTATTAGGTGCTACAGTGATGTGCAGAAAGACATGAGGAGGAAGGGAAGGCACACAGACCAAGGGCTTAAGGTGGAGATGGATAAATGATAAATTAGAGTTGGCTTTCCATCAGTGATTGTCACCCCCCTAGTAGGAGAACACAGAAAGTGTCTTCTCTATCAGCCCCAGCAGTTGATAACACATCCCGGATTCCCATTGCCAGGCAAGTCCATGGTCAAGCTGGGAAGTCAGCCTGGGGGTCAGGGTCTGGGCGAGGACCAATGTTCATCATATTACTTGAGACAGTTTTTTCCTGTAGGTAGAACAACGTGCAAGTGCTGCATCAGGAAAGCTAAAAGGAATTGTTGTAGTCCTCGAACTGAGCAATAAGGGGAGAGAGAAAGTGACTCTGTGAGCATGGGAAGAGCAAATGACATGGTATGGCAGGTCCTCTCAGGAACACTCAAGGACTGAAAGAAGTTTAGTAACACAGAAATGGAATGGATAAAACAGTGTGGCAGGTGGGGAGGTGCAAGGAGGCAACAAAGCTCTCGTCTCTAAGCTCTGTGCACTAATGTACCTGTCCTGTTGTGAAAACAGGTAGGGCAGAGACCTGGGCTCCCAGGGGCCAAGTGCCTCCTTCAGCAGTTGTTTTCCATTGATATAAATGGGCTCTTTGGGGAATGTGTCATAGCTGTACAAGCCTTTTTTAGAAGAGACACCTGAGAGTTGCGAGAGAGCCATGCGGCCAAGTCAGAGCCTGCTTGTACCAATAGCATGACTAAGACTTGTGCTGATGTAAAGAGTGCTTCAATAAAGTAAGCAGAGGTGGAGAGACGTGATAGAACTGAAGGTGAAAAAACTGCTTGAGGTCTCTGTGCTCCCAGAGAAGTATTACTTCGATGACTGCAGTAATGATTTGTTTGTGGTTATACAACGTATTTTAGCTTCAGAGCGATGAGTCAGAGCATTTCACAAACAGCACGATTTTAGTGTACCATATCCCTTAGCAGCCTGAACTTAGACTTCCATGCTCTTCCAAACCAACGAGGGTTTGGAAGAGCATGGAAGGAGGGTGAGCGAACGGCTGCGTGGTGTTTAGCTGCCGGTCGGGTTAAACCACGACAGTGTCTCACTTTACAAAAGATGCCTTATACATGCATACAGTTGTGTGCTGAAGAAATTCTGTCTGGCTCCCAAGAAAGCAGTCTTTATTAAATCAGACACCAAAAAATCAGCTCAGGTCATAAGCTATGTTGCAAAACATAAAATCTTTGTCTTTTCAAGAAGTTTTTGTATACAAACAAGCAAGGGGGTAAGGAAGTCAATGCAGATGATTCCCTTCCAAGCCTTTGGAAACAAATATGCTGCAACCCTGACCTATTAGCATACAGAAAACCTGTTAGTGTGCAGCTCCTTTTTTTTTTTTTTTTTTTTTTTTTTCTGGTTAGGTACAAAGATCTTGGCTTTGTTCATGTTTGTATCAGGTAAACTCTCTGCGTTTTGAACCTTGCAATGTAGCGTTACACAAAGAACCTAGTTTACTTTAAAGGGTGAAAATATTGCCTTGTGTTTGGCAGCAGATAATTTTGTGATATTTGGGTAATGTCGTGTTGGTTACTGCTCAGCAAGTCAGTGCAGGCAGTTAAGCAGTTGGTTACGTGTACAGAAAAGTAGATCTTATGTGACTAAATGACATTGGCAGACCATTGCAGATTAGGTTTCATTTTCCATTCCCTTCTTTTTGAATAGTTCCTTTTGAAACCCTTTTTCTTTTAGGATTTGATGTATTGCAACCCATGTGTTTGGAAGTTACAGCAATGAATATCTATGAAAATTAGGTATGAGTAAATCAAAAGTAGAGAAGATGTGGAAAATGCAAATCAATTTAGATTCACAAAATTTATTAACTTTTGGGAGATTTTTTACTCCCAAGAATATGCAGTATATTATGTCCAAGAAACATCAGTTGTGGCAGGGAATGGGGGCGTCAAAGGGAGAAAAGTAGTTTTATCTAAATAAAAGTTCTGTGCAAATGCTGAAGAAAACCAGAGATGATGTTGCATGGCAGAATTCATCTGTTCCAGCAAGTGTGTATGCTGTAGATGGAGCAGCAGCTGAATTGCTGTAGAAATTAATTTGCCCCACACAGAATAAGTTGAATAATTTACTAGAATAAACATGCAGGGCTGTGATAGGAAACCATCTACTCACTGTATCTGTAAGGGGAAAAAATGAAAGTAATCTTGTAACTTGCTCTTTGTAAGCAGAGAGAGAAGACCGAGATTTCCTGGGCTCTGTGTGTGATAGGGTGGAGAAGCAGGGCAGAGAAGTCCCTCTGTGTGCTACCATCTTGATGAGCAAATAGGGATACCTGGAAGAATAGACCCAACAGTATTTGCACCTGAAAGCACAAAGAAGTCTTTATGGTTGGCCCTCATACTGATGCATGTTCCTTTTCCCTGGAGGAAGGAAAAATCATTAGAAATCTGTTCCTGGAGCAGTGCAGCTGTGTACCATGCCAGACACGGGATGTGTGACAGTTGCATCTGGTTTCTGTGTGATGGTTACAAAGCCTGTATGGTTGCTGTCAATCGTACAGCGGTGAGGCATGATGTTAAATTAGTTCAAATAATTCACAAAGGAAAAAAAATGCATGGTCTTATTTTGTTTTCCTTCACAGTAAAGTGATAGGATGCCCCAGGTCTCCGGCAGGTGAGACCTGACAGAGGGAAGTGAACTCCTTGGGTACATCTATGGGCTGTGAAAGTGGGCATTCTCCTGCCATCCCGACCTGACCAGCGTGCTGGACGTACGTGTACCTCGTGTTTTCACTGCCAGCAGACATGGGAGCTGTTCCCCTGCGCTGCTCGGGAGGAGGTAGAAGAGGGTGGATGGGGGGAGGGTGTTCTTAGTTTGCTTTTAGTTTCTCACTGGTCTAGGTTGTCAGTAATAAGCAATAAATTACGTTTAATCTCATTTACACCAAGGCTGTTTTGCCCATGACAGCAATAGGTGAGCGATCTCCCTGTCCTGTCTCAGCCCTTGAGGTTTTATTTTCATTGTATAAAAACATACAAATCCCCCCCTGTAGTATTTTCTTCTGAAGGTGAGGAGTGAGAGAGTGGCCTGGTGGTGCTCAGCTGCCCGTTGGTGTTAAACCACCACGGGAGAGCTGCAAATCTCTAACAGTTCAGCAAGGCACTAACCAAAATAGACAAAATATGGTGAAATGAAACCTAGCCGTTTATTTCAGGCAACAGGGAAATACCAGCCTTGGTGCTAAATTTCATGTATATGAAGTATTTATCATATAAATAAATAAAACTTAATCAGAAGAAAACTATTTGATCCTTCATACAAGAAAGAGAAGGAAACAAGAAAAGGCACAAAAGCACTATTTGTTTTTTCACATCCACTGCTGTTTCTGACTCTTGGCTGTTGTTTAGAGGAGGAAAAAAACTGGAGTGTTTTCATTTGGTCTATGTGAGAAGATGTTTGTGTCTTCTGCACAATATAGAATTGTTTTTATCGAAACCAATTGATTCAATACTTTGTTTAGGAGACTTTCTGACTTCTTTTGCTAGAGCCTTATGTCACATTAGTAGCACACATTCAAATGTCCCCTGTTCTCCTCCAAAACATCATGCAAGTGCTGTATTGGGTCTGGCTTATATGTAAAACATAACCCTGTGAGACGACAAGCTTTGTGCTCCTGTTGAGCCTTTCAGGCAGGTGGATTTGGGGAAGTGTATATACTTGAGGCAGATTGCATTGCAGGCACTGCTCACCAGTTGTCTGTCTAAAGTGGTCTGGGCTCCTCTGGTAGCCTAAGGAAAGAGACGTGTCCACAGGATGATTGACCCTCAGCCAGTGGTTGAATTTTATTGCACTTGTTCAAATACATTACTCCTAGATGGCCGAAGGGGACACAAATCTCATCTTTATTAGTGTAATAGCAAATGGCCTGGTCAGAGCGAGTCGTTGAACCGGGAGCTGCCACAGCAGGTGAGGATGTTTGCCTTCAGACATGGTAGAGATAGCAGCTGATTGTCACTACCTGCTGCATGCTAGGAGTGGTGGCAGAAACACTCTGAAGTTACAGGAAGGGCTCTATCCATGGTTACAGTCTGGTTTTCTGACTTTGTCGTGTTTCCTACCACACCAAGTCCTTTGGAAAATAGATTTGCGTATGGGCAGGTTTGGTAGCTTGTTGTAAGCTGGCAGGAGGATGCTCTGGTACCCAGGTCTTCAAATGTCTGAGTTCAGTGATGTGGCTGTGTGCTGTTCTCCTCCTGCTTTTTTGCTCTTGAAAGAGGAGCAGCCAGATTTCGTGGGCTGCTGATGCCTATAAAATTCTGACTCGCAGAACTGCTTCTCTAACCACTGCTGGGAAATGAGTTCAGTGGGGTGGTGGATGGAGCAGCTGCTCCCTGCGCCTTGCCCAGCTGAGAAGATTATTCTGGTGTCAGTTGATTTGTCTTTCCTGCCTACCTAAAGTTCTTCCCCTGTCCTCGCTTGGATCATCTTCTGGTGAATTTGCCAAGCCTTCTATGTGGGATCCATTAGTGAACCAGACTTCCTTGTGCACACTTAATTCGTTGTGCTCTCATGAGGACAGTTCTGTGCTACCCAAAGCTTACGATTAGTCTGGTTTTTGAAGGCTGATTCAGCAGACACATCTCCTATTGCAGTCTCAAGTGCAGCAAGCATTATGCATATCTGCTGTATCAAATTCCATGGAGCTTGTGGGTGGTTTAGAAATAATGTGAGCTAAGCAGTTTCTGAGCACAGCTTGTTTCTGTAGATGAAGGAACTATAGCTTTTACAAAGCACAGCTTTTTAATTTTTTTTTGTCCTGTATGTTAAAGAGGGGCTTGAAAGTGAGAATCATAGAATGGTTTGGGCTGACACAAAGAAGCTTGTTTTGTATTTTGGGTGAAGTGGGAGAACCCAGTTTGTAGTGTTTATGATTTTTTTGGAAACATGTGAGTAGAAGATAGTGAAGTTTGAAAGCACTGCCCTGGCAGAGACAGAAATGTACAAGCTTTGCTGATTTCACATGTGCCTGGATTTACATGTGTAGTGATTCCTCTCTGTATCATTAAGGATTCTCTGGGAGCAGGAACAACGCCTGTGAACTAGCCCTTCACGTTGAACCTAGGAACAAGCAGCGTCCACGGCAGGAAGGGCACGGCTGACAGTGGTATGTGTCAGGGACTTGCTCTGCAGCCTCCCTGTGATCTGAGAGCAGTATGCAGTAGAGGTGAACACTGCGTAGGCAGTGTTATCTTTCCTGATCTTAAAAGTCCGTTGGCACTGGAGCTGCTGGGTGCAAGGTGTCCTTCTGCAGGAGCAGCTGAGGGAATGGCATTGCCTGGGTAGCGCTCCTGAAGGTGGGGGCACGCTGCCAGTACAGTTCTGTGCTGTTTTGGGCAGATTTCGCTGTTGTTGTGGTTTTAAATGCACTAGTTTGCACAGACTGCTTTTGACCCCTCGACAAATCTGTGCTTAAGGACTCACATTACCTGTGCATCCATCTGCAGATGCATCAGTCTTTGTGCTGAAAAACAGAATCTAGAGATAGCCAAGAGGAGAACTGGAAGCTGGTTTATTTTATAATTCAGTCGGTTAGCAATGCTTCTCTGTAACCAGCTGATGCTTCTTCTTTGAGAAGCAAAGTGTTTGGGTGTTTGCATTTTGCTTGTGCTGATCCTGACATTACCTCTGCCCCTGTTTCCTGGCTGTGCTCCTTTGCTGCTCTTAGAAAAAGCACTGTGTTGATTCTAGTACACCATTTTTTTGTGAATCTGACATCTCTTTTTTTTCCCCAGGTACGGCTGAGAAGAGGCTGTTCTTTTAGCACATGGGATACAGGTGCAGAGGAATGCCCCTGATGGCAGTAACGTACATGTGTCAATGGCAGTTCTTAGCAGGAGCAGGGCAGTAACTCTCAGGCAGAAGAACAGGCAATAAAGCACATCTTAGAGGAAGAACAGGACGGCCTCTTAGGCTTAGAAAAGCAGAATTTGCTTGTATATAAGGGATCAGAATTGTAATCTGTCAGTATGAAATGTCATATAACAGGCATGGCATGTGTAATGTAGGAGCATAACCGTGCACTCCAACGATGTGCCCTAATCCTGAAGTCAGATGTCTCTTTGAATGTCTAAGAAGAATATGGTGCCAGAAGTGATTATCTCGGTATAGGTAATCGAGGCAGCTCTGTAGTGTTACGAACAGTATTATTTGATGTGGAAGATGACTGACCAAGCAGAGCAGTAGCTGGCAGAACAGTCCAGGAAATGCTGAAGCTTACGTCTGTTTTGAAGGAAAGACAAAGATGTGGTAGTCAAAACAGCTCAATCTATTCCTAGGCATTAGAGGTGGAAAAAAAGGCATTTTTTTAATAAGCTAAACAAACAAGTGCTTGGCAGTAGCATTATTATATCTGCATACACATCAAGTCTTTGTAGTGGTGTTAGCAGTATGCCATCCTGAATGCTTTTCAATATCTTCTGTCTTTTGTTTGCTTTCTGCTTTGTTGAGAAAATAGCTCTCCAATTAAGTTTCTTAAGGATCTTCTGCTTTGCACACTAAGTTCTTTCTAAGCTAAGCGAAACGCCTCGGCAGTGCCTCATGGCTGTGCTGGGAGGCGATGGCCATTTCTGCGTCTTGATTAGTCAAAGCTCGGTGAGCTGAAGCAGTCTAGCCCAAACACCTCAGTTATCCAAATGTCAGAGCTAGTCACGAAGGTTTGATGTGAAAACTCAAGTCTTCAAGTGTTGGTGCACTGGTCATACTCTCAGCACATAAATCTTTCCCTGCATTGGCAGATGAATGAACTTGGTGACCTGCTACGTCTTTTCCATCTCTCTCTCACATGATTGTCCGTGCTGAAGCCCTAGAGCATCACTGTTGTTGCCTCCTTCTGAGCCAGCTGGCCTCAGGGAAAGAATCTGTCAGTGACTGGGGGAGCTGGCCAACTGGCTGTGAGTTGTGTGCAGGCTCAGGGGACCCCTCCTTCCTCCTTTTATAGCCTGCAGAAATGGGCCTCTCTATTATCTGAACCCGTGATTGTTTGGAGATTGCTGGGCTCTGCCACGACCCGGGGATAATAGCCTTGTGCTTTATAGTGTCCTGCTGCCCTTTAAATTTGAAGTGTGGTGAGAGCAAAGTGTGGCAGTTCTTGAAATAGCACGGAAATGGAGCCAGCCCGGGGTCTCTGTGGAGATCTAAAGCAAGTGGGGTGCAGCCAGCACAGCTACCATGGTGCCTGACCAGGGCATCCCTCTGCAGCCTCTGCCTCCCAGTTTGTAACCTAAATCCACCCTGTCCTGCTGCAGCAAAAGGGGAAAGATAACTCAGGAATTAGAGATGGCTTTGTGTGTGAGATGGGTCCCGTGCATAGCACGAGGCTTTCAGGTGGAGACAGCACGTGTCTCCCTGTGTCATCAGGGCAGTGAGATTAGGATAGTGTGTAACTGGTGAGATGGGAGTGAGAATTACCACAGCATCAACCTTCCTCCTTCGCTCCTCTAGGCCCAGCATAACAGTAGTGCCTAGAACATTGCTACAGTGGAGGAAGAGGCCTTTGAATCCAGAAGGTCATCTTTTCTTTTTCATGCATGTGCAGGCTTCCAGGTGTTGGCAAGAAAAGGGTAAATCCGTGAAGAGCTGAGCCTTCCTTACAAGGATAAAAAAAAAAAAAAAAAAAAAAAAAAGAGAATTGAGTTAGTTAAACAAGAGGACAGCAGGAGTAGGAGAACAGACAGATGAAAAATACATGAAAACAGTAAAGAGAGAAGTAGTATCTGGAGAAGAGAAAAGGCCATATGCTCAAAAATGTTTGAGCTTAGGGACTCCCCAGCCTTACTGTATTTCTCGTGAGAGTTAAGCTTTTAAGAACAGAAGCCACTATTGGAAAAGCTTTTTAGATTCTTGAATCACTTCTGATGGTTTCCAAATTTTTATCCGGAGTCTGACGCACTAGGAAAAGCTTCTCTTTGTCACTTAAACTATTCCATTCTAGGAAATGCAGGAAGCTGTTCTGAAGGTTTCTTGCACGTTACCCATGCAGGATGCTGCAGAAGGTGAGATGAAGGTGCACTAACAGAACAGAGCCATGTGGGATGTGACGTCCATTGCTGCTTGCAGTTCACAGAAGGAAAAGTGAATTTTTGAAGTATTTGATCACAAAAATGTAACAGACAAGCAGCTGTGCTGAGTCATACTGAAGGTTTATATGGCCTTGTATGCTGCTACCAGCTGTGGCCTTTGTCACATGGCTTGTGAGCCAGGTTCCTACATGCAGATACTGCCCCAATTTATTCCCTTGACACCCAACAGATTTCAGCACAAATCAGTTTTTGTGAGCCAGTGGTGGTGGTTTTCATCCGAGTCTGTTTCTTTAGAGTCAGCGTTGATGCTTGAATTAACTAGGTTCTTTTTAGTATGTAACTTATATTTTTATTATTTTTTCCATCTTACTTTGATTAGGGTAGGATTTCTTCTCTCAACAGGTGCTCTGAGAACTTACTGCTCTGGCTTGTGAGGAACAAAACGCTGTCTCATATGCCACAATCATATCTAGACTTAAGGTGGTACAAAGCACCTTTGCATGTTGAGCTCATATTCAAGGAAAACCCTGAAGTCAGTCTTCATCAGCGTACGTGTAGTCTAAGGCAGAGTCTTTAAATAGCTGATTCCTATGCACCACACTCTGCATTACCCTGATACCTGATGATGAAATAGCGTTCAGTAAAGTGGCGCTGATATTGTGCATCTTCTGGCAGAAGTTCTTACAATCTGCACCGATTGTAGCTGTTCAGGAGAAAGGTAAGTATGCCCCTTAGGAGAGCTGGAAGGGAGAGCTGCTTATCGGCACACACCTGAAACTGGAAGGGACAATTCACTGGAACTTAATTTGCTGCATGCTGGAAAGACTAATGATGATTCTGCGTTATGTTGGCGAAGACATGAGGTAGATGGCAAAAATGCTCTTAATGTAGTGCCCAGGTAGTAGAAATTTGTGAGAAGCCTGTTCTGTTTTTGCAACCTGTGATGTCATTTCAAAATCTTCCTGTAAGGTTTTTAAGGGAGAGAGCTGTAATACTGTAATCTAAAGAATAAAGACACCTGCACTAAATCTGACAGTAATTTAAGTTCTGTTCCTAACTGCTGGTAAATGTACTATTGCTATAGGAGACTATTTTAATCTTATTTGCAGTGTTTTCACTGTAAACAGGTAGAGTGGAAAAAGGGAGGAAAAACCCCTAGGAAAAGCAGCTATTTCATTTTATGCTGACATAATACTGACAGGGAGGAAAGAATAAAATGACTTCTGTCATATCTCGTCTCCACTTTTTCTTCCAGCAGCAATTCCTGTTCAGTGGGACATGATGTTGATCAGAGGGTGAAGTAGCTAGAACAGGTATGGTATTAACAGGTGGTTGGGTGCTATCTGAAGTGCAAGAACTTAGAAGAAACTATCAATTTCTGTAAAAACTTATGCTCCTTACTGAAGGGGTAAGGAAAACAGTAAAGACTTACTGTAAAGCTTCTTGTGGCCCAGGATAGTGTTTCAGCTGAAAACCTTCACCTGTATATTCTGATTTCCAGCTACCTGGGACTTCCTTAGCTGTAGGTTTTTAAATTAAATAGTTCCACATGCTGTGTGTGTGCTCCCTACCCCCCATGCCCCTCATGTATTTGCCCAATTGATATTTTAAACCCACGTACGCTTCCAGCGTAAACCTCATCTTCTGGAGTGGATGACCCAGCTTGACTACATGTTGTAGGAAAAAATAAAACTGTGTCTGAGTCTTCCACCCACTAATTTCATTTGATGACCTCTGTTTCTTTTGGGTGAAACACTGGAAAATCATTCTTTATTTACTTTCTTCACTTGAGATTTTATAGACATCTATGACATTTATCATAAACTGTCCAGCCAGCTTGCCAGGCTGAGGATCCCTTATCTTTTCAGGCACTCCTTACGTGGTAGCTGGTCCATGTTTTTCATCAAGCTTTCCAGTTCTGCTGTCTTTTCTGAGAAGAGGCAGCCCTACCTGTGCACAGTGCCCAAGGTACAGATGAAACTCTGATTTAGGTTGTGACAAAAAGTTTTTCCGTTTTTTCTTATTTTTTTTTCTAAAACTTCATTTCCATATTTGACTATTAGCACTGAGCTTAGATTTCAGAAAGGCTTCTAGTATAATGCCGAAATTTCTGCCGTGAGTGGTGTCATCTATTTCAGATCCCATCCATATGTCACGAAGAATTTTTTTAAGCAATTACGTGTTACTTGGTGTATTAAGAATGGATTTCATTTGTCACTTAGTCATGATACTGTTAGTCATCTGTAACTCATGCCAGATTTTTTGTTTTTATTTACTTGAGTAACTTGGTCCTATCAACAAACCTAGAATGTTCATATCAAAATAAGGCTCACCTCACCCTTCTCCTGGATCACTTGGTAATATGTTGGACATACAACATCCGATATCCACAGCAACAGCTACGGATTTAGAGTAGGACCCTGCAAGACTTCACTGCATCCTTTGTTTGGAAAAACTAACTTCTTATTTTTCTTCTACTTTTTTTTTTTATTAGGTCACTTCCAGTCTTCACCCAGGGCAGTGTCAATGAAGACCTTTTCTTGAATTCAAGTAGACTTTATCACAATGATCTCTCCTGCCTGCATGCACAGTGACTTTTTTTTCAAAGAACTCTAATGTATCTGAGAGGCACAATTTCCTTCTACAAAAGCTGTGTTGGTCTCTCTGTAAAAAGAGAGGTCATAAGATTGTTGCCAGTAAGGGGCATTCAAAAGCTGCAAATTCAGTGGTGATTAAAAAATAAGATTTATCAAAACCCAGTTGTGAAACAGAATTTTCGTCTTTGGTTACAGAGCTGTGGCTTCATTAAACACACCAAACATTGGGTGATTTCACACACTGACTGCAAAATGGTTTGTTTTGTGATTTAGTGGCAAACATGTTTTGTATGCAGACCTTATTTGAATGCCAAGTCTGAAATTCTAGCACCAAGCTGTTTTCTAGTTGTTTATCCTTCCGGCAGAAGTAGTGGCCACATTAGTTTACACTTTGATAATTACCATGTGTGTGAGAGGATTTTTGCCATATATATGTATATATTTACTCCCCTAAATTTGTATCCACGAAAAGCTATGTGGGATTACCTGTAAAATCTGTGTCTGTTCAGCCACTGTTAGACAAGTAGCACTGTGTTTTTTCTATGTTGTCTTTAAGTTATTCTTCTTGCTTTGGGGGGACTGCTGTGAGAAATAGCCATCATCGAATCCTTGGATTTTCTTTTTCAGAAGTCAGGAGGTACCTTCCTCCATTCTCTCTCAAATTCTGATGAGATTTTACAGAAAAACAAGACTGACAGATATAGATCAGGTCTACTTAAAAATGATTTTTAGCTGCCTGGCCCTCTGTTGAACTGCTGACGCGGAGGTCAAAGACCTCAGTCGTCCTTTGAGCTGTCTGTCCCCTCTGGACGTAACGACTCATGCTGGTATCAATGACTGGCATGCAGCGTAATTTTTTAACGGGAGAGTACTGTGAAAAACAATCCTATGGAAATGCATTCCATGGTAGCAGAGTAGCAATCAACAGTCCTGTCTCTCCCCACTGGGAGATGACTAATATTCAGGTTATTGCCAAACTGTTAATACAAAATAAAAAGCAAGCCCATTCCAAGACACCCGTAGAAGTCTCGGATGAGCTTTCTCATTAAATTAAACTTATATATATATATATATATATATATATGTAGGAAGCAGTTTTAATTATTTTTGTCCCTGGAATCATAAGTAATGCCATCAGGTTACTGTAACATTTGGAGTGGAGATGTACTCAGCATTTCTGGCGGTCCTGTGTGTTGGCACGTGGCTGTCCATGCTGTGATCAAGGCTGTGCTGGAGGGTAGGTGGCTGACTGGGTGGGTTGAGGAGTCATTATGCAAGCTAACTTGCTTCTGTGTCAGTTTGTCAATAGAGGCGTTACAAAAATCAGTAGTAAGCTGTTTGGGAACTGGGGCTTTGCCAGACTAGAAGAATTAGCAGCTTCTTGAGTACTGGCAATAGGAACTGGGTCATCCGAGGAAGTCGGCCATGTGCTCAACAATAGATGGTAGCTGTAGTTCATTTAATCAGAGGGTTTAAGATGATCGTGGGGAAAAGGAAGAGAGGGGAAGGCTGTTGTAGTCAATGTTCTTTTTGCAGATACACGGAAAGCATTAATATATGTCTTCTAGGGAGCAAACTGGCTGCCAGCTCTGTCTTAAGCATAAGGACGTTGTTTGCTGTCTGAATCATTCTCCTTTTTTGCTTCCCTATTTTAGGCAACACATTTGTTTGAATTCTCTCTTACTTTGGATACATCTGAAGTGCCCCACTAGCCTGCTCAGGTTTTGAAGAGGTGTAAAGTCCTGGTTGGTGAAATTGCTTCTGGTTTATAAAGAGAATAGTGTTGTATTCCAGATCATACTGCAACTTGGTATCTTGTTCCAAAAAATTAAATAGGAAAGTATTTGGTTGTTCCCTAGGTACTCATGAGAATAATCCAGAACAAGAAAAAAAAAAAAGATAATTTCTTGTAATAGTAGAAGAACAAAATGGTAAGGTAGATGTGAGTTGTGACTTGACTTACTGATGCTTCATCTTGGGGTGAAGGAGCAATGGAAAGGAAAGTTTTTGTGTATGCAGGAATTTTGGACAGGCTGTTGGGTATGGTATTGAAAACCTTTTAAATTGTTTTGTTGCCGGAGAGCAGGGCTGTGTGGTCCAGTAGCTGGATTTTGCTTGATTTTTTTTTTTTTTTTCCCTGCTGACCTATTCTGCTTTTTCTCTGTTGTAATTTTCTCACTTTGAAATTATTATTATGCTCACCCTTGTGAACTGATTTGTGATAATTGGTGGAAAAAAGAAGGAAAACCCAAGCAGAAGGACTGATAGGTGTAAAAAGCCCCAGAAACAGCCAAGACAAACATTAGAGAAGTTCTAGTGCAAAAGTAGATTGCATATTTGTACATGTACTTTGTAGGATGTGCCATTCTCTCTGATTGTTTGAATAGGTAATTCAGTAATTCCTGTAAAGAGGTAGCTAGAGGCTTCAGTATGAGCTTCAGAAATGTTCATGACCTGTAATCGTAGTTGGTGAGAAGGGGCCTTTCCTCATAAATTCATGGGCATGCAGAAACCAGGCTTCTTTCCTTCTAGAAGAAAGGATGAACTTTACACAGCTTCACTTTATTTCTTCCTTTCAAGAGTATATTTGGCCAGGTTTTAAAAGGACTCAGCTTCCATTTGAGCACCTAAATTAAATGGTTGGATTTGCAAGTGTTCAGCATCCAGCCGATACTTTAATTTCCACCTATGTACCCAAATGGGAGAGGAGCCGTTTTGCCCATGTGGCCAGTTACTTATTAAGTTGGTTGTGATCAAGACTCAGAGTGCTCTGGGAGCACTCTGTTAAAGTCCTTACAGAGCAGGCAGCCTTCTGGGGCTGTTTATAAAGCCATGCTGGTGGGCTAATGGGAACGAAATTCTAAAGTTGTGCAACCACACCTTTGTAAATCAAAGCGTGGAGGGCTCATTGCAGGTTGTTCTTTTCACTTGCTCAGAGAATAAAGCAAAAAATGAGGGGAAATTGAGGTAGTTGCCCACACAAGCAAGAAAACGCTGAGCATTCACAGAGCAGAAGTCAGTGAGGTGTGCAGAATTCCCAGGCTGTGTTCGGTAAGCAGGGAGCACAACTGGGAGGAGTATCCTTTGGGAGCAGTGCACAGCTGAACAGCATACATCTAAGGCTTGGTCCTGTTCTTCTTGGCACCTTGAGAAGAAAACCACCTGAGGAATCACAGGTTTATGGCGTTCAGCAGCTGGAGGCTCTAAATATGGATTCAGACTGTGTAGCTTAAAAAAAGGGGAGTTATTGGTGTTCAGATCACTCAGTAGCTATTGCATGACACTATGCCTGGTAGTATTTCTTGTTCCATGTTTTCATTTAAAAAAATCTTGACCAGTCATTTTTACTTCTCACCTTGAGACGTTATCTGAAGTACCACATGAACATCATTTGATTCTTACTTCATGCTCAACCTAGGTTGTTCCTGCACTCCTCAGCACATACAGATGTCTCAGAGAGAAGCATTACACTTCTTGTTGGAGTCTCGCAGTGAGGAGACAGTGGTTGATAGCAGGACTGGAAATTGGGCTGCTGGTGGTGCACTTGCATGCTGGTAGTGGCACGCGGAGGTAATGCTGCCTGGCACCTGATGACAAGAGCATCTGTTGTCTGAGAGAGGGGAAGAGTGGAGTGATAGGCTACAGCTTCACTAACCTGGAGCTTTCTTCCTTGTTGCTTTAATGCTTGGCCTCTGTTCCACAACGCAGTGTTTTAGGTTTCAAAGTGAAAAGAGAGCTTTTCACAAACACTGTATTGGCTTGGCAGCCTCAGAAACACATTAGCTGTTCTAAAGCACGAAGGTGTTGAAGAAATTCTTCACTGAAGATGCAGAACGATGATAATAAGGACCTTTACATCTTGGTGTTGGAGCCATAAACAAAAATGTCAGATGTGTATTGCTGACAGCAAACTTCTTCCTTAGCACTGAAGATGTTCAGACAAGATGCCTGTAGATGGAGAGCCCCTAACTCCAGTTGGTGAGGAGTGTCCTCAGGCACTTTGAATCTTCTGTTACCGTCTTCCTCATGACTAAGAGATGCTGGCTGCATGGTTAACACTTGCCCCTACTTATTTAAAAGATCTTTTGATGTTGTTAGTGGATTTCTCTTTCATGGCTGATCTGCCATCCCTTAATTTGTACCACAGGATATAAAGGTGTTATGGGTCTGACTGATATGGGATCTTACAGGAACTTTGTGTGTTGGTCTGACTGTGCAAAAATCCATCGAAGTCCCCATTCTCTTCTGTTTTCCCTCATCTTTACGCTGTTACTGAGGTACAGCTGTATTGCAAGCTCTAAAACTTTGCCTAAAGGGAAATCTTTAGTTTTTATGCAACTTGCAGCAGGGTGCCTAAGAAGGCCAGCTATCACAATAGATAATTATTTTGCATATTTATCTGAAGATACAGAAGAGAGCTGAACCTTTGGTCTTTCTTTGCAAACCGTCATGCAGAGTTGGAGAGTTTATGGGGAAGATCTGGAAATGTGTGCTGAATTGTCTGCATAGGGATGCATCTTCACAAGTTACAGGTTGGGTGGTGATATGGGAGGGAAGGGAAGGGGGTTGTGAAGTGCATTCTTCTGATGCAAAATTGGTAAAACTGGGCTTTGCTGCTTAAATCAACACTGTGAACCTGTGATCTGAACAAAGGCAGGCTTGTGGAGGCACCTCTGCTGCATCAACAACTGCACTGGGTGGATTTACAGAGCTTTATGTTCAGATTTAGCCTGGTTGTTTCTGCACAGGGTGGCACTATGTCGTAGACATAGCACTGAGTCTGGCAGAGATAGGAATTGAATCTGAATCTCTTAGGTTTCAGAGCAGCGTCCAAATTAGTCTAATTGTTCCATTTATTGTTTCTTCAGCTCTTTTGGCTCTTGTGATAGCAACCAGGAGATTCAGCCGTGATCAGAGTTCATCCCTTTACAGGCACTTCAGGGTCGATCTGTTATTCTTTACAGTCAGGGGAAAGCCTCCCATTCTCACACTTCCAGTAGAAATGGATCTGGTCCTTACCGAGCTGGAGCAGCCGCAGCCTTTCTGAGGGGGGGGGGGTGCAGCTATGGCTAGTGGCAGAGCTGGGGTGAGCACAGTGGGACTCTGCAGAGCATCTGAGCAGAGAAACACGCTAAAGGGTGCCCACAATGTGAGGGGCTCGTGTCTCTCTTGAGGGTGTAGGAGGTGAGTGTGATCTGTACAATGCGCGTTGACTTAAAATTGTTTTGGTTTCCTGGGCTTGATGTGTTCTTTTCCAGTGCAGCGCTACAAGTCAAGGTATGTGTTTTTTTGATCACTATGAAGTTACATTGTGGAATAACGTTGGAGAGGGAGAAACCAGGTGTGCACGCTGGCTTTGTGACAAGGTCAACATTTATGTTAAGACTACGTTGCTCACTTCCTAGCTATGGAACTACTGTGAGCATCATGCCATGCTTAAGCTATAATGTATAGTTTTAAGGTCACTGCTGGTCATTATCTGATGGTTAATGCCTGAGGAAACTGTATTACTGCTACTATGGATTTATTTATTTTTTTTTTACTGCTCTTGGTTTCCAATTTTACTGAATAGCTGCTGACAGTGTCTTCTCAAAGCTGGCTTACAGCGTGGCAGTGTTTGACACAGGACGACTTTATGGCTTCGTTGTGTATGTTTTAGAAGAATTAATGTATATCCACTGCACTGTTTAATTGTGTATTGCTGAAAAATTCAAGCATAATAGGGTATTTTGCATTGCATTGCATCTTACACTAATGTTGAATGTTTTGGAAGTATCTTAAGATAGAAAAGGGACAGAATAATTTACACTTATTTTTAAAAATTAATTTTATTTATGAGACTCAGTGATTGTCATGTGGAAAGTACATAGTATCAACAGCTCTGTATGAAAATAAAGCTTTATAAAGCTGATTTTGGTTTGTTGTGCTTACATAATTTTTTTTTTCTGCTGAAGTATTGTAGATTCAGTTTATCGGATTTTCAAAATCTGTTTCTAGAACTTACTCATTTCTGCTCTACAGTGTTAAAACTGCAAGCAGTATTATGTGTTGCAATTTGGCTATTCACTATATATTCTAATTTTCTATGGCAGTGTGAAAGGATTACTCACAAAATAAGAGATAAGGGAAAAATGGAAGAACATAATGATTTGCTTCCAGATGTGAATCCTTCCCCTGAAGGTATAGGCATGAAATGACAGATACTCAGCTCAATAGTGGATAAAAAGGTCTTAATATTAAAAACAAAATGTGACAGGAAATATACCTTGCAAGCATAGCCTCTTGGATACTCATCCTCAGTTTCATTTGCCACCCTGAATTAATATTTTAACTTCGTAAGATGTGGAAGGGAGTTGTTTAGTGATGTTCATTGTACTGCAGTGCTGCTGTATAAAAAGCTGTATTAACATTTATAACAGGCAATTTTTTCAACAACTACTACATAATATAAATCTGCATTAATTATTGCCCTTGTTAAAAATGTGATGACAATGTCATAAATCTTTGTTTGTTTATATATCTATTAAACAACCGGTAACTACAGCCGGGCTGTTTTCTGTGTGGGAAATAAACAAAAAATCAGTCCAAACACACACTCTCAGTTTCATTATTAAGTAAAGGACAATGAGAGATTTAGATGAACTGCAGCATATGAAAAGCTTTGCTCTCACTACAGAAGGAGAGCAATTTCATGATGTTTATCGGTGTGGTCCAGCCATTGCATAATAGCCATGGCTAGCCATAGCGCACACAATTATGATATATCTCTCATAATCTCCATTATCATAATACATTTTTCTTCCACAAGAGAAACTAGATGTGTAGTGCTCTGTAGCTGACGATTTTGCTATCTTAAAGAGATGCTGAGTATTTGAGTGATGGTTGAATTACCTATTCTATACTTAAGTACATAATCCCAAGAAGGTTTAAATCAACGTGTTAATTGGTAAGTGATACTGTAATTATATGTATAATCATGGAAATTTTGAATCCAGATTATTTACTTGCTCTCAGGAAATTAATCTACAGAGGTCATATATTAGATTGCTTGTTTATTAAGTGGAACCCCTGTAGTTACAAAGTACTGATTGGCTATAAGCTGAATGAAGCATTCTTATGGCTGTATCCAGCAGGTGTCAACAGTTCAAATCTTTGAGTGCGTATTGATCCAGATTCAAACAGTTCATTAATCTAAGCACACATTATATAGATTTTTCAATGTAATTTTGAAAGGGTTGAAAAATTGTATTGAATGATGAGAGATGATACTCAAATTATGTTTTTATGGCATATCTCCCTTGGGTTTGAGAAATACTCAGATGGGCTTGGGTGCTAAAATGGGCACTGTGTTTTGATTTGTATTTTCAGATGCACTTTTCTGGCTTCAGAATAGGTTCAGTGGGTGAAGTACTCTTTGCTTGCTGGCAGATCAAACCATCTGCTTCTCTAGCATCAGGTTTGTCACATATGGCCCCTGCTTTCTTTTAATTTGCTTATGTGGAAATAGTGTTGGTACCACAAAGGAATCCCAGAGGCATCCAGACATGCCTTATTTTATGTTTTCTCCCTGGTCTTCGTCCTGAAATCCTTTGGAGTCCTCTGGCAAGGCACAGGCTTGAGTGGGATGGCTCTGATGAAATCATCTGAGCAGCTTGAACCTTTATCGCAAAGTGTGTGCTTAGGTGATTTGTTTCATAGGGAAAAACACCACGGAGAGCCTGTTAGGGGAATTAGTCTGAGGTAATTGCCTGGATCTTTCCCTCTGGCGTACCTGAGAACAGAAATCAGCTGGTCATTCAGATCACTCTCAAACACATTACTCTCATGTACACATTTAGTAAGACAAAGACTGCTTCTCTTCTGTGATGAAATCTGTCAGAGCTCTATCAGCTGCTGCGTCTTGGACTAAAAAGCAGTCCAACTAAAGCAGTTAGGCTTTTAGTTTGGCAGTTGCAAGATTTTACTTCTGTTCTCTGCTAATTGCTAGTATATTAGCTGAAGTAGACAACAAAGAAAAGAAAGAAAAAGATGTTTCTGCTGCTATTAAGGAGACAAAAAAGGGGAAGAGCGTTCAATTTTAAAGGAAAAATGCAATGTATAGGAACAGCTCAAGGTTTTCAGGAGTTATTATATTTTTCCCTCACAATAATGATCAAGCTTAAGATGCATTTCAGTTCTGCTGACCAATTTTAATTAGATTACTATGATACTTAGTATAATTCTTAGTACCATGTGTTAGGATAGCAGTAATGCTGGCTTAATCACTTACAAATGGTAAGGTTTTTTTATTCTTTTATTTTTCCGAACCCCTGCCATTTGCAATTTTTTTTGCGATATTTTAAAAGTTGATATCTCTTTGAGACATTTCCTAGAAAATAAAATAAATTGCAAAGCTGCAAAGATAACCATTGTGCAATAGATCGTTGTAGATCTGATGCAATAATGATACTGTACAAAATCTAACCCAACCATCTTACCATGTATGCTGCTTTTATGCTGACAATATCATTTCCTAGTACTAATAACTAACTTTAACATTACTCAAGTTCTCTGATTTCATAAAATACAGCTTGCGTTGTGCAGCTTGCATATTTAAAAAAAAAAAAAAAAAAGCAAGCAAGATTGCAATAAAACTTTAAGACTAATGGACAGAAATTTTTAAGAAGAGTTGACATGCCTGTCAAGATAATACAGATAGAATTTCTCATCTGCAGTAGGACACAATTAATTAGCAAAGAATCTGACACTGTTAGTCCTTTTTATTCAGTTGTATGATAGCTTCAGTGCTCTGGGAAAGAAAAAAAAAAAGCAGAATTTAAAACTTCTCAGAATGGCAGGTTTTCGTCTACAGATGTTAATGCATGTTAAAGTTCAATTAAAAAGAATGTGCATTGTATCAACTTTTTTTTTTTTTTTAACAAAGAGTAATTATGGTACAGATTCTACACAAAGGTATGTTATTTAATAGATTCCATTTTAATGCAAAAGATTTGTAGTTTTCAGCAAGTTACCATCATCATCTTGTGATTTTGGAGAACCAGGCATACACAGTGGTGCAGTCGGCCGTCTTCCGTCAAGTCCAAGGGTGAAACTTGATCACCAAGGTTGGTGACATTTCCAACGTGAAGTACAGGTTGAGCACTTCATACAAATATAAAATACCAAGGGCCCTTTGTAACCTTCATGTTTTTAAAGGTATTTTATCCAGATCCCCGCTCTGTTTTTGGAACACGGGTGATTCAGATTCACAAAGCAGTTTTCAGATGCAGGCTGGCTTCACGGTGCCAGTAGTGACTTCTGCGGATGCTTGCATGGGGTAATGGCTTCTTCCTTCCCTTCTTTCTCAGAAGCAAACCATTCGGGATGTCACAAATGGGTTACCAGGCCTTTATGTGGTGCCCACGTTGTGGTGGGTGCAGCTGCAGTGCGGAGCACCAGGTGTCACTGTTCCTCCATGGTGGAGTGCCAGCCTGTGCATTTTTTGGGCTGGGAGTGCAAAGTAGCTGGAGGTGGCAAAGGTTTGCAAATTTTGTTTGTGTTGTGCTACTTCGGATCATGTAGTCATGACCTTTGAGACAAACGGCAGCTGGATTACTAAGCGTTTTCTTGTGTTATTTAAGCATCAAGCGTATAGTTGGGAGAGAGCCATCAGCAAGCCATTTTTAGCTGGATTGGTGTGAGCCAACTGTGGTCTGCTATTTTTGAACCGCTGAAACCTTAACACAGAGGAAAGACAGCAGTTTTCTAATCTCCGTTTTCCATATCAGCAAAGGGGTGATTTTATTTTTAGCCAGTAACTGGAGGAACTGGATGAAAACTCTACCAGAACTTTGCAGATGAAGGTTGGTTAGGTAGTATCTGCCATAATTTGTCTCTTCAGTCACTCATTGAAGATCTCTCCCTTTTTTCCTTTCGTAGTAACTAAATGCAGATTTCAGCATTGTTTAAGCTGTAACTAGCAGCCAAAGGTAAGAAGTAATGGGGAAATATAGGGCATGCAGTGACAGTGTGCTATTATACCTTTCTTTGGACAATAATTCATTTGGAAAGAAGTACCAGTAAAAAAAATAAATATGGGCCTTGGCCATTGGTGCTGCACATATTAAATTAAAAGTTTAGAAACAGCCTCAATAACCTATAAAATCTGTCATGGTGTGAAGGCTTTCTCCAGGTCTGTCATCACCTCCATCAAAAGAGGGTTTCTACCAGGATGGAGTTCTTCAGTCTGGAAATAGAGCTGTGGCTCTTAAGATCTAGTGGATAGTAGCTGAAATTAGAAAACTGTAACTGCTTGTGCATTTTTTTTATATGTGGATTTATCAGGAATTCTATTTTTTATCATATTATTTAACTCCTGTGTCATCTGACATGTTTAAATCATGAATAAATGTATTTCTAAAAGATACCCTACGAGTAGTTTAGAAGGCATGAACTTTGTGCAGGAATTACAAGTTGATTTTTTTTGGTATTTTCTAATATGTGAGACCTAAGGCATTGAATCAGTCTCACAAATCCACCTCCAGATAATCTTAGACATATTTGCTGGTGTGTGACCTCTGTATTTTTGCTGTGCTTCTGAGCAGAAAGTCTCAGATTGTACCCTGGCAGGATGGAAAAGACTCAAAGTCATTGATCTAACATGGCTGAAACTTGCAGCATGCTTTTATGGTGTGTTTGTCTTCAGAAGAGTATTATTCTGTAAGTAAAATGAGATTTCTTCTTGTCCCAGTGAATTATGTGCAAAAGCTACTTAGTTTACAAGAAAATCTTTGTGGTGTTGAATGTAGCAAATGACACCTGGGCTTGTTCTTTTTTAACACTTCTTCCCAGTCAGTAAAATTATTAAGCAGGCAGATTCATACAACTCATTGTAAGAGGTAGAGGTAACTGATTTTAACTTTGCAAGTTATGCTTTGGTGAAGACCTAAAAGATGAAAAAAGTTGAAATTGCTTTGCTAGATAGGCTGCTCAGAGGAGCAAAAGGTGGGTTAAAATATTTTATTAACATCACAAACAGGAGCAAGTTGTCATAGGATGTGTAACTGTGTTACAGTGTGATGTTGTTCATGGGTAGTAGAAGTGCATCTTTAAGCAATAAGGATGGAGGTGACAAAACTTCGTTAATTAAAAGTACAGGTTATGCAGCTCAGCAGGTCTCCATTTCACAGTTAATGGATTGCTACAGGGATTCTGTTACAAACTAGAGGGGGGCCGTGTTCCCCATAGGCATTTTTAGAAATAAAAGTACGAAGTTGCATCCAATTAAATCTGGCCAATAGACCCTCTCTAAGGTTAGCCTTTGTATCGAAGGTCTTACTATGTTTATAAATAAATAAATAAATATATATATATATATAGAGAGAGAGAGAGAGACAGAGACCTTATTCATTGAGCACTGAATTGTGGCCTGCTGTGGGATGGAGTGGGCTGTTTTCCATGAACACTCACAGAATCACAGAATTTCTAGGTTGGAAGAGACCTCAAGGTCATTGAGTCCAACCTCTGACCTAACGCTAACAGTCCCCACTAAACCATATCCCTAAGCTCTACATCTAAACGTCTTTTGAAGACTTCCAGGGATGGTGACTCCACCACTTCCCTGGGCAGCCTGTTCCAGTGCCTCACAACCCTTTCAGTGAAGAAGTTCTTCCTAACATCTAACCTAAAACTCCCCTGGCTCAACTTAAGCCCATTCCCCCTCGTCCTGTCACCAGGCACGTGGGAGAACAGACCAACCCCCACCTCGCTACAGCCTCCCTTGAGGTACCTATAGAGAGCGATAAGGTCGCCCCTGAGCCTCCTCTTCTCCAGGCTGAACAAGCCCAGCTCCCTCAGCCGCTCCTCGTAGGACTTGTTCTCCAGGCCCCTCACCAGCTTCGTCGCCCTTCTCTGTACCTGCTCAAGCACCTCGATGTCCTTCTTGTAGCGAGGGGCCCAAAACTGAACACAGTACTCGAGGTGCGGCCTCACCAGAGCTGAGTACAGGGGGACGATCACCTCCCTAGCCCTGCTGGTCACACTGTTCCTGATACAAGCCAGGATGCCGTTGGCCTTCTTGGCTGCCTGAGCACACTGCTGGCTCATATTCAGCTGACTATCCACCATCACTCCCAGGTCCTTCTCTGCCTGGCAGCTCTCCAACCATTCCTCTCCCAGCCTGTAGCTCTGCTTGGGTTTATTGCGCCCCAGGTGCAGGACCCGGCACTTGGCCTTGTTGAACTTCATGCAGTTGACCTCAGCCCATCGGTGCAGCCTATCCAGATCCTCCTGCAGAGCCTTCCTACCCTCAAGCAGATCGACACACGCACCTAACTTGGTGTCATCTGCGAACTTACTGAGGGTGCACTCGATGCCCTCGTCCAGATCATCGATGAAGAACAGATTCAGTGTGAGAACAATGCTGCAATGATGGGAACTGGAAATTGGTTAGAGCTCTTAGCAGAAGTATAAAGAAACTTTTTTGGTCATATGTTGTCTATAGTTTAAGTTACCTGCGCCACTGTTTCACTGCTAACTCCAGCTGCTGCCCTGTGTGATAGGGATGCCCACTCTGAGCTGCATTACTGATACGTTCCTGTGGCCAAGGGCCATAAAGTGTCTCTCAGTGGAACCAGCAAATGCTGGGAGAGACCTGTGAGGCTGCATCATCTCCTCTTGCAGCCAGGGATGTTTCGGTGAGCTAACACATGGCATTTCCCCTGCTGCACAAAGGTTGTTCCCCCCCACACTAAAGGGCCAGAAGGAAAGAAGAGCATTGTGTTCGAAGCATGGGGAACAAAATGCTGCTGCTACTTACAGGTGGCAGGAGTGGCTAGGAACCAGCGAGATGTGAGATAACAACCCAGGGACCAACTTTATTAAAATCCTTGCATTTTCTTTAACGTTTATTTAAATAGTGAAACTCTTTGATTGTTAAATTAGCATTAAAGCAGGATGGAAACTGGTTTACAGCCTCTGGAAGGCAGCCACACATCATCAGTGTCATAAATTATGTCCTTTTTTACCAAGATATTGGCTGCCAGCTGAAAGGTTAGAAATAACTTATTTTATTTTCAAATGCAATTTGCAGTTTATCCACGGAGAGAAATGAGCAAAATGGATGCAGCTGTCTTTTAGATTAACCCCGTAGAGTCACCAGGCTTGGAGTTCCCAGAGAAGTGTAATGCATTCGGTATTATCTCTGCACAACAGGAAATCCCAACCCTACTTGGCATCTGAGAGGCAGAGGTGGAGGTACACGTGCCTGTATCAGGAGGGAGCCTGGGCTGTCATAATGACAGACCACTGAAAGAAAGCCATGGAATAACTCCAGGACATCCATTTAACAGTGGAGTGATGCAAACACAGGCTGATGATGTAAGAGGCCAACTCTTCTAGGGAGGAGGGACGTGATTTTTAAAGCATCTTTTAGTGCTGATGGGAAATACCAAATCTTGCTACTCTGGTTAAAGTGTGCTATCTTACTTCAGTTTTTGTTGAAATTTCATCTTTTCCAAAACAGGAGATGCCTTTTCTTTAAAATGTTGTGCCTTGTGCCAAAGATATGACTATGTGAAGAACTCCAGTGAATGGGAGAGGTTGTCATTTTTTCCCAATTTATTTTGTAGTTTGCTTTTTCACTGCAGTTTGTGCATTTATGCAAGTCAGTTTGTCAGGGCAAACTGTAACATAGGAGAGTAAATCTTAAATTAATAGATCCAGTGGCTTAGCATTCGTGTCAGGTTACGTAAAGTTATTTTAAAATGATATATAAAATGATTTTTAAAAACAGTGAGCCCCCTAGGTTGTTTAATTTTCAAATCCATCACTCAAGCCGAGACGGTTTACAGTGCATGTGACACAGCAGAAGAAGGATTACTGTACGTGTGAAGCATGAGGACAAAGATTATTGAGGAAATACCAGAGTCAGATCTAGCTAGGAATCATTACTTTGTATACGGGAGGTAATATTTATTTACCATATAACTCCATTTGGTACAACAATGAGACTGAGTCCTACATTATAAGCATGCAAGTTGTCTGCAATATAATCTATGGGATATAAAAGCTTTTTTGGTCACACAGCTGCATCATTAGAAACCCAGTGACATTTTGTGTGTAGAACTGCAGTGGTCGCTTACTTCTTAAAATACTTTTCTGTAGCATGTGCCTTTTTAATGTTCAGAGAAAACCCATGCCATATATCCTTTCTCAATGTCTTGTGACCTGGGAATGGAGCTCGTTGTATGAAAACAGCAAGTAGAAACTGGAACCTTGCAGCAAGAATGTGCGGTTCATTTCAAGTCCAGTTGGATGAATCATTGCTGAACATCTTTTTCGTAAGGTTGTTCATTGCTGTAGATTCTTAAAGTAAAAAAACAAAATTGTACAGTCATCCCTGAAACAATTTTCCCTGCGTGTTAATGGTATATTCCTGGTGCTCAGGAAATCAGTGTCAGTGATGTAATGGGAGTTTCTACATCATCCTGGTGTGTCATTCACACGAAGAGAGCATCGTGGGAGCTGGTGAGATTGATGTCCTCTCTAAGAATAGCACTGATTATAGAACAGATTTTCCCATATACAGAGCCATTTTTAATTCACTGCCTACTGCAGCTGCCAGCCTGCAGAGATAATTCCTTCTAGCAGAATAGCTCTAGATTATTATAGGGAAATCAAATTTGCATAAAAGCATTTTATCTCTCCCCTTTTTTTCATGTCAAAGTTACCAAACATTCACTGTCAGTTACTTTTTTGTGTGTAGGAAGAACTTTGTTAGAATTACATCTTAAGTAAATTTTGTTAGGATTTTTCCGGCTCTTTGTTGTTTTGTATATTTTAGAATGAACACTACACAACTACAAATAATTATTGCTGGGGAGCAAGCAAGCTTAAAAAAAAAAAAAAAAAAAAGGAAGAGAAAATGGAAAGCTCTTCCAGAGCTGGTTTTGCACACCCTGAGGGACCAATTCCTAGCTCCATTCATATCTGCTTACTTGTGTTCTCCCTATACTCGGACAAAGCTTGCCAGGATGGGTCCCTACGCTTTAAAAGCACGATGTAACCAACCATTGATCAAAGTGCTGTGCAAATCTGAGTAGGCATTATTGTTTGCTGATGAGGAAACTGAGGCACAGGTAAGTTAAATGACTTGCTTCGGGTTGCAGTCAGCAGAAGAGGCTATTAGTCTCCTGAATTGCAAGTGGTTGTCCGCATGGTCAGACTGTTCTCCACATCATTATGCTCTACAGTGCTCACTCTAACACATCTTGAGGTTCAACAGCCAAGGGTAAGTCTGTTTTGGGGATGATATTTTAGATACTCTTCTATACTTCAACATGGGTAAGTGCAGTGCCGGGTATCTTACAATCTGTATATAAGCTGCTTTTTCAAAGGTCAGGGAAATACTGTAGCCAAGTCCTAAGGCAGAGAGAAATTTTCCACCCATTTTGAAATGTGGGCTTGAAATTTTTCTTATTTTGTCTTCAGCCTTGTTCCTAGGTCAATGGAGAACCATTAAAAAGTGTTTGCAAACTTGTCTCCTCTCCTCTTAAGATCTCTAGTATGATTTGCAGAATTCTAAAACAGTGGCTGCAGAAGCTAAATAGTTAAAGGAAACACTAAGGTGTCATTCAGTTGCCTGAACTAAGGTGGCTAATGCCATTTGACACAGCCTAGGGCAGCCTCTACCTGCTAGTCCATAAGGGTGCAGGCATCCCATAGCTACTGTCAGATCCAGCCTTGTGTATGTGCTGTCAGATGCCTGTTTAGGCAACTGAACTGAGATCCAAGATTGACTGCAGAGCTAAAGTCTGTGGGTTTTTTTTTTTTTTTTTAAGCAAATGTAGCAGCAGGAATGTAGCCTAACACTGGCCATGAAGGCAAGATGGTAGCTCAAATCTGTGTGAAGAAAACCAGTCAGTACCTTAGGATAGTTTCAGATTCTGCATTTGCTGCCTTACTCCTTTGGAAACTTGGAAGTGGGATGGTAGGTGTGAGTATGTAGCCAGACCCTCATCACAACTGGCGGTTGCTTGATGTGATAGAGCAGAGGCTGCACAGGAATGGATTTGCTTGCTTTGCCTTGCCTGAGTTGCATCCTCACATTGACTGGAGGCATCTGGAGCTTCAGTTTACCTGGCCTGGCCTAGTGGGACCTTCTGCCAGTTAATAGCCGCTGAAGTGCTGAGTGCTCCAGGGAGGTGCTCCGTGGTCTTCTGGCACATGCTGTGTAGCAAGACTCAGTGGTTTGGGTTGGACTGTCCAGGAGAGACATGAATATTTATGGTGGTAGTTAGGAGATCATGAACTATTACATAGAAACAATTAATTAGCGACCTCCAAGCCTCTTCTGGCTTCATTGATTTCAGAAGATGGGGCTTGTAGAGGTCTTGGCCACTCTCTGCACTATCAGCAGTAGAAATTATGGTTTCCCTTAACAGCAAGTAGAGTTATATTTTTCCCAGGAACTGTGATAGCCTGCTTAAGTACTGTGCTCCCTGTGCTATCAGCTGCTAACGCAGAGTTTATGGTTGTAACAGGAAAAATGACTTTGGAGGATTGTGCTGTAACCTGATAGTTTTTCCCCTACCCTCAGCGTTATAACATGATTTGGTCTTGCCTGTGGACGGAAGTAAATCATATTTTGCCCTCACTGCTAAATTGTATTACGGCCCTGACCTTTATAGGTGAGACAAAACTGCATTTTAATGTGGTTATAGGAGTGCTGTGTTATACAGGGAAAACGTGGTTATCCGAGGGTCCCATGGGAGTGTCCTAAACCAGAGAGTAATCAGGAGTTTGGATAACCAGGAATTTCAGCCTTGCAGATGTGTTGAGCTAAATCAAAGCTTCACAGCTGAAGCTGGGGAACATACGTGAGCCCAGTAAATAGGCATTCAAACGTAACATAATAATCAGAGTGATCAAATGGAGTGGAGCAGGCCCTCAGCTGCTGTGAGTTGTCATGACACTGAAGTGAAGCTATGACAACTAACACCATCTGGGATCTTCCTGTCTTCCCAGATTGGCCCTTCAGTGTTTTTTTTTTTTCTAGCACGATTCCTTCTAAAAATAGAAAAATTAGAAAAGTCAAGCCAACAGGCACTGTAAGGTCCCATTAGGCAGAAAACCGGGGGTAAAAACATCCTGCTAGCAGCAGCCGAGCCGGTACGTGGGTACGGTATGCTAATGTAAATGCTGTTCCGTATGCTGTGCTTTCAGGCAGAGCAGTGGAAGAAATCGTTTCAAAGAACCCCTTTATGGTGAAGAAGACTCTAGAAATCATGTACTGCGGCAAACTGAGGTGTCCCTCTGCAAGGAGGGCGGCAGGCCCGGTGTGAGCCCTGCCCAGCACAGGCCGCAGAGGCAGCGTGGTGCTGAACGGGGCCTGGTGCCCTGCTCCTGTGGCTTCCCTCATGAGTCTGCGTGAAGCCTTCCCACCTAGGTGTGCAGGTCCTGGCCCTGATCACTAGCAGCTACCAATCTGTTTCCCTCAAGCCATTCTTGCACCTCATACCTAAGGGCAAGTCCGTACTCTATATAATACGGAGCTGTGTGAAGCGCTCTGCAGGACGTTGCGATAATTGCTTAACTGGTTTCCAAGTTACTAAATGAAGTCCAAAATTAATTGGAATGCTCTCAGCATCTTCAGGGTTTAACAGCGAGCAGACCCTAAATGTTTGCATAGTCGTGCTGTACAGAAAGGATGTGTAATGTTAGCAAACGTCTTCACATTCCCTTTTGCAGAGAGCTTTTGTCCTCCTACTGCACAAGCGTGGCAGTGGGGACTGTCATCCTTCAGTCACTTACATATTGCACTTTGCTGGGTCTGCACGTGTGTGTGTGTGTGTTTAGGTGTATATGTGTCTGTGTGGGGAGAGAACGTTTTTGTGTGTATACATATAGTACTATATAAAACAGTACAGTTGTGTTTCAGATATTAGTTTAAAAATTCTTTAAGCTTTAGGACCCTTGCTCAGTCCTCTCCACCATGACCGTTTCTCCATTTCTCCTCTGATGTACTTCCCATTCATGGGAGCTGAGCATACAAGTGGAGGAAAAGGCGATTTCACAGGCCCACAAAGTGTATTTCATTTTTAGTATATGCTATAGATTGGACTTTGGTAGCTGGTTTTGGTTTTCTCCTTTATAGCAAAAAGGGATGGAGGCATTTTGCTAACACAGAAGTTTAGTTTCTGGGGAGCCTTGTAGTATGTAGGAAGATGAAGCAGCAGATTCTTGAGCAGTATATTTTGCTGATGTGAATGAGGGTACCCTAGGTTACAGAGGATGCAGCTCTGTAAATCCTTAGAACTTACGATTTGCTACGTGGAGTGATTTCTGTTGCTTCAACTCATAAGTCATCAGAAATAATACTATGGTGTATTTTTTGTGCCAACATTTGAAGCACAAAATACAAACTCATCTATCACTCAGAAACTGTACCAGGCAGACTACTGTATGATTGAAATGTAAAATAATATTGTGTACTTGGAATACATTTCCTATGGACCAGCCAGCTACCCCCATTGTGCCATCTAACATACTAGAGTCTAGAGTAGTATGACTGCAATTTTGATGTGATTTGAGCAGACATAAAAATTTATTATGTCAAAGTTGTTAGAAAAAAAAAAAAGCTTTAAGCAAGCATAATTATTTACTGTTTTTCTGCAGACTGTATTAGCTGATCATTAGCTGTAATTAAAAATAGCTTTTGATGGATTTTGTAAAGAGAAGAGTGAATTTCATTTGGGCTTTTACTATCTTGTGTACATGACAATCTTGACAACTGTGTACCAATCGTTACGTTCTTGTAACAATCAGATAAGAGACAGATCAATGGAAGACATAATAAATTAAGGGTGTAATAATGTTGCTTGTCAAGGTATTGTTTTATAAATAAGACCTGGCTTGCAATTTATCTGGTATATTTATATTAAATTGGAATTACACTTAGAGATTTGTATAATTGACTTGCTTTGCAGTTTAAAGAAAAATAGATTAACTTCTAAATTGTGTGTTATTTGCTGTAAATACTGGTGATTAGTTTGGTTCAGGTGTAGGGTGAGGGAACCAACAAACTGGAACAAGAGCCTCGTCAGATGAACAGCACCATCGTCCTTTACAGGTTACATTGACAGTGAAATTAAGTTTTTCTGTTCCCCATAGAGAGTTCTTCTCTGGGTTTTCAGCAGAGAGTGGTGTGTTCTTAGTGGTTTACTTTTAAGCTTGCCATTATCAGCAGTTTACTGAAGCAGCTGTACAACACACAATGTTCTTCTGCATAAGCATTTTGCAGAGAAGGTTACAGCATCATCCAGAGCCACTCATGAGGAAGCTAACCTAAGGCTAAAGTAAAAGAAGGACAGAAGTGTTTTTTTATTGATGATGCACTAACCCATCGGGTGCAGAACTGTGTCTTCTGGTTGACTTCTTGCTTTATCTGAAACCCAACAGACAAAACTCAGTGACCAAGCATAATGGTAATCTAGTAGTGAGAAAGATGAATAAAATAACTGGAGTTTTTATACTTGAGTACTTCCGTTATCGTTGTTGGAGTTTTAGATAAGGAGCTTTGCACAATCTGAACAGGCGTCAGTGTTGGAAGAAAGTATATGGAATTAGAACAGCGGATGTGTTTTTTTGGAAAGGAATCAACTTCTGTTGCAGGTGTAAGTTTCGAAAAATATAAACAAGAAGCAGAGTCCATGCAACAGTACCATCAATTAAGTTGGTTTAATAGAATTTCAACTTGTTAATAAAGCAAACATTTACTAATCTTATCTCTTGTAAGCAGGAAGGAAGTTAAAGTGCACAGTAATGCACATTGCTGTCAGGAAAAGTGGTTTATAATATCATAAGATATAATTTGCAATGAAGCAAAACCAGCAAATGGCTACGTGGGAGCACTCTTTATCCTCTTGATTTAACTTCTTCCCCTCCCTTCCCCCTTGGTAGCTTTTTTGTTGTTGTTCATTTCCCCAGTTTCGTGCATCCTTAGCATTTCCTGCTGTAATCTGCTTGGATATCAACAGTCTGGCTGTGCAAAGATCATGCTGCTGGATACGGACGAGGTGAGGGATAAACAGTGTGAAATCGCCTTCCCTCAGGTTTTTTTCTTTGCCTTTTCCGTGTGCTGAGCTCCTTTGAAGAGCGATTGGCATCATAGCTTAATTACACTCCAAGGAACGCTCTGATATCTTGGAGGCTGACAAATGGTGGTCTGAGGATGGAGGGAGCGTGTTTGTTGGAAAAAATCACTTGTCATTTTTAAAAAGCTGAATATTATTGATTGATAATGAAACTCATGCATTTCCCTTTCTCATCTGGCTAATTTTTCCTCTTTTACACACAGATCTTGTAACACACTGAGTGCTACCAGTAAGAGCAAGTCTCTTTGCTTTTAAGTGAAGACTAAGTCTTGACTAAATGTAGGTTCTGAAGACCACATTAGGATTCCTAAATAAGTGAACTTCCCGGAGCCGTTACACACCCAGCCCTTTCCAAGTCAGCGTGCTGATATTTGAACACCTCCCTTTGGGCTCAAATAATAGCCCAGAGTGTGAGGGTAAGGGAGGCGTTGGGAGCGCTGGAGTGACAACTGCGGCGGTGTCCCACTGCTGTTGTGTTGAAGAGAATGAATTGCTGATTAATTCTATAGTTTTGCATGCAATACTGATTTCTGAAAGCACTCCCCACCTCCTTTGTCTGGAAACGATCCCACAGTCTGCTGACATTTGAAAGAATATACAGCTTATCTGTTGTGAAGTCCACTGAAAAATAATTTACTATTCACATGTTAAATATAGGGGCAGTTGGTCTTTTTATACTGCTGCAATAATTCTGTGAGGAAAATTTCAATGATGAAAATGAAAAAAAGTTAAAATAGTCATAATTTACTGCTTTAGTCTGCAGGGCAGCTGTTTTCTGCCTCTATCTGTATTCTAATAAGTCTTTTAAATGAAGAGATTTATGAGATTATTTTAATTTTGATGTCTTTTTAATGCTTCATGCATTTTAAATACAACCTTTTAATAGTTTTTGAGATTGAAGAATTTAATTTTATTTTATACTGCAGAAATAAATGTATTCTCAGGAGACTGCACCATTATTACAGCTTTTTTTTTTTTTTTTTTTTAATTCAACATATCTGGCGTATACAACTGTTGTACTAACCAGTAATGCTACACTTAGCGTCAGATGCAAGGCATCATTAGAGTTTGAGAGACAATCTGGCTACTAAAGGTACTTAAAAAAAAATAATAATAAAAAAAAAAAAAGCAACCTAGCAAAACTGTGGCAGGCCCTTCCAGCTGTTCTCAGTGCAGCAGAATAGGGGTGGTGCTGCTGCCCCACCTCTGCACTGCCAGCAGTGGTAGCAGGAGTGGCTCTCTGCAGCTGGAAACCCTGCCAGGAGTCCTGAGTGCTACAGCTGCTGGCACATCTGTTATACCATCAAAAACTTATTTTTAATATATTTGAGAAGATGTGGCATGTGCTCTTCAGGCCTGGTCAGTTCTGTTTCGGGGTTGGACCTGATGATCTTCTGAGGTCCCTTCCAACCCCTACAGTTCTGTGATTCTGTTCCCTTCAGAGAGGGACCAGGACCTTGCTTAGCTCCAGGATGATCCTGGGTTTAGGCAGCCACCTCCTGTTCTTTTCATGTACTTGGGAAACATGTGAATGCATTTCTTACAGCCACCATTGGTGTACTACTTCATGTGGATGCCCATAACAGCCATAACCACTGTTCTCCCATCCTCCTGAAATACTTCTGTTGAGATTTGGCAAGGCTCGAGCTGTTAGGCACATGAGGGATCACAGAAGAGCTCAAGAAACCTTAGAGAACATCCTCCAAATTGTACTTTCTGCCTTGCCTTCAAGCAAAGCTTGAAATGGTCTTAGAAGTGATTGGGAGATTCCCATACTGTGTGAGAATCTCGTCAGCTCTTACTTGTATTTTATTGTTCAGGCACTAGGTTTCAGTATATGCATCACCTCTGGGGGAGTTTTTCATATACTGGTAGGTAGAAATTGTGACTGAGACAATAAATGAAGAGTTTGTGACTTAAAGGAGCAGTTCAGAGGTTGAGCATGGATATGTCTGCTGTGTCTTTATTAAGAAAGATACTGTAATATTGGTTCTATTGAATGCTATAGGATATGCCAACAATTGTGCAGTGGTTCATATGGGAATTCCTGAGTAATATAGGCTTTTTTGTGGGTATGATATTCACATAGATTTCAGTAGCCTCCCAGCTGGATGAAATAGCACTTACTCTGTTAAGTGCCATCTACAGATAGATGACTACAATGAAAGGACTGTTAGGTATCTAAACAGGTAGGAATCATCTTAAAGGGTAAGAGGTTTTTATCTGTATTTACTTGTAGCTCTTTTTCTGTTTTCTTTAATGGCATGCTGTTTAAAAAAAAAAAAAAAAAAAAAAAGAGTATTCAGCCTAGCAGCTTATTTGAAGAATGACACAAAAATGCTTTTTGCTGATGACACAAAATTGGGAGGAGTGGTGGATATACCAGAGGGTCATGCTATCAACCAGAGAGACCTCAACAGGCTGAAGAAATGCTGCTCTTGGTGGTGCACAGTGACAGGACAAGAGGTAGTGTGCACAAACTGAAACACGTGAAGGTTTATCACAACACCATGAAGCACTTCATTCTGTGAGGGTGACTGAGCGCTGGCTTAGGTTGTGGAGTCTCCCTTCTTGGAGATGTTCAAAAGCTGCCTGGACATGGTCCTGGGCAGCCTGCTCTGGGTGGCTCTGCTTGGGCAGGGGCTTGGACCAGTTGGCCTCAGGAGGGCCCTGCCCACCTCAGCCATTCTGTGAATATTTACTCTGACTGTGATTCATATAAGACAGACATTTGAAAGAGAAAATATTAATTGCATGACTGATACAGACTTCAGTGCATGAAATTATTTTGGGATAAAACATGAAGACAGGAACTGGAATGTAGAGCCAAGAAGACAGAGTGAGCAAAGCAAAGACGGTGTTCAATGAGAGAATTGGCTGAGAATTTACGAGATCCCTTGGGATTTAATAAGTAAAGCAATTCTATCCAATTCAGGAAATGCCCTGAATTGAAAATGGTTGGGAGCTCCTCGAGGAGGGGAGGAAAGGTCATAAATTATTCCTTGGGCACCCACATCTAGCCACTGTTGAAAATAAGATTAGATAGACGCTTGGCCTGAAGTGATAGACTGGTCTTACTTGCCATTCTTATGAGGGGTTCAGTCCCTGTAAGGTGGCTATTACCTTGTTAAGTCAATACGGTGCTAGGTTGGAGGAGTAAAGATCAGCAATGGGAATTCATATTTGGATGAGTAAAATCAGAGAGAAAAATGTATTTACTCTGCGGTCACGTTACAGGGATGGGAGTTCTGCATGAGGAGGTGCTGGCAGAACCTGGATGTCTGGCTTTGCGCGTCTGCCCTGTGCCAGCAGCTCTCTGGATCAATTAGTGAAAACAAATACGCAAATCATTTCCGCATTGTTATCCAGAGGTACAACGGCTGAGTTGCTCAGTGAACTGAATGTCCATGTTTTGGTGCTAATTCCTCTGCTGTAGTGTTACAGGCTTCTGAGATTTCTATAATCTTAAAATGTAAGGCATAGGAAAAGTAATCTGTTAATTATCAGAGAAGGAAAAAATAGGAAGTGAGTAAAAGCAGGCAAGAGCCAGTATCTATCTTTCCAGCTGGTTCTACTTATTTTGAGCAGTTCTGCCTTCATCTGCCTTGTGTTATTCAGGCTAAAGCAACAGTATTTGCTGTGCATGCATGTGAGATTTCAACTACCACACTTTAGGTTTGTAATTAAGAAATTAATTAAAATACTATACAGTTTACTGCACAGTCTATCAAGAGAAGGGCAGTTTACAAGATTTTCCACGTGCGTGCTATAAATTCAGTGCTACAGATATACAGAATCATATTCACACTGACACTAAAAGTTATCCTCCTCCTGCAGAGGAGTATCACGAAGAATTATTGTGAAGGACTGGTTATAAAGTAATTGTCTCAGCAGAAATCTAACCTGTAAGAATGCAAACATTAATGCTGGAAGACCAGCATGGAATCTGAAGTGAAAGTAGAAAAGCGTAAGGAGAGAGATTTAAAAACAACAAAGCAACCCCAGACTTCTGAATTTGCCTATGATTTTCTGAGGTTACCGGTGAGCTTCTGTCAACCTTGTGTTGATGCCTATTTAGTAGCAGTATCTCAGAATTCGGAAGTACAAGTCTGAAAGTTGTAATTCACTTCTGTGCCATTACCAGATGCAGAGCCTAAATTTCAGACGGTCTGATTTTGGGCTACGTGATGTAACTCCAGCAATTCCACTGTCTGCAGAATCTGTAGTTAAGATTAATTTAACTGAAGACACTATCAAAGATGCAGCTTTTTGCAGATTCTAGTTTGAGACTGAGTTTACTTTCAGTGAAATTGGATTTCCTACTTTTGTATGTTACCAGACAAATAAAGGAGAAAAAATACTTGAGGTAACGCTGCGCATTAAAAAAAGAGCCTCATAATGCTTAAGGAGATTTTTTTGGAAGATAGCATGCGTGAAAGTATTGCCAGGAAATTCCTCACTTCCCATTTTTCCAGTGATGAAGACGAGAAACAAGAGGAGAAAGAGGACATGTTTAAAACAGGAATACATAATGCTGATGTGTGGATGGTACTAACAAAACCTTTCCTCTCAGTTCAATTACCCTATTACTAACATCATGCCTTACCTGCCTTGAGAGGTATCTGCTAGAAGAGATGCAATGAAGTCCATAGAAAAAGGTAAGAAAATAGCATTGGTTAGAAACTTTAGAAACAGTAAGTGGGGCAGACAGAATCAAACCTTTCCTCTAGTATCTTATCAAAAGGAATTGAATGGAATTCTGTAGCACAGTAAATTATTGATCTTTTTCAAGAAGATTTCATCAAAACTTCATCAACACGGTTGAAGCTTTTGCACATTTCTCAAGAGACGCTATGCAGTGGGTACGAATTGGGATAAATGCTGCTTTAAACATGGCATGGTTCCTGCCTCCCTCCTGTATCGCCGCAGCAGCGCATTGAACTTGGACAAAGCCAGTCAGCACAGACTGTCTTGGAGAGTACACTGGAGAAAGCTGATAGATTGTTATAGAAAGGGCACTGGTGTTAAACAGAAATCTGACATCTCTGTGCACGCTGAATTACCGACTCAAGCTGACACTTTTTTTTGGCAATTACAGTAGTGTACTACAGGGGACAGCTTTTTGCCAGCAACCAAAAACTTTGGGTGAGTCCCAGAAAACACCTCTAGTATATTTGGTTATTGTGCTACTGGTGATACTGTAACATGGCCTAAAAAGGTCAGGCAGATTGTAATACTGTAATGGGGCATTTGTTACCTGCTAGAATATATAACCTAATCTTTGCTGAAGTGGCAGATATATAACTATTGTAACAGGAGAATTGTGAGATTTCTTTCTATTAGGATGTTCAAGTAGATACCAGGGCACAGCAAGATGCCTGAATTGGCTGCTTTATTTGAGTGCTCTTTATTTGTACTTGAACATAGAGCTTTTACTGTTCCAGAGTCTATATACTCACTAGTAAAGCTCCCTTCCATGCACCACAATTTCTATTAAAATTAAAGGACACATGGAAAGAAATGATGAAATATAGGATGCCTTAGCTTAGACTGAGCAGAATTGGGAGGAGATAGGAATAACCCAGTTTTGTGTCTAGAGCTATTGTTCCTTCTTTAATAGGATCAGTCATAGAAGGAGAGATGGCTTATGGACCGATTTTTTTTCTTTTCCTTAAATGCTGGGAGATGCAAACTGGCCCAGTATCATCTTTGTCCCTTTGAACCTGAGGAGAACGAAGGAAAGAGAGTGTATGGCTCGCAAGGCTTCTGATGTGTGGCTCCTGCTGGGACAGTGCCTCTGTCACTGAAGCCTGATTTATCTTTGTGTCTGAAATGAAGACAGCAAACGGCAGAGTACTGTGTGTTGTCTTTTACCTTGCAAAGCTCTAAATGGCTTAGCACCTGCCTGCTTCAAGGTACTCCTTCCTCCTCCATCATGCTGTCTGGTTTGGTCAGCAGGGCTTTTTGCGTGCTGTGAAGGGAGGAAAGGTCCAAATGTGGCTTGTTTATGTGGAATGGTTTTGCCTTCCAGCAGCGCTCTTGCTGGCTCAGGTGGGTTGCTCGTGAAGTGGCAAAAGAGAAAGTTGTCAGAGTCCCTGCACTTGGCATCTCCTCCCAGGAATACAGTGGGTTGCGGTGAAGGTTTTTTGGAGTTTCTGTAAGGCTAAACTTCTCCAAAGCAAATTAAATTCCATCCTAGGTGATGAAATATAAATGAACATGTTGAGTACTAGAAACTTGATAGCTCTTTGTGAAGCAGTTGAGGAGCTTTTGTTAAGTACTGTGCTCTCCACCACGGTATGAGACGTATTTATTTCATGTGCATTTAATAATGCAGCAAAGATGATGCCTGAAACGCTGAAGTACAACGAGGAATTATTAGTTTTCTGCAGCAAGGTAAAGGCACTATGTGTGATTGCCTCAGAGGATATGCAAGATAGAGAAAATGAAATGAAATAAATAAAAAGTGGCAGGTGACTGGTTGCTGGGTATTGGGAGGTGGATTTATTAATTGCTAATACAGAACGAAGTCATGAATTACTCAGTCATTGCCATTGTTTCAATTTTATGACTTTCTTCTTAAATACAGATTCGTTAGGAAGGAATCAAATGTCACCGGGCAGTGAATTACACAGAAACGAATTTATGCTTGTGAATGCTGATTTCCCATAATAAGTTACGACTTTAAAAGGACACTGTCAAGGTATTTTTCATAGTTTAGGCATAACTTTTCTGTTGTCTGTGATAAGCCCTTGTGCTTGGTGTAAGGAAAGCTGTGGTATACATTTCTTCTCTCTTTTTCTTTGATCGTGTATGAAAGAGATTTGATTATTTGTAGTTTTTCATATCACTTACTTAAATGTTCATACATTTAAGTAAAAAAAAGTGTTGAGATACTTTGCTTTTAAGTACATATGTTAGGGCTATCTGCATTGCCAGGTATAATGGAAGTCTGGTCACCTTAAAGATGTACAGCCTTTGAGAAAGGCTTTACCTTGGAGATCTCAGTCTGGTTGGGCTTCATCGCCTCGCTGCTGTAACCGTGGAGCTGGCTGGATCGTGCCTGGCCTGCCAGGAGGAGTTTCACACTCCGATGGGCTTCGCAACGTGATTCCTGCACTTGTGGGCTCTTACCTCGCGTTCCTTGCTTGGTCACGAAAGTGCAGTTTGTAGTGGTTGGAAGCTTGAACTAATGGGGAAAAACAACGGAGAAACAGCTTGTGGCTCCACGAACTGCCGTGCGTGTGAAAATACCTCCAGCCAGGTCGGTTTGTGTCAGCGTTGCTTTACTGTGGTGAGTGAAGTAAAGCTCAGAGTCTGAAAGAAATTTTCTGGTCTACTCTTGGTTTGAAACAGTAAGTGGATAACTGTGTCTCCATGGGGCAGAGCAGGGTAAAATTGAGAACTGTGTACTCCTTCAGCACGTGATCTGGATGTGCTCTGTGTGTGGAAAACTGTCCCATGTCTTGGCCAACTGCTATGGAGGAGTGGTGTGAGGTTCTTACACAGGTTTCCATTTGATCATGATACCACACTGATCGCTTAATATGCACTGTCATAAAATGCAAGATGTTCCTCTTGGTTTAGCTCTTGATGCTTTGGCCACGACCTTTAAAAATGTAAGCCATACGTGTACGTAAAGGACTGAATTTCTACCCAATTCCTTCTGCATCTGTTTAATTTCTTTTGGGGCATGCTCAAATACCCTTATAGACGCTTTTTAGATATTTGTAGACATTTTAACACCATTCCTAGTGCGTTTCTTAGTCATTGCCTAGCTGAATTATTTGTAATCAACTCAATTTCATTTTCCCTTTGTATTTGATCGTGATGCCAAAGCAGGGGTGAGGAGTGCTCTTCGCAGTGCTGTCGCAGTCGGGCGGGGAGAGCTGCCTGCCCTGCTGCCATCCGTCTATTGACTTCTTGCAGCAAGAAGTGGGCTATAAATCCCGGGTTCCTTGGTGCCAGGCTGGGCTGTGGGGAACCGCAGGGAGCCCCGGTGAATTGATGAACCCTGAGATGTTGCCAGCAAGCCCAGCGCGTCTCTGGAAACAGACAGATATTAAAGGCCAAATTTGTAAAGGCGTGAGGCATCTAAGGATGCTTCTGGGCACCTCGCAGGAGTTGAAGGAAAGGCCTTCTATGTCCTGCGGTACCAAAATAGATAGTGCCTGTCCGCAAGGTGCTGTCTTCACATTTTTCATGGCTCAAATTGGAGCCAGGTACGTGACTGGGGGCCGGAGCGTACCTCTCCAAGTGCCTGCCGAGACAGGAGCACTGTGGGCATCTCTCCTTCAGCACAGCCGACGTGGCTCCGTGAGTCGTATGCTTAAATAAATTAGTGTGTGGTTTCGGTGGGGCTGCACAGTTTTGTGGGGAACCACAAAACTTGGAGGTTAATGAGCTTTGGGAAATATGACTAGTAAATGAGGGAGACGTGAAACACCAATGGGGTCCATAACGTGAGGGGTCGTGCAAATGCATAACAAGGCTGTCTGCGTTGTCTCCCTTGGATCCTTCTGGAGTCTTTCTTGGCTTGCCCACTGTGGTCCAGCAAGGCGAGCTGGTGTTCTGCAGCTGTATTTGGCATTTCTCCAAGCTAATTTTGGGATGGGGAAATTCCTTTTCCAGCTTGCAGTTCTTTCTCCGTGATCAGCGGAAAAGTTGATGAGAAATGGAGAGCCCAAAGAAGAGCCTGTGGAGAATGACAGCTCAATCTATACAGAAGTGACGTGGTGCTCTTGGGGGAGACGTGAATGAAGGTTTAGGGAATGACGTTATAGAAACATGCCTTTTTCAAGATTTGTTAAGTGCTTAAAACATTTTTTAATGTATCGCTTTGTGCCTAGGCATAACTTTGTTTTTGTAAACAAATCAGGTTCTGAAATGCCACGCAGGCAGAGCTTTCCAGTGCAGATCATCTCGGTATTTGCTGTTATATATATCTTTACGTTAATTCGGCTCTTTTCTGAGACAACACTCTGGAAGAAAACATAATTTGAATTAATTATTTGTGCATATGGCATATGCCTGATGTCAGCTAATGCTGTATTAAGGATAGACATGCTGGGCACACATTAAATAATAGAGTAAATATTTGTATTGTTTATGATAAACTAGTTTCTTCTGCAGATCTCCATTCTTTGTGCCTCAGTAAACATTCCCATTGGGCTTATTTACTCTGATTCATATAGTGCAATATGTTAAGAGTTATAAAAAGTGTGTGTTTAAATCTAGGTTCTTCTGCAAGGCCTCACTGTGTTTTCAGAGCAATTGTCTGTTTAGTAACACTTCACAATAATACTAAAATCATTATGGCACTTTACCATTATATGGAATGTTTGATTAGCATTAATCACAAGGGTTCGTTTTGTGTCAGAAATGCTTCTATAGAAATTCCATTGTAATCTAACTGTAATGAAACAGACATTTATCTCAACATGCTTCAAAATATTTATGTCAAGTCATTATTTCAGGAAGGAGTCTTAGACTCAGATGCCTGAAGCTGTGCAGCAATAGAAGCGAGAAGGATTGTTCTTTTGGATCAAGGACCCTGCGTAAGAAATTTACAGACAACCCCTTACCCTGGTAAACATAAAAAGGTATAAGAACTGATCCTCTAGTTTTAGAGGGTGGAGGACGAGAGCAGGCAGTTGCAGTCTGGTAGATGTTGTGGTCCATCTGCGTGAGGTTGGGAAGTCTGATGAGTGGCACTTAGAAATGCTTGGGTTGACCTACTGACTACAGGAGGTGACGATACTGGGTATCCAAACGTTTGTGTGTGTATGAACTCTGCTCTAGTTGTCCCTGTGTTATTCCTTCTTATTTTCATGTGCATGTTCTCAAATGTATAATGCCTTGAAATATGTTGAACAGAAAATGCCACCTGGCAGGATATGCCAGGATGTGTCTAGATACTCAAACAAAATAACAAAAATGACAGGTCCCAATGCCTGGATGACTTGAAATAGAATGGAAATAAATCCAGTAGTATCATTACATATTAAGAAAAGAGCAGGCACTATGAAAAGGCTTTAAAATAGGAGTAACGCCATGATAAGCCTGACTGCAGACTCTGCAGTCCAGCCTTGTAAGCAGTATAACTCTCAAGAGAGTAGATGACAGAACTTAACTCTTAAAACGTGTAGAGCAATAGCTGAATGCAGGCTTCCCCTTCACCATTATTGGGTCCTCCTTTTTCCCAGGCTGATGCTCTTAGTATATTAACGTCATCAGTATCATCATACATGCCTAAGATCTCCCACGTTCCCAAAGACAGTATAACCATTAGACTTTCAGTTAGTACAGATAACAAAAGGCCCCTAATAAGTAGTTTGGCTTTCACTTCAGAGGCAGAATAAGGAGAGGCTAGGGATATTTGCTGCTAATGCACATATGCTGCAATGGGAAAGAATCCTGCATTCAGGAGCCAGTTAAACTGCAGTGGCCAACGTGGACTGTTATTTGTTCCACCTTCTCAAGAGGTTTCATGTCTGTGTTCAAGACCCACAGCACACATTTGGCAGGGCAGACGTAATTCTAAATCACCTTTGCGCTCTCTGAGCTTTGGAAGAAATGATGGCTGCTGCAGTCTGAAGCTGTGTCCAGAAGGCTGTGTGATGGCCCTGCTGAATCTGCTGCTTCCAAGGGTGGAGGAGTAGGAGAGGCAACTTGTATTGGGGCAGAGAGCTCTAGGTATGGGAGGGAATGATATCCGTAGCTGCCAGAGGCTGATCCAGACTTAGGATAAGCAAAGATCTGTGACTAATATGACATGTAGAAAAAGCCCTCTCTGGTTTCATACATAATCTTTGATGAGGTTGATTATTTTCCTTTATTTTATTTTATTTTTTTTTTTAAATTTAGCCATGGCTGATGTAAGCCTGACAATTGCTTCAGTTTCCATAGTTTATCTTGAAAATATATTTTGTTCCCCTCAGGTTTTGTTCAAAACCTAACAAAAAAATCAGAAGTTCAGAAATTTACATCTTTACTTTAAGACCCTACCCTGATTTTTTTATGCATTCTTAAATATTCTGATGGTCAGTTTTGTGCACGGAGACATTAAGTAGATGGCTGTACGTGTGACTGGCTTGGCACAGCACTGATGTGGGTAGCCTCTGCTTTCTGTTCCGCTTCACAGCTGTGCCAGCCAGGCACTACAGCTCCTCGTGCCCACTGCTTGTCGTGTCACTGATCAGCTACATCGTGTGGCCTGCAGCACAGGCACCTAATCAGTGTGTAAAGGAATCGGGAGTTTGTTACTTAGGGGAAAATGGGGATTAAAATAAAAAAGATTGATTTTTTTTTTTTTTTTTTTGGTGTCATTTAGGACTGGCTTATAATAAGATCCTGCTGCATTAGACAGTCTTTGCTTCAATTCTTGGCAGCACTAGTTGGATTAGGAGTGTCTAGCATGCAACTGAAATCCGGAGATTGTGTGCCAGGTATTAAATAGTGGCAGAAACCTAGTGAAAAGTGGGAAGGCTCGCTCTAATAAACGACTTGTTATTTTCTTCAGAATGCAGGAATACATTTTGTTGATTGAGGACTGGATGTGTTTATGCATTTTCAGTTGAGATGAAATGATTTTGTAGAATAATTCTCCTAACACATCAGAAATATAGGCAATCAATTTGTATTAAAATATCACAAGTTAAGACTCTTCTTAATGTTCTAAATGATCTATACTTGGAATATTTTCAACTGGTTCTTGAATTATAAGAAGTCCTTCTGGGTTGTTCTTGATTGGTGTGACTTGATTCGTTAGTCTTGCTTGGTATATACAACTCCCCAAACGTACATTTGTATCTACGGGGGACTGTGATACAGTGTGTGTTGTTACTCATGTTCACCTATATTGTAATGGATTAATAAGACCCAGGAATTTTTCTTCCTGCTGCAATGCTGAGTTCTCTTTGTGTGTCTGAACTGTTGCACACTGGTTCACATAATGCATAGCAGCAGAACTGGGGATGCACAGCTGAGGTGTTGATATGCCAGTTTTGTGACTCACCTGGTGACTGATTTGGCCTCAAGGATGGATTTGAGTGATTGCAGGTCGTCTTCAGTCAGTCCCTACTCTAACGGCCTCATGGGATGCTTTCTGCCAACCCACGTTTACTGGAGAGAGACACGCTGAGGCTGCTCTGCCATGCACCTGAGATCCAGGTGGGGGGCTGCACCAAGGGCTGGTGAGTGCAAGAGCAGACGTGCCAGGGAGCACCATGACTTTTAAGACCATCAGGAGTGTCTGCACCAAAGCCACCCAGTACAGAAAAAAAAAAAAAAAAGAAATTTGTAGCTATTTTTAAGAATTGAGAATAAAATAGTAAATGTAACACACTGGCATGAAAAAGAATATGCATGATGCAGTCACGTGCAGGAGTATCTTAGGATGATTTCTGAATTTTGGAAGAAAAGGAGAAATGTAATCTCGTTGAAGTTTAGCAATTATGTACCGTAGTTAATTAATCATATAATTAAGTAAAATGAGACCGTATTTCTTGAAATGTGTCAGATAATTATGATACATTTTGGTAATTACGTGTAATAAATTTAATTAAACATATAATTCAAAGAATCAGGAAAATTATTCCTTGAAATGATTTATCCCATCTATAGGTCAGAAAGATCTGTGATTTTTTTTTTCCCCCTTATGCTCAGCCATGACCTTATAATCCAATCTTCTCTGTTTTTGAAGACATTGCAGATTTCCAATATTAGCTTTTTGCCTTAATATTAGCTCTTGGTCAGAATTTTTCTTGGGATTCTTTAATCTTTATAATAGTATTGGTCACCCAGTATGAAAATCCTTGGATCTCTCTTGTTAGATCATTGCTCAGAAAATAGATGCCACTGTTATATTGTGCTGATTCTTGCTTCATTGCTGTGAAGTCGTGCAGAGTATTTGTAAAAGAAGATAAAGAAAAAGGAAACAAGAGGGAAACAAATATTACCCAAGTGTAAGCCCGTGTGCTCAGAGCTCAGAGGTGTTTTAATATGTTTTATTGGCATTTGCCTGAAGCATCAAGCACACAAATACCCTCCCTTGGTGTGGAGGGCTAAACTGACCTCCCTTTCAAGTAGCAACATCTTTTATAGTTGGTTCTCATTTTCATGACTGCTGTGAGGAAATTCTGCTGCCGCTGCAGATGATACTGTAAGAAAGGGAAGCGGTGTAGGAAAACCCTATAAAATCATGCTTGTGATATTAATTTTCTCACCTCAGGCTTAATAATCATTTTATGGTCATTTTTGAAAAGTTTTTTAGCTATAATGTTTTATCTGTCTTTATGGTCTCTTATGCTGTATTTAATCAGTGTAATTACAGAAGGATAATTAAATATAATGCTACTTAGTTATAAAGATTTTAACACTATTACTATTAATGTAACTAAAAAAACCCTTGTAAATCTGGGTGTCTACACAAGGCAAAATATTGGTGCAATATATTTGATACGCCATTAAAAAGGAAACGGTGGTTCCTCTTCTGTGCTACAGCAGCACACGTGCTAATTCTTCAGTTCATTTGCAGTTGAAGAGACTTCTTAGCAGCATAAAATCAAACGAAATATAAAAAAAAAAAAAAGTATAAGGAGCCTGTTAAGTCTTGTACAAAGCCACGCACCATCTTCCACAGCCAAATGCCCCATCCTGCAGCTAACGGGTGCAGTTACCTCACGGTAGGTGAGGCCTGAATGTCTGATTGCTGCGTTGCAGCACAGAAGTCCCAACAGAGCTTCCCCTTCTTCAGCAGTAGTTTCTGTATCTGGTGGGATCCATGGTCGTGTTTTTTGAATCAAGACGAAAGACTCCTCTGTAGGAGGAGAGGTAAAGGGGTGAAGGTGTATGTGTGGGGGATGTTTCAGTGCTGCTTAGACCTTCTTGCAGTGCCATCACAAATGGGATGCAAGGCGAATGTACAATTTCTGCTCTGAATAGGTACTCCTTTGTCCATTAGAGCTTACTTTATATTCTTGACTTTCCATTGGAGGGAACAACTTCTAGATTGAAAAGTTAGATAGTACTGTAGTGTCATAAGCACTGTTTCCTCCATCCATTTTTTCTGGGAGCGTATTCGGTTTGATACGAGTATGAAAACTTGTCACCGTGCACACCCAACACGTTGTCAGCCGTGTTAGCCTGCTCGGAAGGCAGGCCAGGGCTGGATGTGCTCGGAGCACGAACTGCGCTCTCATCCTGCCTCGCTCCGAGCCGAGGCGATGCCTTGATCCTGTCACGCAGCACTCAGAGATAAAGCACTCGTCTCCGCTCCTCCGCAGTACCTGTCACTCAGACACCTCCTCAGGCCCCAGCGTGGCGCTCCTGGGGAGCTCTGGGACCGGCTTCCCCGCACGCTGTGGGGCTAGCCTGTTGTGGTGCCAGAAGCCACTTGGGCGCTTTCTGGCGGGGGCTGGTCCCTTGTTTTGCCAGTGCAGCAGCGATTCGGAGTTGATCTGCCACACAAAAATGGAAATGAAACGAGTAAAACCATTTTTCATACTAATAACCCGGCAGTGACACCATATATAAAATAGACAGAGAAAGACAGAGAGCTTTGCTTTTCGTGTTCTTGAGAAAAAATAGAGGAAATGTACGCTGGATAAATTGGAACACTAGGTGGCTCTTCCTGTGAATTTCAGGTGTGACTGGCTATCACTGGCAAGAGTCTGGTGCCAAATTCGGGCTGGCTCTAGGAAACTTCCAGAACCTGCCTGCCATGGAGGGGGATGTGGGATTCAGGCCATGCCTCTGCCATAGGGGGGTGAGCTGCTTCTCTCTGCATTGTGGGGTGCAGAGCTGCAGGCTGACGTGTAAATGAGGTGCAAAACTCCCCTCTTGTTGAAGAGATCATTTTACAAGCTAGAACTGTTTTCCGTTTCATTTTCCTGAAGCAAGTGTGTCTTCAGTGGGGTAATGCCTCTTCTGTGGGGAGCGCGAGCTCAGCCTTTGTATCCCCTGAATAGGGCTGCCTCTGCCCTGTTCATGTGGCAGTGATAAGAAATCCTTCTTGGAGTTTTTTGTAATACTACTACTATCCTGGTAGCACAAAGTGTCAGAGTATTACTTCAGGATGAAAAGTACTGTAAGACAGGCAGCATGCAAGGTAGGAAGGATGCAGCTTTTGTGTAACTCATTGCATTTAATGCCTTTCGCTCGGCTTTTCCCTGCCAGAAGAGGAGGTACAGTGTGGTTTGGGAGGGCTCAGCCATGTCCTAAGTGATTTTGAAGGAGGTGAGCAGCTGCTGTGCTCCTTTTGCTTCCAAAAAGGCTGATAGCAGCATTTCTGGGCCTCACTGCACAACCGCGTTACTGCTGCAGCCCCATGGCTGAAGGTGGGCTTAGCAGCATCAGTAATCTTGGAAGGGGTGAACAAAGTCTGAAAAGTACACAGCGATATTCAAAGGCGGCTTTTAAGAAGTAAAGCTGCTGCCAAGAGAGTGGAAGTATCAACATAAAACGCTGGTACCATGCATTACAGTGATCATTTACTATTCATAGCATCGAGTGCACATTCCTTTACAACCTTGGAGGTTGGAGTGAGATGTAAATGTTGCATCTGCCTTGTAACAGTGCTCTGCACAAAAGTAAATTTCATTTGGTTATCTCCATTTTTGTGGGATTAAGTCAGAGTTTATGGGGGTGTATATTCAGCACTCCTTGCTTTTAGATTCCAGGTTCCTTGGCTGGCATCCCAAGCTGTTTTATTAATAAAATAAAATAAAACCACAGAACTGTTGGTTTTCCAAATGTATGGATGCATCAGTAGTTACTGTTGCGGTACGTGTGCAACTTCAGTATTGCTGCTTCTCTTAACATTTCAAAGAGGTGTAAGATGACAGCTCATGGATTACTATTCTTGAAATAAAATGTCCACTTATGACTTAATTTGATGCCTAGGAGGGCACTGACACTGCGTGTTTTGTGGGTAGGCTCATCAAAAGGCAGTGGTATCTCCGTGTGGTGTTGGGACTTTAATGAGTGGAAAACGTGTCAGAAACTGTATTTCACAGTTAGGGTGTAAATTCTTGTAGTGTGCACTGTTCTTTTAAACTATATAGTGGATGTAAACAGAAGCTGCTAGATTGCCTCTCCTCCCCCCTTCAGGTAATTAGTTCCTTAGAATATAAAGGATATTGGCTTAACTGTGTTTCTTTTACAGCACTTAAGGGAATTCCTAAAAAACAACAAAAGCAGCCCAGTTAATGAAAGAAGCGATTTTAAAATACCATGTAATTCTTGGATAGTTGAGTTATTACACCTTTGCTAAGCATTGTAGTAAGGAAGCTGCTTTAATTATAAATAAAAGGGCTGGTAAGTGAGATGAATTTCTGCTAAGCAGGGAGCTGAGCCCAGCTCTGACTTGGAGCAGCGCCCTGGAGCCCCTTCTCATTCCCAGTGCCATGGTTTGTGTTAGTGGCATGCTTGGTTTTTCAGTGGGTGGATGGAAGGAGCATTAAAAAGGCACAGCACTTCATTAGTATGGGGTTGCATTTTGGAAACTATTGGGTGGTGAAGTCCATTAAAAAACAATTTAGATCAAGTGAAATGCGGTAATTTCATTCTCCAGAGGCTTCAAGTGCACGGGCCTGCTGTTTTGAGGTGGTAGGTGGCATTCCTGCGCTGCCACCTCAACCCTCGCAGCCACAACCAGATTTTTGCTCCTCACCTGCCTGGCTCTCTCTGCCTGAGGTGGCTTCTCCTCTGAGCTGAGTGGTTCAATACCTTTACAAATACGTAGCTGTGTGTTGTGTCATGTCTTGGAAAATCCCTTAGCGGGAGAGCAATGGATGGCAACTCATAGCTTCAAGAAAGGAAGGTAGCTGTCCTTGTGGGCTAGGGAAGCTTCTGGACACCTCTATAGCCTGCATAAGCTTAAGCAAACTTGCACCTAGCACAGTTCCTCCACACGCCATGCACCCCAGTGCTTAAGACAAATCTGTTTTCAAGGTGCGTGTGTCCTCAGGAGCGGTTTCAGCCTCAGGACTTCATTCCTCCTGCTTATAATAAATGCTGGGGGAGACACAGTGGATATTCCTGTGGGTTTCTTCCAGACAGCCTTTATCCCTTTTAATTCATCCTTTTCAAACTTATCTTCAACAGTCTTCACAGGCAAAAAGTTAGCTCCCCACCTTTTTCTCCTAAAATTTCCCCCCTTTTTTTGCCCAGTCATTCTGTAGATGTGTTTTCTTACTGCTTTACAGGAGCAGCTCACCTGCCTTTGCAGGAGCTAATCACTGCTCAAAACATGTTGGTGTAATGATCGAGACACTTCCTGTAAACACAATTTCTTTGAGCTACTCAGTGCCGTTTATTTTCCTTCTCCTGTCTGAGCCATCTTTTCTTACACCTTGCTGCCTGCCTCTGTGCCCACCAGTGGGCTGCTCTCAGGTGGAAACCTGTCTTCTCTTCTGTGGTTTCTCACCCCACTGCTTCTCCTGCTCAGTAAACATCTCCCTCTCCCCTCCTGGGCTGCTCCTTGCCTCTCCCAAATTCCCTGTGATCAGCAGAGGCACCGCTGGGCGTACAGAGGTGGGTCGTGATAGATGGGCACAGCAAAAAAAAAAAAAAAAAAAATCCCCATAAAGCAGGAGCATGTTTTTACTGTGCTGTCTCTACTGGTCCATTTACCACTGAGGGAAGGAAGAATTGGAGATTAGGAGCTGTTCTGGTAAATTAACCTTACCTGGTCTCATGTGATTAGTCACTAATACATTTTTGCATGAGCACCTTGGGTTGACAAATTCTGACTCCTAGCACCAGGTGGCTAAGAGCTTTCCTACAGAAACGCATGAGCATGAAGTAATGTCTACTGGTGAACTATTTTTTTTTAGTTAACGGGAACTGACATCTTCTGCCATCAACTGTAATTCAAGTAAATGATACTCTCGGTGACAGAAGAAATTAAGGTATATTGTACAGCACATGGCCTCAACACAAATTCATGTTTTTCAACATCCTAAATTATGTCAGCAGTATGTTTACAGTCAAGTTGTTTTTTTTTTTGTAAGGCAGATTGTTTATGTCAGTGTATATCTTTCTGAGATCTTTATGCTCTCATTATCCAGTTTTTCATACCTCACCAGCATCACATGGGGCATCTTTTCATAGAGGCAGGTGGAAAGAAGTCCCAAGTTTCTTATTTGGTGTCTGATTTGGGAAACTCCTGCATACTTGGCAATTCTGAAAGTCAGGTGTCTCAATAAGGAGCTGGAAGACTGTTTTAAGATAACCATGTTTTGGAAATCTTGCTTGTAATTTTCTTCCATAATAAAAAGTAGTTAATTGGTTCTTCTCTGCATAATTACCTGTCATGGTATTGCCCCTTGCGCATGAGTAATTAACTGTTTTGTCTGAGGATGTTTATACCTTTTGCAGCACAGAATAAATGACAATGACCACTATTTTGGACTAGGGACAAGACAGCCTTAAGAAGTTTTAATGGTGATGTATATTGTTAGGTGAACCCAATCCAGGTGCCGAAAACAGTTTGGTGTACAGAGACAGCTGTGGGTGCAGAAAGTAATGTTAGCGAGAACTGTGCAGCCCTCCAGAACCAGAACCTCACGGGAGCAGCCCGCTTTAACAAAACCCTGTGGCAGTTCAGGCCCTTACTTCTTTTGTTCCTCCTCTTCTGCCTGCAGAACAGGACAGCGAGGATTTATCTGCTTGACAAGGATGCTGGGGAGAGGCAGGAATGTCTGAAGTGCTTTCAAGTTGTGATGCACAGTGAAGTAATGCTTCTATGAATAACATTTTCTGCTCCATTTTTCATGATAGCCAATTAATGTATCAAAGGAGTGTAACTTTTGGAATCATGTTGGTTGATAGAAATGCACAGAACGTTTATCTTCAAGATGCGACGAAGAAAAGTAACTGATAAACATGGCAAAAATCACTTGGAAGAGAAGAGTGTGTATGAGTGTTCGTCTTCCCAAATTAATCAACAGCTTCCTCAAGATGGAAGACTTGACTATTTCACGTTCACTTGCCATAACTAAGATATTAGCCAAGTTCAATATCTAGAAATGTTTTTTACTTATTTTTTCTCCCACACTTTAAAGCGGAAGAAAACGTACGCATTTGTGGCGTTAGCAGTATGTGAAACCACCCCTTTATGTATCTGTTACAAGACCTAACCAAGTGCAGCAGGCAGGCGCTCAGATGGATGTCATATCACGTGTTCCCTCTCTTCCTCTGTCCATGGGCAGGTAGATCAGAAACGGTTCCAGGTCTGCAGTTGACAGAACTGCACAACTCTGAGCAAGCCTTTACAACTCAGCAATATACAAAGGGAAATGGCAATGCTATTGTCAGCTCTGTATCTTCCAATGCCAGTTTTAGAAAGGCAGTGTGGGAACAAATAACCTTAATTGGCAGAAGTAATTGTGATTTAAAATTCTGTTTTTTCTCAGCTCTAAGTGGCAGAAATTTGGTTTATTTTTATATGAGTGCCACTTAGTAAAACCCACTAGATCATTGATTAACCCTGTATAACGTTTTTGATAAAATTCTTCTAACCAAGAAGTTTGACTAAATGACACAGAAGGGCTTAGCTGCATTTTAGATTTCTTTTTAAATCCATCTACCTAATCATTAAAAATTCCAGAAGAAATAAGGAGGTGTTTAGCTTAAAAGTTTTCAAATCAAGGTAGTTAACTTTTCAATGCTGGAGTGCTTTTTTAAATTTATTTTTGGTTTTGGTACAGCTTTTTGGTAATTGCTGTTCAATTCTCAGCCTACAGATTATTTTCTGACCTTTTCACTCTCAGAATTGTGTGAGCAATGTTTCTGGTTTAACCTGAAGAAAATATTATTACTGATATTTTTGTTACTGATACTTCTTAACAAACTGAAAAATCTGTTGTCTAACTCAATTGTTTAAATTTGCTGTACCTAGAGATTTGTGGGAACTTTCTGCTCTTTAACAAGGAAACAAATACATCTGAATTTAATCTTTCATGAACTGTAGAATACTTCCAGATGAGTTTTGCTATTGAGTCAGGTGACAGGCACATAGCAGGTACAAGATTTTTTAAGTGTTATTCTCATAATCAGTATGCAGAAATGTATATGCATGTGTATCTGTCATCTTTGTGTGCTTTTTGCACATAATTTATTTATTCAGAAACAGTTCAATTCGTACAGGGATTGTTAAGAACTTCCAACTTGATACATTCAGAGTTCAGTAATTTTAACATAAATTATTCTTAGGTTGAAATTAGCTCTAGATTTCCATTGGGTAAGGAATAGCATCACCCATTAAAAAATTCGCCTGGGGTTATACATAACAGAGGAGTCAAATAATTGGAGAATTGCTGCATTCCTCGTTGCAGGGCAATGCTTTGTTTGGGGGGCAGATTCAAACAGAACAGTAGGTTGACAAGTCAAGTTCAAGTGATTTTTTTTTTTTTTTTTTTTAGTGCTGTCAGTTTCAAAGTCTCTCTCCTTATATCCTCTGATATAGATTATGTTGGTTCCCATTTTTGTACTATTTTTGGTCTTTCTTGTCCATAGTCACTGGTGTGATTCTACTGATTATTCTTATATTTAGAAATTTTTCATCACTGGTGTCAAATCTTGGATCCCAAGCGAGATTCATCTGCAGAGTGAACTCTGGCCCTTGTGATATTTTTCAATATTCAGTTTTATTGAAAAACAACAACCCTCTAGCAAACAACATTTTTAGATCTCATGCCTCTTGAGAGAACTTCCAGTGAATGAATTGCAATGTAGCTGAATTCAACCTGCCAAGGTTGTTATTCAACCTGCAAGGATGTTAGGATGTTAACTCCAGGAACAAGCAATAATCCTTTGTGTGCTGTTGTTAATGATGTGATTTGTTGCTTATGATTTTCGGAAATAAAGGTGGGAAAAGTGTGTGTGTGTATATATGTGTGTATATATATATATATATAAATGACAATAGGAACTAAGAAGTCAAAGGGAAGAAAGAATGAGCAACAAAAATAGAGGAAAAATGCAAGGCTGCATTTACCAGATGTTTTTCTTGGTTCAAGAATGGCCCTGTTGGGGGGGGGGGGGGGGGGGGGGGAAGGAACAGAAGACAGTGGGTGAATGAAGACAACTTGGACAATGATGAGTTCTTTCTAGGACACAGAGCACTCTCACAGCATCCTTGTGTTCAGTTTTGGGCCCCTCAATTACAAGAAGGACACTGAGGCCCTGGAGTGTGCCCAGAGAAGGGCTATGAAGCTGGTGAAGGGCCTGGAGCACAAGTCCTTTGGGGGGCGGCTGAGGGAACTGGGGGTGTTTGGTCTGGAGAAGAGGAGGCTCTGGGGAGATCTTGTTGTTCTCTACACCTACCTGAAAGGAAGGTGTGGGGAGCTGGGGGTCGGCCTCTTCTCGCAGGTAACTCGTAGTAGGACTTAGAGGGAATGGCCTCAAGTTGTGCCAGGGGAGGTTTAGGTTGGAAATGAGGAGACATTTCTGCTCAGAAAGGGTCGCCAGGCATTGGAATGGGTTGCCCAGGGTGGTGATAGAGTCACTGTCCCTGGGGGTGTTCAAGGGAAAGGTTGGACTTGGTGCTTGGGGACATGACTTAGTGGGTGACAGTGGTGGTAGGGTGGTTGGATCAGATGGTCTTGGAGGCTTTAAAGCTTCAGAGCAAATCCATGGTTGTACACTCAGACAGATTTTAATCATCAAAATTTCTTTGAAATAGGAAGAAACTTTGAAGTTTTGAATGTAGCTAAATGATAGGAATGGAGGAAAATAGAATGAGATGTTTACATAGAAACAAAAAAAAAGGAGGAATTCTGCTTGTGTCATAATGTGCATGACAACATTTGAAAACAATTAGACCAAAGTGCTAAAGAAATTAAAAATTAAACATTTCATCTTTAAGCTATTACTAACAGAAAAGAGTGCATCCCAGAGGAATGAAAAAAAAAAAAAAAGAGTTCTCTAGATTATTTGATTTTTCTATCCCATATCTTGTAATCTAGAACATTATTTGACTGTATATCAAAATTTCAGTTTAGGAATGAGCTTGTGTTGTGAACATATATTAAGGTACCAGCATTTGACAATAAAAAACTTAATGATCCGCAGCCACAAAAGTTAGGGAAAGCAGGCAATAGCACAGCACCGAATGTACTCATTCCTTCATCACAAATACAGGCATGGTTCTGAAACACTGTGAAACCGGGTGACACGGAGGGGCTCTGGTAATGGGGACCATATAAAACTGAAGGAGATGGATGAGAACAGATGGAAACCTGAGGGAGGGAAATGACCTGTCCGGAATTCTGCCTGCTCCTGTTGTTTCGAAAGAGTATTTAGCAAATCCGTAGGACTTGGTGCTATATAGAAATGTCATTTCCTTGTGTTTCCAGTCACTTGGGGGTAACAAATGGACTCCTTCACCATGCTGTAATTATGAGTGAAAAAAGAATTGCTTACAGGATCTTTGGGTAATTCAGGCTGAAGAGACCTCAGGAGGTCTCTCACACAGCATGGCTGGGTCAGACCAGGTTGCTCAGGGATTGATCCAGCTGGATCAAAAAAGCTTCCAAGGACAGACACTGAACAGTCTCTGAGGGCCGTTCCACTGCTGGACTTGTGGGGAAGAGGTCCTCACCATGCATCCAGTCTGAACCTTTCTTATTTTATTGTATGCCCACTCTCTGTTATCCTGCTGTGCAGTACTTCATCTCCTTGGTGACCCTCCACTCAGGGTGCTGGGGACTGTTGTAGGTGCCCTCAGAGGTGTCTTGTCGCCAGTCTGAAGAAGCCCAGCTCCCTCAGTGTCTTCTCACAGGATGGGTGCTCTGGGCAGCCTGGGGACCCTCTGCTGAAGTTGCTGCAGTCTACCAATGAGTTTCTTGTATCTGGGGAGGTAAAACTGGATACAGTGTTCGAGAGCAGTCTGAGGAGTGCTGAGCAGAGAGGGATCAGCCCTTCCCTGTCTGCTGGCTATGTGCCTTTTAATACAGCCAAGAAAGTTTTAGTGCCAAGGCACACTGTGGGCTTGTTTGGCTTGCTTATATGTATCACGACCATTTCCACAGGACTGTTTCTCATCCAGACACCAGCCTATACTGTTAATTCCTTCCCAAGTGCAGGATACTGCATTTGTCCTTGTCAAATTTCAGGAGGTTCCTGCTGGCCCATTCTGTCAGCCTGTCCAGGTCCTTTTGGATGGTGGTGCTTCCCTCCGGTGCGCTGGATCCCCCACTTTGGGGTCATCTGTAGTCTTGCAGGGAGTGCACCCCATTGCATCCTCTGGCCATCGATACAGATCTTAAGAAAGGACAGGGCCCAGGACAGATGTCTGCTGTACTCCAGGTAGAGAACGGTCCATTTACCACTACCTTCTGAGCTTGGCCATCCAAGTAGTTCTTTACACATAGTTTTCCACCTGTCTGTCCTGTAATGTCTTCACTTGGGTAGAGGAATATTGCAAGAGACAGCGTCAAAAGCCTTGCGAATGTTGAGGTAAATATTACCCATTGACGAAAAGTGTTCAAGGAGAATTTGCTCCTTGATTTTCCCAGGGACCAAAATTAGGCTTACTGGCTTCCCCAGGCTGTTCTTTTATGCTTGTTAAAGACTGGTGCAAGATTTGTCTCCCTGCAGTTGGTCAGGACCTGGTCCCTGGAGACCTATGGGCCCAGATCTCTTGAGATCCATGGCTTGATCTTCATCTACTGCTGGTCATCTCCTCCTCAGACCCTGCCTCTCAGCACTGAGACCTTGGGAACTGCTGGTGAAGACAGGGACAAAGAAGGCATGGGGTGCCTCAGCCTTACCTCTGTCCAGTGTCACTGAATCACCTGCCTAGGTTTTGGGCTTACTGTACTAGAGCAGACCTGTGTTTCATAACGACCTACTTCAGACTTGTATCCCCCTGCTACTCTGTTCTCTGAAAACCAGATAATGCATTTTAAGCATTCTAAATAAAAGAATGGGCACTGTCATGTGAACAAACGCCAAGGTCTGCCTGGCCTAGCATCCTGCTTCTGTTGTTGGGTGTTTTATGCCACTTCAGAGGAAGGAGGCTGGCACAAACAGCTATAGAATAATCTGCCTGCAATGAAACTTTCTATTTCAACTGCTTTCATTAGGGACTGTTTTCTCCTGTGAAGCAGGGGGATTTTTTATCCTTGATGTCCTTTGGACTATTTTTTCATGTCCTACTTGACAGAGGTAATGTATTCAAGGGGAGTATATGCCATTAATTTACAGTGATGGCAATATAAATGGCAGTGTATTAATATTTTTCATATTCTGTATTCCCTTCTCAATACATCGTAACATCCTGTTCACTTTTTTGACCTCTCATGTGTATTGAGCGAACATCTTCATTGAAGTGCCCATGATGAATCTTGCATCTTTTTTTCCTGAGAGGTTATAACTAATTCAGAATCCATCAGTATGTACAAGTGGCTTTAAATTTGTTCCTTCTAGTGTACCCTACTCTGCACTTTTTTCACAGTGAATTTCATCTGCTGTCAGGTTGTCCAATTACCTAGTTTTTTAAAGGTCCTTCTGGAGTTCCTCGCAATCCTTTGTAGTCTTGTCTACCCTAAATAGTTCTCTGTAGTCAGCGAATTTCACATTCTTATTACTTACAGCATGTCAGCTTTCAGTTATTAGTAAATATGAATAACTGCACCATTCACTGTATTGATCCTCTGGACATGCTTTCTTTCTACACCAGTTATTTCATGCTCCTTGTTCCTCATTCCAATCCTTTAGTTAGTCTTTTAGTTCACAGCAAGAATGCATCTATAAAACGTGTGTTTCACTGAATATTCATGAGAACTAATGCTAGATATGGAGGCTGGCCTCCAAGGTGTCCTCTGTAGTCAGGGAAGTGGAGTGGCCTTTGACACAAGAATGCAATCTTAGTGTTTGTGAATTTCTTCAGGGGCCTTCACCGTCACACAAGAATACTTCGCCTTCATGACTGTGTTTCTAGGTTTTCTAAGTAAATTCATCCCAAGAAGCTTATAGAAAGTCTCTATAATGTTCCTTCACTCTATATTTTCTTCACTTAGATCGATATGCACTCAAAGCATTCCTAACGGGATAAAGTGGCCCTTTTTCTGAGGAATTCTTTACACCCTTAGTATGTATTTTGTGTGAGTAGTCAACGTGAATTCTGTTTGAAGAGTAGAACTCATGTACCTCTAATTATGTGGATTGTGTACAACTTCATCCTTGAGGCTGGAAATGCAACCATACATTTGTATTAGTAGCTCAGTGCTCTTGATCCTTGCTTCTTTCAGAACTGGGATCAGTGTTTCACAGCCAACCTTTGGGGCTGGAAACTGCTAAGCTTACAAGACTGCTTAGGAAACATCTGTCATGAAAGCTTGACAAGTGAAGGTTTTGTATACAAAAGGCTTACTTTGGTTCAAGGTTATACTGAAAAATTAATGGAAGACAGATCTTTTGAGAGTAAGAAAATAAACTGCATCAAGAAGAGGAAATCCAATCAATTGGAGATAGCAGAGGTGGAAAGAGATCTTGGGAGGGGCAAGTATCTTACATGCCTGTCTGTTTTTTTGGCTTCCCTGGAGGTTGAGCAGTAAGACTACCCTGGTTCTGAGCCAATACAGTCATGCTTACATTCTCAGAAATGGTAAAACTATAAAAATAAACTTTATGCAGTATACAGAACATAAAATACTAGAACATTGAAAATAGGATGTTTTTCTTCTACCAGATTTTCAAATAATGCCTATTAGCCCTGACAGTCATATCGAGACAGATGTGCTATAAATGATGCCAGATTTCCAAAAGTATCTCAAACTGAGGAAGGTTGCTGGTCCTGAAGGGAATGAACAGCTGTATTTGTCAAGTTTCACCACTTTTAACCATCCTGTCTCTGACAGCACCAGTCTGATGGAAAGTTGCCCATTCCAAGTATTGTTAATTGAGATGGTTATGGATTCTATGAAAGATTTTAGGTTCCTGGCAATTTATATTGTTTAGCTTTTTTGTTTTATTTTTGTTATTATTGATACTCAGGTGGCCTAATAGGCGCTCAGTTCTTACTGTTGTTAGGGAATCTCCTAATGGTACGGTGTATTTGTCTGTTTTGAGGACTTTCTTTGCTATCATAGTTCCTTTTCAGTAGTTTACACGATGAAGATTTTTTTGTCTGTTGGCTTCTCATGGCTGTTTTTGTGTATGTGTATGCATGCGTGTGCTTTATTATTTAGCCATACTATTTTGTTTTTGACTTTTTTTTCAGGTATAAAAACCCACTGTGACTCTAATAAAGTAATTTTAGTAGACTTCTGTGGATTTTAATTTCTTAATTTTCCCCTTTAGGGTCTATAACTAAATTCTTCATTTAGGGGAAAAGTCTCCTGCTTCAAGTTTAGTGTCACAGCACTACCTCTTGATAGAACCATCACAGGGGATCCAATTTAATCACACCCTGACCACTGCTACTTAATGGCTGAATTTTACTTCAGCCATTAAGTATTTTATCTGAACCAATTGCACTCTGTTACAATTCTTGTTTGAATTGTTTTGTGTGCTCTGCAAGAAGCCTTTTCTTCAGCACCTAACCTCAAGTGACAGTGGTAGCCAAAGATATCCATTTTGACTGTTGTAATTGATGTTGTTTATGAGTGCACACAGCTGCCAAACACATGAGAATTCCAGTTCTGGCTTCCCTTCCCTCTCAAAGGGGAGTGCAGGGCTGGAGTTTTCTCATGTAGAGCCAATGGTGGCTTTGTTATTCCCCTTTTCACTTAGATGGAGAGGACAAGATGTGATGCTGGTATCCCAGTACTCTACAGATGCACTCCCTCCCAAGTTGTGGCTGTGGCATTACAGTACCACAAAGTCTTTCTCTTTGTATCAAGCAATATTTCCTTGCTTTGTGTGCTTTAGGAAAGAGAGAAAACCTGGTGCTCAAGACTCATTGTGAATCTTTCAGTCTGCATCAGTGCAGGCTCTGTCAAGCTGGGGCTCTCTTGCAGGTAAAAATAAATAAATAATTTAAAAATATTATTTCCAAAAGCTGCTATAAAAATATACGAAGGGATCTCAAAAATAGATCCCTATTTCAGATTTCATTTCCTGTCACTACCCTGGTAGTCTCCCAGATGAGAAGAAACACTTGGACTTACCAAACAAAATCCTGTTTCTGAAGTGTTTCACACAGCCTATGTATGTTTTTGTCCATATCTAAGGAGAGAGTGGGGCCCTTTCTTCTGAAAAGCTTCCTCACTACTTGCCTCAGACTCTGCAAGTGTAATCAGCTTGATAAAACGGTCGCTGTTACATTGTGGGTGAACTCCTGGTGGTTGGAGTAGTTGCTGATGCTTCCTTGCATTTCTGATCTTTTGATAAAAGAAGCAGAGCAGGGTGGACGATGGTCTGTAGTTCAATTGGGCAGTGTGAACCTTTAGTTCAAAAAAACCCACAATTTATCAGCAGACCAATTTCGTAATGCAACTCCTTTCCCTGCCCCTTTTTCCTAAACTTCAGTGCTATGCAATGATATTTATTAGGTCAGATGATGTACTTTGCTCCAAAACATTCATATGGAGAAAAATGAACAATTGTGATTAAAATTGATTTTTTCCCTTTGGGAAGTTAGAATCAAAAATGGTTACCTGCTCATTTATGAAACAGATTTATTCTGTTGACATGGAGGCTTGTTTGAAATGTAATTGAATTTCTGTTACCTAATGGAAAGTGACAGTTAACAGTATTTATTTTCCATTTGTGTCTCAGTAGATAACATAACACAATTTTGATTTGTAGTTAGCTTTGGAATCTGAGATTGTTCTATCTCTGTAATTGAAAAGATGGGAGCGTGATGGCCTAATACAATCCTTTTTTGTTTTTTCTTTTCTTTTTTTTTTTTTTTTTTCCACCAGTAAAGGCAACATTAGTACAGTAAACAGCATCTATTCTGGCTTAATGCTTGCACTGAGATGTTATTTTTGCATTCTGCCTTTCTCATTAGAAACTGACACATCATGATCTGGATTGATAATTCTTCCATTTAGACACTCTCTGCGCCAACCTATTTCTATGAGCAATGCCTCCCTTTCCTTGCCCACCTCAAAATAACTTTTTTTACCTAGCAGATAGAACAGCTTTCTTAGTTACAAAACCACAATTACATTGCTCTCTCTTTTTTTTTTTTTTCCACGATGTATTTTCACAGCATGTATCACACCATCGTTTCATTTTTAACATTAAAAACAATGGATAACAACTCTCTTCGTGCATAGCTACATGCCTTATGCTCCAATTCCCCTCTCACTTTTTAGAATTCTGCCCTGAGTCCAGTGGTACTGAAGAAAAAACACTTTTTGGAGATGCTCTTTCATTTGTTGTGGTGAGACATTTGCTGCCCTTTCTAAAGCCTGTACACTGTTGTTATTTGTCTGGTAAGTGATTGCATCTCTGAAAAAATATGTAGTGCTTGCATTAAAATACCAAGTGGACTAATAACATAGTGGCACCCAAATGTTGTGGAGCTTGTTTTCTCTTATAATTGCATTAGGCAATCAAACGAATTAAGTCTTCAATTGTAGATGGTACAAAGATGCTCCAGAGCAAAAATGTGGTCATCTCAGTGCAGCTTCCAGATGGCCTAGAGACAGGGCACTAACCATCTCTATTGATTTATCAGCTTCCACTGCTATTTCTGCCATCCCTTATTTAAACAAGTAGTTTTTAAAACAGTAGTTGTGCACTATCCTATTAGAGCATTTGGGAAAGGGTATTATTCAGAAGATATTTTTGGTATACTAAAGTGTTCGCAAAGTCAAGCTTTTTATAGTGTATCAGATATCACAACTATTAATTATTCAACCACCAGATTTTTTTCCTTCATGCTGATGAATAAATTAAGAAGTCATTTTTTATGAGCTACCTTGATTCTTAAGTTGATTTGGGAATAGAAAATAGGAATATGGCTCTGTAGTTTCTAAAGTGGAAGCTGAAAGGAGTTGTTGTATGTCGATATCGTGCTAGCACGAAGAAGGATTGTTTCATTTAGGTTATTTTAAGAGTTTACATGTACATAAGAAGCACAGAAAATGGATACAGATTTTAGAAAATCCAGAAATAGTTCATGAAACATGCAGGAGCAGTATGTTTTATAGCTTCTGCCTTTAAGTTTTTAGGTTTTAATTCACACAAAAATCTGTGTATTTTCAAACTGCACTTCATTAAAACCTCAGTGATTTCTGATATGAGCTTCGCAGAAGCTGAATTTATTCAATAAATAGATGAAATCATAAATAATAACAATGCATAAGGTACCCTAAATTGACAAAAATCCAAACTAATATGAACAGGAGACTTGCTGCATTGAATATGAACAAAAAAATTACAATAAGTGTGAAATGTGTCATATTTTCAAAGCTGCCTTGAGTTTCTCTGCAGTATTCACAAACCACAGATTTTATCCTTGTCCCTTGCTTGGCCTAAAGTATTCATAGTTTGAGACTTACCATAATTTAAGACCTGCTAATGAACAATTATTTCATGCATCATTTTTAATCATAGTACTGAATATATAAATATGCTGTTTCAAGTGATGGATATCCAAGCTTGTAATGACAAAATATTTCAATACATTTTAATTAGACCTGGAGTGGAAATTTCAATGGGTATGGCCATGCATGCTTCTTTCCGTGTGCAGAAATACATGTATGCATACAGAGGTACGTGTGTATGTATGTGTATATTCAAGTATGCATGTAAGCATGTATATATGTAAGATGTGCCTCTGTGTGTGCACATATACATCAGGAAGTCTGTTGCGATGTAGGCTACCGAATGATAACCCACACCTGACCAGCTCTGTTTTCAGCGGCTGCCATACAGGTGAGGGAGCTCACAAAAGCATAATGCCCTATACTGTTCTGTGCTGAAAACATTGACATTGGTGCAAAATATAGCCTGCAAACTTACAAAGTTCAGGTGACTCACCCTTTTTTCCCTCATACCCGTGGATACCTGGCAGTCTCTGGCAGGCAGGGTAGCCATATTTGTGCTTTTTTAACCCCAAATTATGGCTGTGCACTGACCTTCATTGTAATTTTTGACATGCCCTATTCTGATGTTTCATTTTGGGAGAGGTTTCCTAGTAATTTCATTAATAGTTTGAGCATAAAACAACAAAATTACCTCAGCTTTTTGTAGAATAAGCAATCTTTTGCTGAAAGGTGGTATCAGAGTAGGCTTTATGTGGAAAACCACAAATATGAAATACAAGGCAGTACTCTGTGAGAAGAAAATTACAGGGTATATGCTGTTTCATCAGTTGTTTACATTTATTTGTTCCATTCCTACTGGAAGTGCAGTGATCTCTGTTGGTAACTGCGTAAAACATCAGTTTTAGTTATAAAGAAGTGTTCCAAAATAGTCAACAGCATGGCAGAAATGAAAAGATGCATTAGAAGTAACTAGATCTGTGGAAAGGCTTCCAATGGGGAGAAATTAAAAAGCTGGAATTAGTTAGTTTGGAGTGGAGATTAACGACTAAAGCCATAGGAAATAGTGGTACAAGAAAAAAGCCTGGTGAGATTTCTTACTCGCTTTTTTTCATCGTGTAAAGGCTGCAAGGGAAGGGAAGCGTCCTACTACTGTTAACCTATTTGTTTAGGTATTTATCTATTTCTGTATATTAAATAAGAAATTGCTAAAGGTGGCACGCAACGTGTGCACTTGAGTACCATGAGTAGTGAAAGATGTGGGTCTCGATTGCTGTGATGATGCTGATTACTGCTCACTGAAAAGGAGGGTTTGTGGTGTAGAAATTCCCTATTTTGGGGATTTCTTGAAGTAGGGTGTGTAGCACTGAAAACCTGTTAGGCCTTTTTGTAGCTATTAGCCTCCTCTGCTGTTTACCACACGCTGTACAAAGACAAGGTGAAAACAGCACAGTTATGTTCCGGAACGAGCCTTTAGATGCAAAATGAGAAAATAACTCACTGTTTACTTCCAGGCTGGATAAAAAAACATCATAAACACCAGTGCTTCATGGCAAAAAGAAATCAGGAGAAATTTTCATCTGTGGTATTTTGTAGTGGTTTGTTTACAGGGTGGTTTGTTGCAGGTATTTTTCAGCTTCTCAGTCAGCCGGTAGTGGCCAAGTGAAGAAGGAGGTGGTTCTTGGTGCTTCCTGGGGTCATCAGTTAGACATTTTGCTGTGAGGTGTAAGTATTTCGACTGCTGTGTGAAATGTAACTTGATGTGGTTTTCTTTTTCATCGTGTGCTCTGTGGAAATGGCACGTTTGAAGCTGGAAAGAGGATGGGAGGCAGCAACCAGTGTGACCTGAGGCCTTCTCAGAGAGCCGAGCTCCTGTCTGCCATTTTCTGCTGCTCAGGTTCTGTCACGCACTGGATTTTCAGGGGATTAATCATGATAAAGATTGCTAAATTGGTGACACGGGTTGGATTGCATAAATAAAGTACTGAATCTGGATTACTTACTGACATGAGAACTTATCTATGTCTGTCAGTGATGGAAAAAAACATGTATGGATGAACTTCATCTGCTCATTGTGTTATGAACACGTCCCACAGAGTGTCACAAACACACAGGATGCCCCTTTAGTGCAGGGCTTTATTTTTAGGTCTGTGACTAAGCTGTAAAATCAGAGGTAGGAGAACTTTTCTTCTGAGTAAGCAATTGATGGCATTTATGTGTATTATTCCTGCTAGCAGGTCTGCAGAATCTGTTGAGTTCTGAGTGTGTGCACCTGATGCAGAAAGACAAGAATATGGAAATAGTGCCCACCAGTTTAAAATATCAATTTCTCTCCCTTCTGTCCTGTTTTCATTACCTTTCAGCTTCCATTACCTGACAGCTTTGTCAGTGGTACTTTTTTCAAGAGTCAGATGAATTGGGCTGGGGCTGAGCTCATCGGGAGGTGATGCCAAACACGTGCCCAGGGGGAAACGCAGCTGTCCTTGTCATGAGGTGCTTTCTCATTTGTCTGCCTCCTAAGCTCTTTCTCCCTCTTGGCCTGCCTCACACATCACTTAGGGCACACCGAAACTGAAGTGAAGCAGAATGAACTCAGAGGTTAGAGCAGGTTGCTCCCTCCTTCCCACTCCTCTGTCTGAAACACAGAGCCCTTTCTTCCTCTTGTCTTTCCTTCGAGCTTTTATGTAGAAAAAGGTGAGTATCCTGCCAAGCATCCCAGACTTGTTGTTATGGAAAGGAGAGGATAAGGAGAGCCCTGCTCACATAGGAAGGGGCAGTGCCTTTTTTTGTCCCATGTTGTCACTGGGTCTACGTACAGTCCCTTTAGTCTCCATGAGCCATTCTGTATTTGCCACATGTTCAGTGGGTAAAGGAAGGTTAATGTTACTTTTCAGAGCAATGCAACTCTTACTGCGTCTTTTTATTTAGTTCAGAGCTCAAGAGCTTGAGCCTTTCAGGAAAAAAAAAAAAAGCCTAAATATATAAATATAAAACATACATAAACATGCAGATATCCAAAAGTTATCCTTTGGTGTTCTCTTAAAAGTTTCCTCAGCTTGTGTACTTGAAAAATCAGAGGAAGGGATTCCTCTTTGAGATTTTGTCTACTGAAACCTCTCCTCTTCAATGTGCAAACTGCATAAGGGTATGCATGAATTGAAGGAAAGTTCTGAAAAGGTTTTCTAAAAACGCTGTAAATAGTAAGAGCTTGCACACATAAATGCATTTCATTGCAAAGAATTCAGTGAGTACTGTGTACGGGCAGCACTTTGAAACGCAGTGGTAAGCCAACTTCTGACAGTGCCTGAAGTTCCTATATACATAACATTTGTTCTCTGAAATTTTTATTGTAAGCTCAGCAGCATAAAAGCGGCGGTGTATTCCAGCTCCAGCTTTGATGAGCAGTGCTGAGCTGTGAAGGGGTTTGGAGAGGGAGACTTCACATAACTCTGCTCAGGTTGGAAAGAGAAACTGGTTCTCTCCAAGTTTCAGATCAAGACCAATGAGCGTTTCAGAGCAGAACTGAGGAGTGGAAGACTCCTTAAAAAACAAAAACTAACAAAAAAAACCACTGGTTGCAGATATTGCTATGAATACTCCAGCTAGAAATTTTTGAAGTGTGAAATCTATCCAAGGTAACAGAAATAAGGGAGGGTAAGTGTTAGGAGTGATATTGTAATTAGAGGAGATTTTCAGCAGCAGGATTCAAACTCTTTCCTTAATCTCCTGTTTCGGTGAAGTTTTTGATTGTTTTAAAACCAAGTCATGCATTTGATCTCAAATAGCCCTATTTTATATTTCTGAAACACTTCAAAATACTTTCTTTACCAATTCCTGTTTCAACTGTATATGCTGAAATATCCTTAATTTTCTGCTGAAATGCAAAGTGATACGTTTGGAGGGTATTTCCTGAATAGCTGGTGACTGCTAAAAATTGCATCTGGGATTGGTATAAATTTCAGATTTTTGTATTAAAGGATTATTTACTATAATCTTATATATTAGCTACGTGAGCCGTAGCATTTAGTTTATTGGCACAGCACAAAGTTTGATAAAAACAGGGTCAGTGGCTGAGTCTAATAATTTCTATATTTAAAAAATAATACATTTATTAATAGTGAAATTTGACAGAAGTCTACATTTGTTTGAATAAAAGAACCTTTATGCTGACAGATTTAGTAGCATGTATTGAGACTTGCTATTAAGAAATGGTCAGACATTCAGTCTTCAGATCCCGTTTCTCTCAAATTCTTGCAGTTTATGGAGATTATTCGCTGCTGTATTTGCTGACAGAATGAATGCATCTGTACTCTGTGCGCAGGTAGACTTGAACAAATTGCAGAAGAATGGTAAGACCTACCTGTAAGACCTACTTCAAATTAAAGTCAACAGCGTTTGGACCTATGAAGGGATTTATGAACTGACCAAAATAACAGAGATGTATTGAAATTTATTATAGTTGCCACTCTAAAGAATAAATCAAAACTTACTAGAATTGAATTGTATGTTTGAACATCACATGTATGTTTGAAAGTAGTAGAATAGGCAGAAAAATCAAAGTGAGCATCTGTTCCTATGGCTGGAATGAAGCCTGTTGACACGGGATGAGGTCCATGCCATGAACATCAGGAAGCCTTGCATCTACCTTGACATGCCTGTGCCACGGGCGCAGGTGTTACCTTTCAAATAGTCCAGGGCAGGAGCAACAATTTTAGTTGTGGTAATTTCAGAGTAATATTACTCAGTCACATTGTTACCGTATGACAAGTAATCTGTAACAATACTAAACTTGTAATATTTTCTCACTCTGTTTCTGTTAACTCCCTCATTTTGTGTCTTGCTGCATCCCATGGCATTCTGAGCATGGAGTCAAAAACAAGACCTGGGCTTGGAAGAGTCCCTGAAGAGGTCAGGAGGCAGTGAGGTGGTCAGACGCTGCCTGCTTTGCTTCTCTCTTGAATTGTGAGCTCTTCTGGTACTTCCTTGGGTGTATAATGGGTTAAAAAAAAAAAAAAAAAAAAGAAAAAGCTTATGCGGAATTAGCATAACTTGTGAGGTGACTTAGAGAAGGGTCATGGGATGATGCAAAATCCCTAATTTTCAGGGAATTCTGCTGTAAACTTGTCTCTTTTCATCTTAATTGCACAGATTGCTAGGGTATAAGTAAATAATGGTGATTTTATTTTTTATGTTGTCCTTTTTGGATAGCAGTTTATTGCGAGTGCTTTGGCAGTGGAATTCTTCCCCCTGACAACTGTTTTGAATGGTATAGATAACCAAACTCAAAACAAACAAGCCCCAAACAACAATAACAAAAACAAAACCAAAAAAAAGGCACCTGGGATTAAGCAAAATATTTCTTCTTTCTGAAAAGAGCCCACATTCCTTTTCCTATTGGAAAAAAAAATCACCTATTTTCTTATTTTAAGCACGCTGGCTTTGCTTGTTTGTGTGTCTGTTCCCAAACAATGGACTTGAGCTATGCTGTTCTGAGACACACTTGAATGCGACACGTTTCTGACTAAAATAGGTTGAGCCTACGGTGTTCATGAAGGAAAACCTTGGAAAACATTCAAACAATCAGAGCACACAAATTAAGCTTACTGTGAAAAGCTTAAAGGACGCGTTTTATGTGTGTAAGTGTATTGATTGCTCACATGTTAGGTGTCTTTAAGGGTTCACAAGTTAATGCCATTCATCAAGTGGAACTTGTAATTTTGCTTTTATTTTGAACTTATAAGAGAAAGAATGGGTAAATTGTGCATAATTCCTGGCCAGATGGACTTGATCTTGTGAGATACCTCACACCTACCAATACTATTGATCTTGTAGGTGACACACATGCTTAATGAGATTTTTAGCAATTGAGAGGATCTGCTGTATCGCAGCAGTCACTTACATTGAAGTGAATGGGATCTTGCAGGTGCTCACTGCTTTCTGGAATCAGGCCACATCTTCAGGTTTATAAATAAGGATTTTGAGAAAGACTTTGGCTTCATGGCTTGGTGAGGTCAGAACCCAAACTGGTTACTCTTTTCTCAGCAGCTTTGAGAATCCTGTCTTTTTTTTTTTTTTTTTTTTTTTTTTTCATAATTTGCTTCCCTCAGTTTCTGGTGAGATCAGCCAATGGCAGCCAAACCAAAAATGAAAGAATCTGTCCACTGCTTGTATGACAGTCACTCTCAGTTCCGATATTTCCTTGTTCTTCTATTTCACTTTTCATATTTGTCCGTGTACAGCAATCTTGCTTGTCACTGCATGTTCATAAAACACTCTATGCTCTGCTTAAATTGCCCTCTGTCAGGATCTAATTCTCAAATACTAAAAAATAATCATTCTTGAGACTGTTTTTAGGTAGGACATTATATAAATGGCAGTGCTGTTAATATAGTGGATGGAAATAGATTGATTAAAATCTTCTGGTTCCTATATGCTTCTCCTACCTCTTTTGTATCATTGGGTCATTTTTAATTCAGCTAACTGCTTTCACCTCCACCAAAAAAGCAGTTTATAGACAAATAACATTAACGAGCATCTTCTTCTTTCGATCAGCATGTAAAATTCCACAAGTGAGAGCAGGCTTTTGAAGACAAACCCATGCCACAGGTTCATCACCGTTGTGAAGTACCTAACAGCCTGCATGTGTGCGCCTGTGTGCGTGCACATCTGGTATTGGTGTGCATAAATTAGGCTTGCTCAGTTGCACATACCTGCCTCGGAAAGTCTGCCCTGTAGTTATCAGAGGATGCCACACATTTATCTGGCACGTTACGAAAGGCTGCACAAAGACCTCTGACCCTCACAAGATCAAAACACAGACACATGCTCCTGAAGTTTGCGTCCACCAAGGAGCGTTTTATATTCTTGGTACGTGTTTGCCATTTGAGGAGGGAAGGAAGCTGAGAGCAGGTGTGACAAATCAGGTAGATTTTGGCTCCCTTTGCCACAGACACGAGAAGCAGATGGCGCAGGTCGGTGCTTATTGCACATACAGAGCGAGCGCACGAGTTACCGAGCTAGAACCTCAGCTGCACTTCTCTGTGCTTTCTGCTTGCCATTTAGCTGTGAATGCTTATTGCATATGTAGAATATCACATCCGTTCTCATTTTGTCCTCGTAAATTCTCTCTTTTCTTCGGTTATCTTTTTTCCTCTTACATTATTTGGTCTCATGTTGGTCTCCTTCGTCGTTTTGCTCTCCATCTGACTGGATGCTGAATTTTTAACTGGAGGGATTGTGGCCAAGATGCTAGCAACATGGAGCATGCCTCAGATTTGCTTTTGTGCCTGCTTTGAAGACAAAGGGAGACAATAAACCCAGAGGAATAAAAAGCATAATAAGCATACCCACTAATATTGGGAGCTTAGATGCAGGTGTACCACAGTACAATAGATAGAGCTATAAATGTTTCTCTTAAAATGGTAAAACCTATATTATCAGCCATTGAGGAAGGAGAAAAGGAGGGAGAACATGTAACCAGCAGAAATCAGGAATCTAGCTGTGAAGTGTTAGACTCATAGAACTGATTTTTTTTTTTTGTAAGTCCACATCTGAAAATCTTAAAAGGTGATAGGATTTTGAGACAATCCTTCAGCTTCGGTGGGAGTTTCTTGGCCCTCAGCACCACTTAATGTAAATGAGCCTGATTGTTCGGAGTCCTAAACATGAGTGTAAGTGCTTGAGGCACCAGTCAAGGAGAAGCGTGGGCTTGGTCATTAGTGGCCATTTCTCTGCAGAAATAATGCTGCGATTGGCAGCAGGGGTTGGGCAGGATGTTCTCCCGAGGTCCCTGCATTTCTGCAATCTTTAAATATTTGAGAGAGATGAGAGAGTGGCCTCAGGCCATAGTGTAGTACTCTGTGGGATGCGCTTGGCCTTTGGGCCATATTCACCTCTTTGTTTTTACTTAAAAGGAGAACCCTAGCAAGTCTGGCTGCTAATGAACGTCTTAAAAGCAAATGAGGAAAAGCTGGCGAGGAGGTGGTAGGGCAGCGGTGGCTTTGTGCACTGCTTGAAGCCTTTGCTCGCTGTCCTCCCGCAGCTCTAAATCCTGCAGCGTTTCCCAGGGAAGGGCTGGGGAGGGTGCAGGAGCCGAGCTCGTTGCAGGTGGGTGCAGCACCGCACGCCACCTCCTCCTGTGCAGCTGTTTGCCCCGCGGAGGGAGGGCTGCCTCCCTCGTACTGCTTTATTTTTCCTACTGTTAGAGCCGCCCCGTGTACCGTGCACATATGCTGGAGACCTGATTTATAATTAAGAGCAGCTGGCCATGCTGCTGTCCAAAATAATTTCCCCTAGTGAAGGATCAGAGGAGAAAAACGCAGACAGGTTTTAGTGTTCTGCTGCAAGAAGGAAAGAAAGAAGAGCCGTCGTACCCCACATGGTCGGGTGAGGTTTATTGCCAGCCTGGAGAACCAGGAGGTGGGAGCCTCTTCCATTGATGAGTCCCTCCTGTGCTGTGCCAGTGGTGAAAAAAAGAAGTTAAAGTTGCCTAAAGGCAGCTTATGGGGTTTCCCCATACAGCTTATTTAACTTGTGCTGGTGGCCGCTTCTGCCCTGGTAGTCTTCAGAAATGCAAACGGCAGAAAGGTAGGAAAAAAAAAAACAACAAACCAAACCAACAAACCAAGCCTAAAACCAAGCTCTTTCTATCATCCCAAACCTTTACCCTCATTTTCCAGGCACGTTTAGCACTCCTCTAGGAACTTAACAATGTGAGGGGCATTTCTATAGTGCTCTTGGAAAAAAAGATGTTGCATCTAGTCCGATATGGCTAACTGCACTCAAATGGAGTCTGTTCATAATATTTAATAAGTATAGTGGAAGCTAATCTCAGATTATGTTTTTTTTTCCCTCAAATCTGTATTTTTACAGATAAAGGTAAAATGGTGAGATGTCTCAGAACATTTTTGGGTAGTCTGCTTGGCGTGGCTTCTGTTGCAATGTTAGGCCCCCAAGGGGCAGTATGAGCGCAGAGCTTTGCAGCTTGTTATTTGTATTTAGGCAAACTTCTCTTTCCCTGCTTGAGAGAAGGGAAGGCAGAGGAGGAGGAGGAGGCTGCTGAGTCCAGCTCTTGGTGGAAGAATACTTCTCCAGTGTGATCAGAGAAGGGCAGTGTTGCTGGCTGGTGTGCTTCCTTCTCCCCTTGCCCACGCCTCTGCTGAATGATGATGATGATCTTGCAGACTGTGCTTCTTGGCCTTCCCCCCCCTTTTTAAATTTTTTTATTTTTTTTTTTAGCTAACTTAAAGTCTGCCACAGGCAGTCTTCTTTTGAGGTCTTTTACTGTCAGTAAATACTGTTGCTGGTGAGGTGTGATCATTAATCTCCGATACACCTATCTTGTGCCCTCAAGCGTGGTGACGGTGTCGCGGGTGGCAGAGATGCCCAGCTTGTGCCTTTGTGGCCTGTAATTCCAAACAGATGGAGTTTTGCCCATTTTTTAACTCTGTACGCCTCACTTTTTAACTCTACGCTCACTGAAACAACTTAGCTGAACTTTCAGGTTTTTTTTTCAGTTATGTTTTCACAGCAGCCTCAACACAGCTTTGCACGTTCGGTGAGTTGTGTGCCCAAGTGAAGGGGCTTGACTACTCGCAGGGTTAAAAAGATCGGGGTATTTGTGTGTTGTGTGTGCCGCTGAGGCTATTTACGTGACCTTCGGCAGTCACCAGAGCATCGTGGTCAGTTGCTGTCCCTGGTCTGCCGAATGCCAGGTGCAGGCTGAAAGCTTGGACTGCGACCCAACGCAAGTCAAGCAGTAAGGTTATGCCTTTACTGTAAGATGATTTATGCAGGCCTCCACGGTGGGTATTAAGTTGGCTAAAAAATGGATGCCGTCCTTTTGCAGGGCATTCAGCTCTGCCATATAAATATGCTGTTCAGGTCTGAAAATTTTTATAAAACGCTGTTTCTGCCAGACTAACTAACAGGGCTTATCCAGTGGTGACACTTCAATAGCAAAATGTTTTGTGAATGATTTTAGCCTATATGTTTTTGTCTCCTGCTGTGATCCTAAATATTTTTACAGAGCTATGTTTGAGAGATGTGTTCACTTGGGAGGGCTTGGAAGGGGCAAATTAAGAGGTAGATTCTGTAGCCACAGGCTACTCCATGGTCATAGTCTGTTTTCATTAGTGTGGAAGTTAAGATGCACATATGACTGCCTATATTGAAAACACATGTTGGTAGATAGCGCTACAAGGCTCAGATTTTTGATCCCAGAAAAAAAATAATGTGTTAAAGGTGGCTGATGAGGAGGTAGCTGTTTGTCAGATACCTGGCAAGTTCCATGCTGCCGTAGCGTGCACCTACTAGCAATAACAGAAGGAGCATTTTCAGATTGCAGATCAGATGTAAAACAGTAAATTTGTCAATAATTGAATTATGAAACAAACATTCCAATTATTATTTTGTTCATGGGATGGACAGGCAGTGGTTCTTGCTTGTACCTGTCCCTGGCAATTATTAGTTTGCGTACTTAATGTGCCTCTATTTTTCCCATTTTCATAACAACTGCATTATGATGTGACATATCTTTTCCAGATATTTTGCTTGAATAAATAAGTAGGATATTAAATTCAACTAGGGTATTAGATTATAAATTAGTTCTGTAACAGGCGTCATAATGTTATTTAGATTTTCAGTTTACACAGACCTTGTAGCAACTCCCCAGAGCTATGCTACAGAATGAGAGGAAGATGTGAGCTGATGTAAGAAAATTGGTTTTGGTAATATGCTGATGTCAGTAGAGTTTTGCTGTGTGGAAAGATATTTAAATTAATGTTTTTACTTACTCTGTTGTACAAACTAAAGATTGGTAATGATTTCAAATTACCGATTTGTTGGTGTTTGGACTGTGCATACATGACCATAAATGTCTTTTCCCTGGGAAGGCGATGTTTATATTACAAGTTTGCATATGGGTTTTATTTTTTTTTAACAAGCAGAGTAACGTATCCCGAACTTCCCCATAATATAAGCATTTCATTTCATGTCAGCAGAATGAAAAAATTTAAGAGCATTTATGGATTAGAATCCCAGCCTGGCTAGCAGGTACAGAGCTCTGTGTATCAGGGAAGAGCGAACAGACTTACAGGGCTGGTCTTGAATAATTGTATCATGATTAGCAAGCACGGTGACACCGTGTTGGTGAGGGAGATGTGAAAACATGCACATTTATAAGTACATTTATTAGTCAGATGGATGGTAATGGTAACCTGAAGAGAGAGCTTCCAAGTGAAAAGATTTATAGCTGCTTACACAGGTATTCTGTAAATACTGGGATCCGTACCCACTGTGCTGCTTGAGATATTCAGCGCAAGAGAAAAGGTGAAAAATAACTGTGGAAGGAAGAGGATGTCCTCCCGAGCCGTTCCCCGAGGTGACGGACAGGAATATTGGTAGGGGTCTTAATTAAAATCAAACCAAACAAAACCCACCCCGGTTGCCTTCATTAATGAGGAGTACTGGAGTAAGGGAACAGATTATCTCCCCCTCCAGAGAAAATTGGCAGATGGAGAAAATGTGTGTGCAGGTATCAGCAAGATTGCCTTGAAACCCCCTCCGCTGCCTGTCACTGCTGGTTCGGAGCCTTCCATCAGGGCTGTAGCGAGGCCGGGCGCAGCCTGCCCGTTGTACCTCTTCTTCTCCTTTTGTCTCCTCCCAGCTCCTGCCACAGCCGCCCTCCATGGAAGTCCGTGTGGAGTGGAAGGTTGAACAGCAGCACTTGTTTTGACCCCTTCACAGCACTGCTCTCTACCCCAGGAAGAGCAGGTGGTAATGAGGCTACATTCTCTCTGCTTATTTTTTATTTTTTCAGCCATGCACATGCCTCCTGTAGCCTTGGGAGCTATTGCGCCACCTCGCTGCATCACCCAACCAGGCACATGGTGAAAGGTTTGTTCTGAAGTAGGAAGGAGAACAAGCTCAGGCTTGAGATTTTACTGTCCTGGTCCCTCATGTTTTGGCTGCCTGTTGCTCAGAGCTATGGGTGTCTTATGCTGGGGCTCCTGCAGGTATCCTGGTCTGAGGGCCTCTTCCTGCAGCTCTTCCCTGCCTTTGTCAGACCTTCCTTCACCAGGAAGCAATTCCCCTCTCATCAGTTGACCACCATTTATATTAGGTCTTTCTTTGCTTTGGTACCTGCTAAAATGCACTCCCTACACGTACACACATAGTGTGAGGTTAATAGGTGCTGCCCGACACATGGCCTTTAATGACCGGGTCACTTATTTAAGGGCTTAACTCTGAACTTAGCCAAGAATAAGTTGAAAAAAAAAAGTCAAGAGGCATATCCTAACGCTGCACATCTGTTGGTAGTGCAGGCATGCTAATACCTAGTGCTTCTGTGCCAGTTCATGAGCCTGGGCACGCTTTTATATGCAAAACGTGTCTGGAGCCCACATTCCTTGTCGCATCGTGGACATGCTATGTACATCCTCTGTTTGGAAGGCGATTTGTCATCTAAATGTAGCTGGTGTTGGAGTCTGAGTGTCTCGTTACTGTGAAACATTTTGCTGCTTTTAGAACAACTTGAACAAAGAGAGCACTTCATATTGCACTTTGATGTGTGTCTTTATTGAAAAAGCTCCTCTCCATTGCTGAGGCACTGAAGCATTTGCATTAAGTGATACAGGAGATGCCATAGCAATTTCGTGAGAATTATCCTTTGCAATGAATGTTAGATTAAACACCTAAGTAAAATCCCTTGAAAGTGGCCAGAAGATAAATTAGAGCAGAGCTCTACCCAGGTAGAATTAAATTATGTGCCTTCTTTTAAAGATTGTTTTTAATTGATTTGGTGCATACTCTTTAGTTAGTTAATAATGAGAGTTGTACCTGTGGCTATATGATCACTCATGTGAGTTAGATTTACAGCACGAAGAAACTCCCTTTATCAAAGAAAACAATTTCATAAAGGGGTTGTCCCCTCTCACTGCTCTGGTGCTGATAATGTGTCTGGACTGTTTTCTGATTAGTGCTCCAGTGTTATACTAATACTGAAGACGTTCTTTAGCAGATAAATGTAGGATTATCGCATCATTTTAGCAACCTAATTTGTTCCTTGCTTGCACACTACAGCAACTTTCATGTCTCAACCCCCTCCTCCCCATTAGGGCTTTTACAACACTACAAAGCTGAAGCCGGGGGGAGATGGGCATTGCACGAGAAGAGGACAAGATTATAAGATGAAAACGTGGAGAAAGGAGTTGTAATTGGCTGGAAATTTTGCCAGCACAGAAATTTTCCTGTTTAACTTCTGTGGAAGGCTGAGTCTGGATGGTGAGTGTAACTCCAGCGAGTGATGGGAGGAGTGGGTCTTCGCTCAGCACCTGTCTGCACCAGGCACAAACGTCGGCACGTGAAGGATGTTAGGTGTTCTTTTCTTTTATATTTCCTTCCAGTTCTCACTTGTCAACACTTTACCAAATCCTACATCTAAACTGATACTTAAGACAAGTATTTTGAAAGACCTGGACCTGAAGGTAGAGACCTGCATTTGGAAAATGTTGAGATGATCAACAGAGAGGAAGGACCCTGTCCTTAATAAGGTACCCAGGTGCCATGGATAAAGAGAAGAACAGACAGAACCTGGAGGGCTGTGATGGGGACACATCTTGCTCACAGACACAGCAAGGATGGGGTGGGCCCATGAGAAGCCAGCTGCAGCCTGGGACCGACATTGCTGAGCCTCTTCCATGTCATTTTGGATGCAAGAGTCCTCAGGTGACGATGGCAAGAAGGTGTCTTTGAGGTTGCTGTGGTCACTTATCTGTGGTTTCAGGCTTCTGAGCTATTAGGGTAATGCCCTGCAGGTGGGCAGAGGAGAGAATTCCTCTGCTTGGGGAAATCTTAAAGGTTTTGCCTTCAGAGCCCTGCTTGGAGAGCATGGAGCCTTGCCTCGGGTCCCTGTTTGGGCACAGCAGGGACACATTTCTTGTCTTCAGTCGCTCTTCGGTTTTAAAAAAAGAGCCTTAAGCAGCACATTACTTTTTTTAGTTTCCTAACCTCTAAAAACAGAAGTCTAAATGAAACAAAAATCAACCTAACAATTAGATAGCTAATGTTTGCATAATTTTAATTATCACACATTGCAATTATTTCTAATTCATTTCAGTATACAAATCACTATTTTCTATATGGCACGTTGTTAATGTTTACTACTATAATTACTAATTTGCAATATAAGGCAGCAATTTTATAGTTATTCAGTTATGTATAATTACTATGTCAAATAGGAGACAGCAATTAACACTGAAATGTATTAGAAATGATTGTACTGAAATCACTCTAAGAATATTTGACGCGTCACTGTGATGCAGTGGAAGACAGACTATGTTTTCCTACGCTTTTCCTCAACCATGCTTTCGTACAATGTGTTTATTTGAGATCTCAAATGGATTTAATCCTGCAAAAATTCCTGTTTTGACAGAAGAGTTAGAGCTAGGACTAATGAGCAAAATGCAGCGAGCCTTTTGGAGCAAAATCTCATCTGATGTTTAGGTGCCATGCTCCACGCTGACATTTCAGCAAGTGCTTCAGCGGCTGCTTAGAAAGATGTCTGCCTTGTTCTGCTGCCCACAGGTCTACGTGGTGCCAAGTCAAAATCCATGTTCACAGAGAGTTTTGAGCAGGAGGTGGGAGAGCTGAGGCCTGGGACCCCTGCAGGAAGAGGGAATGAGAACTGCATCTCCCTCTGCATGGAAAGCGCCCAGGGGCAGGACACTTCAGTGCTGAAGCTGGGCGATGGCACTGTGAAACAAGCACGAGAGGTGGGGGCCAGGAGAAGGCAGGGACTGGAGGGCCTTGGGAAGGGAGAGGCTTGGGTTTTGGTTCAGGAGCTCCTTGCTCCATGGACAGGATCACTACAGTGCAAGGAGGGAACAAAAGTCCTTAAAAAATGACACCCTTAAATCGTCTACAGAATCAGAAAGAGGGGAAAGGTCCAGTTTCACATCCTGACCCATACAACGTCTAAATTAAACTGTTGCTGTGGGGAAAGCACAGCTCTCTGTGACAATTCTTTCTTTCTCTCTCTCTCTTTTTTTTTTTTTTTTTTTTTTTTTTTTTTTAACCAGGGATTTAAAATCTGGGCAGCTCTAAGCCCTGCTAAACAAAATTCATGGCTGTACATCTTAATAAAGCGAGGAAGAGCACAGCATGTCAAACAAATTCGCCGCCTCCCTTGGTCTGACTGTAAGGCTGATATAACCGCACGCGGCGGTGGGAGATCCAAATCGGGCCCTGGGTGTGTTAGCAGAGCATATTGACTTATATCACTCCTTTCGCCTGGTTTAAAATTGATCCCCTTAGAAAAGTTAAATATCACCTATGTTTGTAGATTGCTAGACAGCTATTAAGATAATGCTTTTATAAATACAGATGGTGCCCTTATCAAAATTACATGGCAGTAAATAGATGCCAGTAGAAATAATATGACACTTTGATTAGCTAATAAAATGAAGCACAAATAGAATGGGGATGCTAAGTTGCCCTGACAGTTTTCATACTGTCTTATTTATTGCTTATTTAGCTTTGATAAGTTTCTATTACAGTTTTTGCTTCTTAAGCAATTCCTTTGAACTCCTAATTTTTGAGCAGTAATCTGTGTTTCCCCGTCTTGGGGGGAAGCTCCTCACTGTCAGTAAGCTTTTCATCACGATGGTGAACGTTAGCATTCTTTTTAAAGTAAATTGATAGGCCAAATTGCGTGCTGCAAGTTGTGGAGATAGAAGTGGCAGAGGGTGCCAATTAATATGTTACATGAAAAATATTGATTACAGAGTAAATTATTGCTGGGAATACAGCAGGCGATGTTGGTTCACTGATGTGGCACTATTTATGCCATGGGAGATGCAGAGGAAGTCTTTTCCTTACATCAGTATGGAGAGTGACAGCAGGAAAATTCTGCCAGAGGATTATTATGCTTTTGGGAGGGATTTATGCTGAGAAATTAGCCTAAATACTAGGGCAGGAATCTCAGCTGTTTAATGCTGGTGTAACTTCATAAGCTTCAGTGGGACCCAGGCATGGTCTTGCCAATTTTAAACCTGCTGATAATAGGTGTGAGGCAGCCACTGCCTGATGTTCGAGGCATATCAGCAAAATGTCCTCACGGACGCAGTAGTTGCTGGGGCTGTAAATGGCATTTATAATCGGGAAGCACGGGCACCACGTGAGAAGTGTACAGAGTAAGTGTCAGTAACACGGTGTCAACAGGATGATGCTGACCAATACTACAAACTGCTTGTCACCTAACAGGACTTGTCTTAGTGATTTACAAGCAGAAAGAGATTAAAATGTGCATTAGGTTTAGAATCAGCTCGGAAACTTTCGATTGCCCCTGGTTTCTCAGGGAATATAAGTTCAGTTTTGGTCTTTTGCTGCAACCTGTCCCTAGTGATGAGCCTGCAGTGTAGCAGTGTTCGCAGTAACTGTACTGAGCTACATTTCCTCTTCTGCTTGAGAAAGACAGATCTCAATGCCTATGTGCCTACGCTCGGTGTTTTCCTCTGCACCTTGTGGATCGGCAGTGCCATGGCTAAACGTGACACCCAGTTCTCATCAGTCTTACTCAATAATTACTGCTAATTAATGCTCTGACAGGATCACTCTGCCTGTGGCCAGCAGAGTTTGGCACAACCTCCGGGGGACCACCCGTCAGCCAGATGGAGAGAAGGGGGCGAGCAGCCCAGCTGCCACGCTCTGCCGGATCTGCACCGAGCATCTCAGCTCGGATCCCTGTAACCCAACGATGGCTCCACTGCCGTGAAGCACAGTAGAGTTTTTTCTGTGTTTAAAGGCCCTGCCTACAGCTAGGGCTGTGCTCGGGTGACAAAAATGTGTCTTGTCACATCCAGACAGTTGGTGTGAGGATGCACGACTTGAGCAAAGACTGTGGGCTGCATGGGAAGGTTCCACCTGTTGCACCCTCACTGGGAAATGTCAGTGGAAATGGCAAAGGCAGATTTTAGATTATATCTCTTTGGCCCCCGGCCATCAAGGTTCCTTGCAGAGTGGAGTGTTTCAGGGCTATGTGAATGCTTTACCCCTGATTAATCCTGTAGTCCAAATGTTGCCTTGTTGTCAGAGAGCAGATAGGACATGTATCTAGTTGCCAGATGGAAAAAAATCCTCTCACGTGTCCAGACACTTGCTACGTGGACCTAATGGAATTATGTTAGTGTTCATGCTTTCACCTTTTCTTATAAAAATTTAAAAACCCATTTTCCAAATAAATAAACTTAAGAAATCCCAAACCATAACAAAAAATCCACCTTCAGATTTCACATCTTTATGGCTGTATTGTCAACTTGATGCATGAGGTTTTAGCTGTGCAAATCCCTTTAATACAAGTGGGAGTTGTACAGCTGAAGATTTACACACTGACTTTAGAATAATATTCTTTCATCTGCCCCCCCTGCATTCCCTCCATATTTTTTCATTTTTACTCCTTAATGAGAAATACAGGCTAATTCAGTGCTTCTCCTTCTCCAGTGAGAGACAGGCACAACGATCCTTTCCTATCCCCTGAACACACACAAGTCAAGGGGCAATATACGATTAATAAGGTGATCATGTAAATCTCACTAATGTTTCCTACCCAAAATAGGGTGAAGCACTCAATACTGCAGAACCCCATCCCAATGAAAAAAGAAACACAAAACTTTTAAAAACTTTTTTTTTTTTCTTTTCTGGATGATTTTGTCAGCCTCTCTGGCTAAAATTTTCTTCATTCCTTATGAGTAATGTGGTTGACACAAACAGATGTACATAAATCTAACATTTCAAAGAAGATCATGCCATATCCTATCTATATGACAGGGCAGAATTTGAACAGTCTTGTGCTAGCCTGTGGGCATAATGCAAATTCCCAGGGTTGGAGAGACTTGCTTTTGCTCCAGAATTTCAAATGGTTGTCACCTCATGTTACAAAAATGGGCTCACTCCATACAGCTAGGTTATGGAGTTTTCCCTTCCATGTCTTTGTAGGTGACAATTGGCCTAAGTGTTGAGTCCTTTGGGATTGCGAACAATAGAAACACCTCTGTCTCTAATTTCTATTGGAAAGTACATTTTCTCCATCTTCTTTTGTCCATACAATTTGCATTTCTTACTAGGATATTGCTTGGGAGCAACTTTGTCTCTGTTTCCAGCTATGCGTTAGGTGTTTTCTTTTACAATCTGAGGGAGAAGGAAGGACTTGTCACCCTGCTGGGTGGGGTGATAATCCTACACAGCCCAATGGCTGTTGAAGCGAGAACACAACCCAGATGGAAGTCAGACTACTGTAAGGAAGGCACTTCGCCAAAATGTTTGTCTACAGAACAGCAGAGATTAAAGCACTCCCAGCTCTGATTGGATTACCGTGGACCAGAAGCACTTTAATCTCCACCACTGTGGCTCTGGGGGAAACCAGTGATTGAGATGTGTGGCGGGACCACGCTGGAGGAGCGGATGCCTGTGCTTAGCTCTTTAATCTTCCAGTCCTGTGGCTGCAGTAGGAAAATATTTAACTGTTGCAGCAGAGAGAGAGAAATAGGTAGCAAGTAGTTATTGCACCTTGTACCATGTGAAGAAAATTCAAATCGTGCTCTCTCCCCTCCAGAGCTGTAGAAATAGTCTTTGTGAGACAGCCTGACTTGGAGTTGATGCTCAAAACACACGGCTGAGTAAGCCCAGTGTTCGAGGTTAATGTAAGCACGAGATGGCCACTGCTGCAAGTCATCGGTGTCAGGTGCAAGCCTGGATCCAACTGCTGGCAGATGCCACTGGAATGGTACTAAGGCAGAGGGTATGTAAAATGTTTTTTCCCCCTAGTCTGGTAATAGTTGGTATTTTCTGGACTCATCCTGAATAATTTACGTTTAAACACCTTATATTTCGTGTGCAAGAGTAGTTGCTAACGGAGCTGTTCAAGAACGATGCCAAGTATAGGAATGCCCTTTCGGAGAAAGGAGGGACAGAGAAACATGAAATACTAGAAAACAACTTCAGATGATATACAGGTCAGTAAAGAGACAAAAATAACAGTGAAAAATAAACGGGGAACTGAGCAATTTCTCTTGCTCAAGTCTGAGTCAAGAAAAGACACATGCAGTAAAGAAAAGGGGCTGTGGGGTAGGCGGTGAAGTTGTCGTGTGAGATGCGAAGCGTACATTTGTGCCTGACCTGTGGGTGCAGCATGGAGCCTGAACCGAAAGGAAAGGTGTCCTTCTTCCTGTGCAAGGGTCCCCAGCCTGAGTTCATCTTTGTGCTCCTGCCAATGCTATTTTGGTGTTTCTACAGCAGATTGCTCCTAGTCCCATGGGAACAAAGCTGAGGGATGCTGTGAGACAGATGCAGTCTCCAAAACCTGCCACAGAGATGGGATTTTTATTAAGCATCAAATGGCTTTACATGAAGCAAAGAACCATCCTGGCTAGCAGTTTGAGCTTTCATCAAGAGGGAAGGCTCCCTCTTGTCCAGCTTGTGCTGGCGTGGTGGGGCTGCAGGGGCAGCAGGGTGGTGCACGCTTTTCATAAGCAGAACAGAAATCCCTCTCTGCAGGGCTGAGAGACGGGGTGTGCTCAAACAGGCAGGAAAGTCACAGGGCTAGTTCTGTTTGCTTCAGGAGAGCTTAGGGCGCCAGAAAAAGGCGACTGCCGTGAATGGAAGAGGTCTTAATTTCCATTTTCATTTGCCACCAGGAGTCTGGTCCTTCAGTGAGCAGGCTGCATGTTCAGCCGTTCTAAAAATACGTATAGCTTGAATCGGAAGCATGTTGGATGCCATGCAGACTTCTTTAATTTTTAAATGATCCTTCAGACTAGGAGGGGAAAGCTGTGTAATCCTTATGTTTTGCACGCTATTGTGCCAGCCTTTTCATGGTGAGAAGCTAAATATTTTTGTCATTTTAGTTAGCTTATATACGCTGCTCTTGATTTACTGGCAAAGGGAAATGTTTGATGTGTCCCACCCCTGATGTCTGCATTTGGATGCAGGGTGAAGTGAAATGAACCCTAGAAGCCAAATACTAAGTTCCTTTCCATGCTTTTATTAGCTTTTACTTGGCCAATTGTAGTGGCTTTTACATAGAGAGCATTGTAAAAACGGGTTTGTGGAAGACACAGCGTAACTTAATAAATGTGCTGTACATGCTAAGAGAATGGATGCTCTTTCCCTAAGTACAGAAGCTACATATGGTGCTGATAGCAAATGCCATATGCTTGTGGAAGAGGCTACGTTTGTACAGTGCCTTTTTCTGAGACCAACTAATTTGTGAAAAATCCCAATTCCGTTTCGCACTGCTGTTTGTGGCCTTTTGGGTTTGTCTTGTAACATCTATGCGATGCTCCCAGTCAGAGTGGACCTGGACATCTTGGCCCACACATCTTTTCAAGGCTGTTTGATCCCAACAGAGCCCATTAGACAAACTTCCCCGTTTGTCTGCACGGCCACGTGTTTTCTGAGGTTTCTCTCGCTCTAACACATCCCTGGGGTTGGCTTCTGTACTCCCTCAGGTCCTATGTGTCTTCCTCTGGGTTTCAGAGACTCCATTTTGGGACCATCTTTCTAAGCACGTGTGCCTTGTAACACCTAACCTCTAGGTGCCTGAGCCTCTTATTGGATCTAAGGTGCAGCCTAAACCTGCTTAGTTAGAGATCTGATTAGGTGGCAGCCATACCTCTGATGGTTACTGCTTCCAGGACTGTCCCTGGCTTTTTTAATCTAGACGTGGCTGCAAATCAGTTTACAGGGGTTGGTTTGGATTGACTAGCTCTCTGGATGTGGCATGCATAAATAATACACAGCTGCCAGCGGTTCTTGGCATTTTTAAATTACAATTTTTATTTGTTCATTAAAGAAAAGCATTTGAAAACAATCATGTAAGTGGTTGCGCTGGGCAGGCTTTTTAGCAGCAGGCAACAGAGAGTTAACTCTGGGTGTTGTCAGCTGCTTTCAGTTCTGAACATGTATTGGATTCGGAAGACAGCCATATAGAAAAGAATGTTATCTTAATGTGACAGCAATCACAGACACTGCTATTGAAAACTCACTGTTGCTCTCCCCTCCAAAATTAACATCATAACCTTATGTCAGTGGCTCACTATTATCCTAATACCTGTTTTTGGATTCTGTCCAGTCCCATTAGATATCCCCATGTTGATTGCTCTGTTACTGGTGAACGTTAATTGCCTCCAAATCTCAATGGAGTTCAGAGGCGTGGGGAAAAAGTACTGGCTGGTAAAGCTGCTGGTTTTATTAACAGGCAAGTAAATAATAAATCTGTTCGGAGATTTGAGTGAAGTGCCTGAGACATGAGATGTAAACAGCTGATTTCACGTCTTTCTTTGCATGTCCATCATATGTTGGTAATGAGATAGAGGAGTAAGCCGTATCGACTGTGAACATTCAAATGATCGTGGTAGTGCCTGTCCAGAATCAGTGCACTTGAAGAGGTAGTCAGGCTCCACATCCTTCCCATTGGGATTCTTGTCTGCTTGACATTAAGTGATGCCCCTTATTAGCTTTCAAGATGCTTTTTAGAGTTACTTGGACTATTTAATTAAAACGATGATGTCAAAATATGGTTATAGCAACGCTTGTCACATGCCATTTAATATTTTTCCTCCTCCTGGCAATGCATATTTATGTTTTTTTTTATCGAGGAACTACTCCTTTGCATCGCTCTGAAGAACTGAAAGCTTTATGACTTGCCTGCTTTTTGTCTGTTTGTTTTAATCACAGGATTTTAAACAAAGTCTCTGCACGCTCCCTCCTCTCCACACCAGAAACCTCTAAATGGAAAATCTCCAATATAATCCCATTGTGGGTTTGCTTCTTGTAGCATATTTCCTGGTTTAAATGCCTGTCTTAGTAGTTTTTAGTTTGTAGAAATGTTGGTAACACTTGCAGAGCTGAAGTAAGTGATGTGAAGAATATACTGTAATCACACACTGCAGCATAATTACATATTTTATATCACTGGTTTTCAGTTGGTAGATAACATTTAATCTCCTGGTAGAGATCTGTAATGACTCATTTTAGATACTGACCCTATAACTTCATTTCAGGAATGAAATATTTCATAATCCAGTAATGTCTGTCTATACCATCATGTCGTGTAGATAAAGAAAAGCAACTCTAGGCACCCACTGCTAGATTGCTTAACAAAAATAAATGTCAGCAGGTGAATTGCTTGCTGAATGCTGGGCGAAAGTCAAACGGGAGCTGAAAGTGTGTTATGGCTACATAAAATCTATATTAGAGCAGGTGAAGCAAAGTTGCTGCTTTTGTTATTTTAAGTGATCGTAAGGCTGATATAATAGAAAAACCAAACAATCTCAGCTTGTTTTCACATTGATCTGATAGGCATCTTGAATCTAGATTAAAGTGAATTTTTTAAGTGGTGAAAACACGACCAGAAGCCCAGAACTGCAGTGTGAGACTGGCTCCAAAGAAACCTCACCGGAACGAAGGAGTGAGAGAGAGAAGCAAAATAATTAATGGCATTTTTCTTGTAGTAGAAATGAGTTTAATAGGCGACTAGTGTTTATTATTGAAATACTTGTTTTTGAGCCTTGTCCATATTTTTGCCAGATATAGTAAAAAATGCGTACAGGAAATGAGCGCCGTGCCAAACACCGTGTGTTTGTGAGGTCTCTGCAGTAAGGATGGAGGGTGATTGAAACTAAGCTTCTTTAGCCACACTGACGCATGTAAATTGCTGCCAGGATTTCACAGCTTCGGAGCATTAAGAAGGCCACGTTCCTTTCCATTCTGCTAACGTTGGTCACAATCTTCGCTGGCTGGACACTTTGAAGATACGCTTTTCCTGTAAAGCTCTGTGTATGCCTGCGTCCCTCCACGGCTGTTCACATTAATGAAGAATTTGAGCAACAGGAGGGACTCTGCGTGTTACATTTCATGGACAATTTTACATTTCCTTTTTCATTTCTAGAGTCCACAATAACATAGAGGGTACACCAAGGTATAAGAAAGAGAACAGATAAGAGACTATTTTCTGTTTATGTAGTTCTACCAGGTTAGTATTGTGCTATGTTTTTAAACATATCAAGATATCAATTTTTATTAGGCTATCATACTCCTGGTTGTGTGGCCTTGTTCCGTAGCCCTGAAGCATGTGCTTGTCCCTGAATTTGGAGGAATTTTATTTGCCTAGGTGGCCCGGAGTGAGGCTGTGCGTATTTAGCGTAGTGCCCCAGCCCGAAGCAGGGGAAGGTGGCACGTACTGCTTGGCTGCCTTTCGGGCACGGCCGTGGGTTTGCTCAGCAGCAGTGCACAGTTAGGCTTTGATACTTAGGAATGTTATACTTTGGGGCTGCAAGCACTTGATTCGGCTTTGAAAATGAAATGAAAACCCAGGTGCAGTGTTTCTGTGTGGGTCAAATTCATCTTAGATGTAAACATCACCCTGCATTTACATACATTATCAGAGTTTGTGTGAGGGATTAATTTGGCCCAGAGACTCTGTGAAGATGGAGTTCTTTGTGTGCTTGTGGATTATGATGACAAGAGAGGGGATCGCTTTTGCTGAAGAGTGTCTAAGAGAAATAGGCCAAAAATAGAATCATTTCCATAGCTCAGAAATTCCCACAGAATCATAAAAAGTAATCAGCTGTTGGAAAGAATGAATTTTGTGCTCCTAATTTGCAGAAATCCCAGCAGTTGATACTGTGCCCAACCACTCACTAATACAATAAAATATAATTACATAATTAAATACAATATAGGATTTCCATAATAGGGAACTTTATTTCCTTGTCACAATATGCAAGTTGCTGCTGTTGAAGCTCATAGTTTAACGCTGGAACTATTATTAGATGCTTGCATACCACATACTATGCAGGAGTTTCCTGCAGTGGCACTTTCTCATCTCAGAGAATATTGTGGGCTGTATGCAGTGGCAGTTTCGTAGAAGGTTGCCCAAGATACACCTTTTGGATGGAGAAGTATCTCATTAACCATGTTTTGCTTTGTTAATGGTTTCCCCATTGCTGCTTGTTCTGGCTGGTGGAATCTGTAGGTTGCCAAGTCTGGGACTTGCTGGAAGCTTAAATTCAAGCAAATGGGTGATTCGATGGTGTAGAAAGTTTCTGATTCTCCATTGCTGAAGCCAGTGGAAACTTGCATCATCATAATTGCAGGAAGAACCATTTAAACTTAGGTACAATTGAGTCTCTGGGTGAGTACTGTCCATTGTGATACAGAAGCATCAATCCTAGCTTTATTGTCATTTTTCTATTCAGACATTTGTTTGCATGAAATTTTGCAGTATATGAGATCGGTTTGGATCTAGCAGAAACAGAAAAACATCTGGATCTAGTGTTGAGCAATGTTAGTAGGAAGGATAATCATGAAGGTGGGATTCCTGAAACTTAGGAAACTGATGGGTGAAGCATTTTCATTGTTTGTATGTTTGAGGTCAGATAGAAGGAATTACCTGTTATTTATTTATTTATTAATTTATTTATTTGGTACAAGGTACATACATAAGCGAAAAGAAAGAGACTAAACATTAGATTTCAGAGGAAAGCAATGAAGCCAATACAGTGCCCAAAAAACTGGGTGTGTAGCATCATCGTGAAAACACGGATCTTTCTGTGTTCAACCAGATAGATGCAGTTAAAGTCATGTGTGACATGCTAAGTTGAGATAAAAGAACAGTTCTGGTTATCCGCAGGTCAGGTATTGGTAACTTTATCGGTTACTTCTGATTTTGCTTTTAGTTTCTCTTCTAATCCCTTTGTTCCACCCAAACTTGTGCCCAAATCCCCTTTCCACTCTGACCTGCTTGCCTTCATTTATTGTTGTCCATCACTGGCCTTGTCCTAATCCCATTAAAATCAATGGCAAAGCTATTACTGATGTCAGTGATGCAGGAGAAATCCCAGGTCTGCAATTCCTTGCTTGTCCTAATCAGTCAGATCATCATCATTAATTTAATGTAGCTTAAATCAAAACACGGAATACTTAGTTACCTGCTAACACGTGAAGTGCATAACCCCGACCCTTCAAGCACAAGCTCATGTGCTGAGCTTCTCCCTAGCTGAGCAGTTGCCTTCCTCGCATTTTAGCTATGCTGCAAGTAGGCATCTGAAGAACTGCAAAGTCTTTTGGGTTGGCACGCTCTGTTTGTAGACTACAGAATCGACTGACTTGTGAGTAATCTGTGTAGATGTGCGTGTAGAGTACTTTCACAGTCATAATCTTGAATAGTTCAAATTTAATTATGACTGGAGATCCTGTATTTCATTTATATGTAAAATTAAAAGAAAATATGCAGAAGCTAATCCTATTCCGCGACTGACTCCAAATATTTCTGAGCTAAAATGTTTGTAACATAGAAATCTTATTAAAATTCCTATTTCTAGTCATTTTAATAGTAATTTTGTTTAAAAATTGCAAGACTGTGGTTTCATTTGACTGAAAGAAGAATTATGAGACTGTAGACAGACTAACTGCAGTTTTAACAATGCTAAAATCCATTATAAATCAGAAAAGGAGGGAAAAAGTACACACGCCATAATAATAATTTATTTGATAGTGCTATTGAATATACATATAACTCACAGATTACGTGTTTCTAGTACACTAAAAATAAAAAGGCTAAGCACAGAAGCATTATTTTTAATATGAGGATGCAATGCTAAAGGGGAGCGAACTTTTTGGAATGATAATCAGGCTGCTGCAGCACCTGCAGTTATGCAGCCTCCTGCACCAGTTGCAAACAAAAAAACAAAAAACAAAACTGAAAAGCAAAGAAGGCAATAAAGATGCCACCTTTGTATATATATGAATATATTTTTTCATATTCTTGCAAGTGAAATTCTCCCAGTTTTCAGAAGTTGGACTGTAGCTTTCCAAAGCCCAGTGCAGAAATGCTCAGCTCTAGTACAGATCAGGAAATAATGTGGTGGCTTGGCTCTGTCCTGTTAGTGTGCTTCTGTCAGGGCTGGTGAGTGAGGGATGGTATGCTTGCTGCTTGTCAAATGTGAAAACCTAGCTATTAACCTGTTCTGCGTGTTCTACAGAGGTCATTTAAATCCTGCTGGTCACTACTGGGATTTGCTTTGGGAAGCAGGCTTTGCATCAGGGCCTAGAAACACATCTGTGATGCTCTGACAAGCTATAGGTAAGGCTATATGGGAGCATGAGTTAGGCATTTTTGATACCCTTATGAAGTAGCTTTACAAAATTTGTCTGAGCTTTCCTTTTGGCTTTCAGTGACCCTGTATGTCTACCAGAAACATGGTTCTTTCTGTCCTTATTTCAGTCAAAACTGTGATTCTGACTTGTTCCTATTAGCAATATTACTGTCATGGATAAGAGGATGATGGGGCTTTCTCTGAATGAGTTGCTCACGGTGAAGCACAAAGCCTGGTCCAGATGCAGGTAGAACTTGCTTCCTTATCTGTATTTACAAATTCTGTTTAATAGGAGCAATAATATGTAGCAGAAAAGATAATTGTACTCATAGTTTAGCTGAAACGGGTTATCCTGAAGGACTGGGCTTTGTAATATTGGTCCGCGCTCTTAACTGCTCAGAAATGCATTGTTGTGTGTTATTGCCTAATTGGCTAACTCTAATTGCCTACATTGAGAACTGATCTTAAAAGTTAATCTATGCTGGAGTCAGGAAGATTAATTGGGGCAATCACCATCCCATGGATTTCTAATCAAGTGACACCCTCCCGAAATGGTGTGCTATGAGTGCAGTGCAGTCCAAAATGAAAGACAGACACCACATGCCTCCTGACGTGTGCTGTGTCTTATCCAGGAGCTCCTCCGTGACCCTGCACACCTCCAGGTAGCGCTTTGCACATGAGATTTCAGAGGGACTGACTGAGAAAAGGCACGAAAGATTTGAAGTATACAGTGCTGGGCGAAACCTGTGCACTTGCTTGCTCACACTGATGGAGGACTAGGCTTGTGTCCCTTTCACATTTGCTTTGAACATGCACTTGGATTTGAGGGCAGTTCTGGTGGCTGGTTTGTAGGGCTTAGGCCGAGCCCTGGACATGGATCCACCTCAGTATGTGCCCAGTGGTGATCTGCTCCAGCCACCTGGGCCCGGCTGGCCAGAAAGGCCTGGTGTGGTGTGGTTTGACAGGGACAAGGTCTGTCAGTGCAGTTCCTTGGTGTGCTGGCCCTGCTGGTGCAGGGAAGTGGCCTCAGAAGGTCTCTACAAGTGCCACGTCACTGCCTGCGTGGGCCAAGTTGCATGGGCTGCGGCCTGCCACATGCTAGGAATGTCACAGCTACAACTCGGGTGTAAAGCAGGGTTTCCAGACACACTGAAAATTCGACATAGATGGGAGCCTTCTGTACATGATTTGAAACCCAGTCCTACTACATGCTTCCACTACAACAGCTGAATCGAGGAGACGGAAAGCTAAAAGATGTTGGGTCATGTGGCTCTGGGGGGAGATGGACTCAGTGTACTGCAGTGAAATGTCACATTCCAGAGGCTCCTGAAATGAATAGTCTCAGTGTCACATCGCACTGCAGCCTCTGCTCACATGATGCGAGTCCTGTTCATGTGATCCGTCCTGAAATAAGAAAGCAGTTTGCTTTATTTGTGAGGCTTGTGCCACCATCGCAACTGGGCAGGTAACATCGTTGGATCACCTCAGCGTGCGTTAACTGCCTGCACCGAAGCAGGGCAAAAGCATTGCTCTGACACACCGAGTTACGCGTGAGAAGGCTCGAGGCAGCGTTGTGTGCTGTCTTGGGGGCTGCTTAACACGTAACGTGATCCAGCTGCTGAACTTTGTAAGGTTTCTATTTCTAACTTTAACTGTTTTTGATTCTTTAAAGGAACTTTGGCCTCCTTCCAGAGGCGACAGGATGTAACCGAATATCAGGAAATGAGGCGCAGTCAAAGAGGTGGTGCTGGCTTCTGGAGATGTCACTCTGCGTTACAGGAGCGGTTAGCGTTCCTGCTGCTGTATGAGGACCATCGCCTGGCAGCCATTTCACGTTCGCTGCGTGCCCAGTGGAGTTTCTGCTTATTATGGGAATTCAGCTAAGAATAAGGACAGACCATACATTTGATAGGATGCTACAGGTTTCTGGCGCTGTCTTTTCTTCTTTGTTGAGGGTCTGGTTCTTGCTCTCCTTGAACTACACGAACAACTGGCAGCTGTGGCAAACAGAGGTTTACACACAGGTTCATGGCGGTGATGCCTGAAGGGACCACTGTGACCATCTAGTTTGATCCATAACATAAACACGCTCCTTGAACCTACCAGATTTAGTTCATTGCTGATCTAGAACCTCTCTTAGGGAAAATATCTGATCCTGAAAGTCATTAGTGACAGGCAGTGTACCACATCCCATGGTAATTGCTCCAGCAATTAATTACCCATACAGGCGGCTTCATTTCTAGTCAGATTTCGTGTGGCTTTGACCTCCTGTCATGAGATCTTCCTTCTGTTTTACCTGCCAAGGTAGTCTTTGAATCCCAGCTACAGACCGGTGCTGTATAAAGCTACTGTGTGTGCTACAGGCATCAGGAAGGAGTGTGGAGCTGACAGAAGGGTTAATGCTGCTCTGGTCCAGGGACCTGAGGTTGAAAGACAGCCGCCTTGCTTGGCCAGGGTGTCGGTGGAAATGACCCTGACCTAAAGCCAAGAGGCAAAAATTTTTGAATGTTGTGTTAGGTTATCTCTGTGCAAATTTCTGGCTTAGGTCTATCTTTAGCTGTTGAGAGACATCTTCTTGGAATACAATCCTGTTGGCAAGTGTGCAAATACCTTCAGCTTTAACTTAAACTCTTGGCTAAATGCACATTTTATTATGGAGTCAGAAACAATATTTGTCAATTACCATTTATTTATTTTTATTATGGGGGAAAAGTGAATTTCACTTTGGTGAAAAAAAGAGTTTTCCAGGTTTACATTAGACCTAAACCAAAAATCCAATACTATTCGTGGTGGGAAGATTAAAATAATGTATGGGAACAGCCTGTGCTTTGCACTCTGCATTTCTGCTTCACAGGAGCAGCTGACCACAGCTCTGTAGCTAAATGTACATCCAAACACTGCTGCTGGCACCTGTGAGTTGTCACACAGCTAATTCCCCATAGGGGCTTGCTGGCTCGGAGCTGTACCTGCAGCTTGGCAAAAGAAAAAAGGCTGGGCTTTGCCATCCCGAGTAGTCTGTGGGATTTCCAGGTTCCACATAGAGGCAGTGGTGTTAGAAACACAGCCCACTGCTGCCGAGTGCATCCTTAGGGGCTGTGGCAGCCAGCAGAGCTGTGAGAGCAGGCAGGCCCTGAGGGAGCAGGAGCATGCTACCAACTGCTGCAAATGGGCCAGCAAGCGAGCAAAAAGGAGGAATAACAATGTAAAAGTGGTGGAAAGTCTATCTTCATTTATTTTGAAAGATAGTTTTTCTTGAAAGAGTAACAAAAGCAACAAGAATACCTACCTTGTTTGTTGAATAGTAGCACTACCGATTGTAATCAGCAGTGCCCCCCTGGCATGACACTGTGGCATTTTGCTGTGCAGTCTTTGCAGCCCATGATGAGGCAGCGGAGTTTCCCCTGCACAGCGATTTCCTAAGCAGCTGCCACCACGAGAAGCATTGGTGCACTTCATTCATCTCGTAAATAGATTAGGGCCAGTGAGCAGACTGCAACCTCCCCACCAGATTTCAGTCTGATCGAGAAATGCTTCTGCCCAGAGTAGAAGGAAAATGAAATAATTAAGTAACTGTGGAAAAGCTTACAGACTGCTTCAGTAAGGAAATTTCATAGACAAGAGTCTACACTCCAGAAGCCTTCCCTGGGTCCAATTCATTTTGCTCATCTGAGAGAAAACAAGGGCACCCCGACTGCTCTCAATTGCTATATGGTATATAGGGTGAAAGACAATCTTGAGAGTGGCTCACTGCTGGGTTATTAAGGATATTGTATCTAATGAGACCTTGTACTTGCAAGACCTTGAAATGCACCAGTGCCTTGCTTACTGCCTGCCAATGCAAGGTAGGGAGGTCTGCATTACCCAGGTTTTCATTTTTCACTTTGATTCTTGTTCTAAAGACACCAGAAGGAGAGCTCTGTGCATTTGTAGCTCATTTTTTAGGCCAAGTGAGCTTAATCATTTCCATGGGTTTCCATAAACTCGTAAGGTTGTGGTACAAGTTGTGTAATCAACCATGACAAGATTATCACTTGTCTTGAGGTGTATTTAGATTGACTTTTTAGGCAACTCGGATGTTAAGAATTGAGTTTTTTCTGAGTTGTATTGTCAGGAGAAAAATTGATCTTGAACAGCTGGTTGAAATGAAACTGTATCATCCATTAAAATTAAAATGATCATTTCTGAATAAAAGTGACTTTTAAGCTTGCTCCTGGCACCAAAATAAGCTATTAGTATATTTCTCTCATGAACACTACTTTTTGCATTAGGAGACCATAAATATAATGTACATTTAACCATTTATAGACCCTTACAGATGTCTCTCAGCTCGTATTTTAAGACATAATTCCGGTATTATGACTCTGGGGTAAAACGTTTTGATCCAGAAAAAACATGTAAGTCCACATAAAGGACTGCGTATTTCTTACTCCTAGTTTCCAATGCTGGCAGATTTTTTAGAGTGCAAGTTTTATGCTGTTGTTTCTGTGTAGAAACAAGAAAGCTTGCTGGTGTCCTAAAATTTACGTATCCCTATCAGTTAGGAGCCTCTAATTCTGGCCTTTTTCAGGCTTGGATGATACTAGCAAATAGATGTAAATGGGATATAAAATTAATTGGCTACTGTTTAATAAGAAAGCATAATGTTTACTTCAGCTTTGTAACTAATTTGACCTCCTACAATGGCTATTTTAATTAGCAGCATGAATTTTGGATAGTTTACTTTATATTTTGATTGTGTAAAAAGCCTCTTTCGGAAAGGTTTATTTATATACTGCCCAGGTACTCAGCAATAATGTTTCAACAGCATCTGTAAAAGCAGGGTGTTCCGTAAAACACTTTTTGCTCTTCTTTAGCCTTACCAACAGGGTAGTTAGTGGGGTGTCTTACTTTCTTGCTGCTCTTAGCTGGTGACAGTGGAGTGAAGCAAAGCGAGAGTCAGATAATTAAAAGAAAAAATAAAAATTTACTCAGTTGTTTCCCCTGACAGATTCTTATGTATAAAATGCTAACAATAGCCCTTATATTTCAATGACGGTTTCAATTCCAAGTGACCAGAGTAGACTTTACAGACTTTAGGATCCACTCATCTGCTCATTGAAACCATGGCAAAGTTTGTGTAGACTTCAGTACTTGTGGCAGTGAACGTTAGATGTCAGCTGGCAACAGCTCTGGACCACTTTGTGTTATGCTGCTGCTCTCTGGAGCTGATTGCATTTAATGTCTTGCAGAATGAAGCCTAAGTAAGCACTCACATAACCCGCATGCTTCCAGTGAGATTCGTGCATGAGGCATGTGAGCAAGGGCATGAGTATTGAGACAGATACAGGCCTCATTGGTGTGTAACTGGGCAAAATCCCTTCCTGGGTGTGAAATACCACAAGTGCCATTGTATTAGTATCTGGCTTTACGTTATAAAAGTTAAAGTTGAAGGTTTGTCTGAGGAAGGACTAGATAAATGTGTTGAAAAACTTTGAGAGATGGAGCCGCCTATGAAGCTGAGAGCTCTGTCTAGGCAACGCCAGCATTCCCAGTGCAGAATGACATTTCCAACAGCGAGCATTTTGTAGATGTCGATTTGAGAACACTCTTTGCAAAGCTCCAAGTGGAAAGTTTTGCAAACTGTTAAAGCCATTAAGCAATTAGACTAATCAAATGTTCAACCACCATAATTTCCTGAAAGAATGTTCAATCCATACAGTGACCCTTGCAAGAAGCTAGATCAAAAAGTAACAAGGAATTGAGAAACTTTTTTTGAATTTCCTAGTTTTCAAGATCATGTATAAAATGGTGTCTTACACAGACATAATCCCAAAATGAATGTGATGCCTGAATACAAACAACCTTTCCTAGATAGGGTCTCAAAGCCAATACACTGTAATGGACAAATTATGGCATTTATCCTCTGTTTTTATCAGCTTTGCTCTTCCCACAAGTTAGGGCTGTGGTTTATTCAGAAATGAGATATTTAGATGTTTATTTAAACATTGAAGTCTCTTTTAAAAAGCAGACTATTTTTCTCATAAAAATGACGTACCATGGACAATGCTGTGGCTCCTGCCGTTAGAAAAGAGTAATTACTTACAGCCACTCTTATAATATGCTTGCTTGCTAAATGCATAAATCTAATAATGCAACAATACAATGCTACAATGAGCTTCATGAATTGGAAAAAGATAGAATTTAAATGCTTTTGGCACCTGACATACATTTCTCACAGAAGGTCTATAATTTCCTGTATTAGAGCTAGCTCTATCCTTTAATGAATGCAGCTGGAAAGAAGAGTAAAGGATGTTTTGAGATTCATGTATTTAGCCTACTAGGTACCATTTTGCTTATTACTTTTGATTTTAAAGCTATCAACCTTATTTGAGCAGTTTATCCTTTTTGTGAGGAGAAAATGGAAGCAAAGGATGGCAAATTGTGTTTGGAAATTAAGACTCAATAATGCAAGGTTAAAATCGGGGTCCCCGTCCATTGTTGCTGAAGTGTATTTCAAATGCCTCGGTATTACTTACATGCATTTTGAGCCTGTGTTTGTAAATGTTAATGCGTGCTTGCCTGCCTCACGGTGCCTCTACGAAAATGCAGTAGATTATATTGTAGCTCTCTGCGGTTTCTTTGACCTAAGCATCAGCCATGAAATTTTAATGTAATCTTCTCTAGTGTACCCAGCAGTCGTACAGGTGTAAGCACAAGTCATCATTCCCACAATGAGCTCTTCAGCATTGATGTGGGACTTTCTGATTCCGCACATCAGTTTGGTTTACAGAAGCAGCATCAGTGACGAAATAAGCAGCTCTATATCCGCCTTACCATTGCCTAAACGATTTTAGAGATCACGGGAAAAATGCAGTATTTTAAGGCTAAATCCTGTGCTGAAGCTGGCAGTACAGTGGAAGTCGGTGCAAGTGGTTCTGGGAACAGGGTGAGGATACTTGGAGAACAATTTTGTCCATTTTAGAAGAACATTTTGCTGTATGGTCTCTTTTAAGGCAGAAACATTGAGGGCAGTTGCATAAAAGCAGTGCATGGTGTATCTTTGAGAGAAGACTGCTGCGTTTCACACACCTGTATTTTTGTACCCTTCTCCACGTTGAACTTCCCCTAAATCATTTTGTACCTGTGTTCCTGAAGTGTTGAAAACCAGAGTCACGTGAAAAAACTTCTCAGGAATGTCATAACAAGCTTAAGAGGAAAACCTTTCCCCTTCCTCGTGACATTGCCTGCCCTTCAGGCGTGGGGTCATGTCAGTCCTCTGGCCTGATCAGGGGAGATGACGCAGATCTTCCACGTGCTGAGCACCCGTCTGTGTTGACCAATTCCACGCAAGCCATCAAATGATTCTGCCTCACCTTTGCCCTGAGTCTCATTTAATTAGATCCAAGTCTACATACAATTCAGTCCAACTAGTCTCTCAGTGTAAGTTGTGGTTTCTCTTTTTGGCTTACTCTCTACTTCTTCTGTGATTGAGGCTGTGGGATCTTGTAATTCATTTTGTTCCACCATTATTGATTTGGTGGCAGCGGTCCAAATGTTGAAAAATATTTCCCAGGTTGTTGTTGCCCTTGGTTTCCAAAGACATTGCACACGGTGAAGTGTGTGCATCAGGAATTGACGTCGTCGTAGTGCCACCGGGGTTTGAGGGTGCATTTTCAATTGTAAAAGCAGTTTATTGTTAATTAGAGAGATTTCCAAGGGCATCCTGGGCTCTTGATAGTCTGTGAAGAGTACCTACGGTAGGCTGCTCTGGGAGGGGTTGCCAAGACCATCGCTTGCATACATCCCAAATCGATTCTCTGATGGAGAGGAGTTCTCAAAGTTATATACATTTAATACTAATTTTCAAATTTGGCTCTTTTGTTAGTGGTCATTGCTTTTTGATTATTATTTAAAAACAAACAAACAAACACAGACTATATGCCTATCTATTGTAACCACTGTCTGTGCAATGAAAATGGCTGTGTTTCAGTGGCAAGCCACAATTTAAGCATATTTCCTTAGCTAATTTGACTCACAGAGTGTTAGCCTTCCTCTGAGAAGCTTTTGGATGGCACGAACATGACTAACTAAAAGCTTAGGGAATTGGGCCCTATTGTGCATTTTTTCCCACCATAATACTTGCTGTCTTATTAACATGTTAAAGTGGCTCAAAAACCCAGTGCCTTACCTTTGCACCGAAAGGCTTCATCTTTCACCGTACTGCTAGATGTCTGCAGATCTCACAGAGCGGCTTTCTGGGGACCCATTATTGGGTTCCATGGGAATGCAGTGGGGTGGAGAAGAGTCCATCTTCTTCAGTGCCATGCCTGTATTTCTATGCTGCATGCTTTGGTGACCGGTTTGAATTGGTGTAAAATCACCCAGTTCTCCATTTTAGAGGCCTGTTCTTTCTTTAATAGGTAACAACACCTTCCCTTATTCCAAAATGTGTTTGTATTTGCCTGTCTCTGCCTGTATGTAAAAAATGATCTTTATAAAGATGAATTCTTGTGTCTCTGCCAGTGCTGCTTTGTTATAATGGAATGACGAACTGTAAATAGAGTTGACTTAGAGGCTGAATCAGTTGTTGGTATTTTGTTAATAATAGTATGAGCTGCCCCCTATCAGGTAGTGTGAAAATAAATTCTGAGTTATTATAAATGCCAAATAACTTTGTGAAGATTACTAACGCAGCTCATCAAATCAGTTTTGTCATGTATCAGTCATTTTGACCTGCTGTATGATGAGGTATATTTTTATTAATCAGCAATGCTTTCTGTTACACAGACACGAATGCCTTTTTAAAATCAAGACGCTGCACGCAGAAGCTCTAGACAGCTTGTTCTGTACTGTGCCTGCAGATGCTTATGCTGTTTGTGTCGTAAACTAGTGAACATCCTCTACAGTTTTCCAGTGTTTTATTTTTAATAAATCTTTTAGAGTACAAATAGCACAGAGGAGAATTATCCAGGTAAGGTGCTAACCAGTACTAGCTTTATGCAGAACGTGCTCCTCTGCTTCTTCTGCCATTACGTTGTCGCTTAGTTACGTGCTGGCCTGAGTTTTAAATCCTGATCCTGACATTCATTGGATTATATGGATCAGCTCTTCCCTGTCTTTCTGAATTACCAAACTATTAAACCCTGAACCTCCATCATTCCTGTGTCAGGCCAGATTTTGGTCTGTTACGAGCATATAGGTTAGATCAGTTTGAATTCCATTCCTGATTGTGTCTCAGTTTTGAAATCCTCTCCCTGTTAAGCCTGATTGATTTAGAGTTGATTAAAAAAAACCCACTAACAAATCTGGAATTATGACACCCTTTTCTGGGGGAAGAGTTCGGGGTTATTTGTTTTGTTGTGTTACGGGAAAGTTTATAGATGTGTTGGGGGCTAAAACATGTTTGCCCTGAAAATGTTTTGTCTTTGCATCAGGGCAGGCGTTTCTCTGTGAAACCACCAGTGATGGCATAAGGTGTCCTGTTGTCTTTTCCTCTTGTTCTGTCTGCCACATTTTGCTCCTACATCTCACACGTGGTTCTGGCAAGCTTTGGCAGGCGGGATGGGAAGGGCTTGGTGCACGCAGATCATGCATGGAGCTGGAGCAGCCTCAGCACCCGTGGGCATACAGTCTGGAAGAGCTCCGTCCTCAGCACTGAGGGCATCCAGGTTTAGCAAGAGCGTTCGGATGTAGTAGGTGCTCCCAGAGGATAAGGGACAGCATCTGCTGCTGTGTGCTCAGTGGGTGATTAGTTTCGATTTTTCATTTGTGGAGATGCTCTGAAAGGAAGGATTCTCAAGTTTTGGTGAAAACCTGTGCTTTGAGAAGGAGAAAATGAAGTGGAAAGACAACATGAGGAGGCAAGTCTGATGTCCTGTGCTTTTGTAGGCATACTTGTTCTTTCCTTCCGTCCCGTGGTGGTTTGACTAGGAGCTGTCAGGTTTTAGTGGGAAGTGCACAGGGAATATACCCAGTTAACTAATCCACTTTTCCTCAGTTTCTCCTTCAGATTCTCATATCTTGGTCGCTCACAAGACCCCAAATTGCAATTTAAAAAGGCTTATGCGTTGTTTCCCTTCTGGCTGTAAATGAAAAGGACGAGGATTTGTCAGGTCCCCTTCCCTACTGGGAGCATTAAGCAATAGTGTATTTAAGCTTTGTTTGGTACCGTCCACGTTGAAAGGAGCAGCAGGGCTCCAGAGCAGAAGCTGATCTTAGGAACATGCACGGGCTGCCTCGTGGTGGTCTGATTGCAAAGCACATTTCCCTCTAAAACTAAAATGCCGGCCAGCTGTGACCACTGACTGGCGGTAAGTGGGGTTTTTGTTTGTTTCAAAGACATGAAGCCTACTATTTTTACCCAGATTGGATCAAGACGTTAGCATCAAGTAAAAGCACGTGACTGTCATTTTGCATCTGTCTTAAGAAATAACACTTCCTTATCTTAATTAATGAAAGTGGCTTTGCTGAATGGCCTGCTTATTGATCACTGCAGTTCCTGAATTTTGATGTGCTATATCTGCGTGGTCCTATTTGTGTTATCAAATATTCAAAGAGTGTTTGATCAATTTTTTTTTTTGAAAAGGCAGAGTATTTCTGTCTCTCATTAGACTGACTGACACCGTTTTAAGATATGCACTGTGAGCCTAAGGGGAATGGTGGGTATATATTTTTAATGGGGTCATTGAATTGCAGGTGTACCACGTTACAGTATAGGAATGGCAGTAGTCTCTGCTGGGTTCATCACGAGCTCTGTTGAGATCATTTTTGCTTATGGAGGAACACGGGTGGTGCAATTCCAGTTGGTCAATAAACCTGTGAACGCTTGGGATCATTGTAAGCTTTTTTTCTTCAGTTTTGCAGGCCGGTTAAAAGGCAGCAGTAACCGTGACAGAGCTGGGGCCCTGGAAAGGTGCAGGCAGCTCTCTGCCGTAGCATATGTTTTTGATGGGAATTTTATTACAAAGGTAAGGATCAGAACGGTGGAAATGGCAAGAGTTGAGCTAATGTTGGGAGGCAGACTTTAGCTGACACTTCACAAATTTAGAAAAATCTGTTTTGCTGCATTTCGGGTACTGGCTGAAGCCTCTGGTGTGTGACTTGGAGTCAGGCTTGTCTTTGCTCTCCAGTTTTGCACAGTGAAATGCCTAATGGGGTCATGCAATCTGATTGATGTCATGATCCATTATTGTTCACTTTGTAGAGTTCACAGAAGTTGCGGGCTATTTTTCCAGAGTGTACATTCATGATTTCTTGGTTATTGCAATCGCGTGGTAGAAACAACTGTTTTTGATTCTTAACAGTGTTTGTCTTACTCTGTCATTTTCTTGTAAACACCGGCTGTCACAAGACTTTGTAGTACTTCAGCGATACACCTATTGGAACATTTTCTTTGCCTTTTTGTGTTGTACCGTAGAGCAGAATATGAAACCTTTAAATAATCATTTCCCTGTTTTCAAGGTTGATTACATTGTTTCATGGCTATAATGTCTCAAAATAACCAATAACAACACTCCCTCTAAAAGAAATCCAAATAACCGAGAGCTGGTATGTCCTAGAAAAGGAAAGCATTATTTTCAGCATTTTGGCATCATTCTTTTGTGCTTTCCAGTTTGTTTTAATTTTGTCATGCTTCCTTTCTAATGTTATATACTAATTTAAATAATAGAACTCGTACATAAATATACAGTCATGCAAGAATGACTAAGGATGATAAAATTGGAACAGTGATGCTAAGTGCAGCATTGCAATCAATAGGACTGCAATGGTAATAACACCAATATGTCTAGTTAAAGAGATGTAAATTGCTCTTAATCTGGAAGAAGGTTAGAACCACAGTGGAGCAAGGAAATGAGTAAGCTGCAGCGCGAGAGCTAGCAAAGACGTCTGTGCCCACTCAGAATATGTCTTTCTTCACAAAGAGCAACCTCAGGGGGCCTTCAAGGGATTGCTGTAAAGTGAGCAGAAGCTCTAGAGAACAGAAGAGATGTCCTATGCGGCAGAACAGCCCTACTGCTAGCAAAGAAATATTAGAGAAAACTAGTAGGAGGATTTTTCGGGACTGGTTCAAGGTAAGCTTGAAGACTACGTGCCTCGTTCTGCCACCTGGAGTCTGTGAGCTCAGTGTGGCTAATTGCAAGGGCAAAGAGGGCTTCCTGAAAGCAAAAGGTACGGAAACGGGCACAGGATACATCAGCCCAGGCAACCTGCTGTACTCTCAGCTCCCTCCAAGACCTGTACCCCACAGTGCTTCTACAGCGGACTGTTACATTTCTGTGCAAAAGGAACCACGCACGAGCAAGGGATCTCAAAGACAAACGTGCAGTGGACAAACCCCGAGTGTTCTGAGCTAAAGCTGCCCTTGCAGCTTTAATTTGCCCTATTGCGTCCACTCAAGGTATTTCAGTTCACTTGATATGCAAAAGCACTCCTTGTTCAAAGATCCCTGCAGATGACTAGGCACCGTGAAGGTGCATTAAGGTTAGAGCATTTATCTTAGCTCTGAATTCCTCTGCTGGGTTGGTGTCAGTTCTCCACTGTTGTTCTCACATTTCTTCCAATTTATTGTGCTTGTTTATTTTTAGTGATGCTTTAGAAATAATAAGAAAATGGGGCCACCCTTTCCTTTCTCTCCATTGCCCATTTAGGTTGAAAATTTTAATTAGGATTGGGAAATTTGGGTTGCTTGAGAACCATATTTAGGTTACGAAGTGACCTGCTTCCTATGAATAAATACATATGAAAAAGGACCACCAAGTTTGTATGAAATTTTGACTCCCTAGGGAGGTGTTTTCCTAACTGTTGTGATCCTTGGGCTGGAAAAAAGAAGGTCAGGAATTGGTCCCCGGCATGCAGAGCTGTTTAATGCCTCAGTACAGCACTAAGCAGGGGATAAGTGAGGGAGTAATGAGCAGTAAAGTTCATTTAAGATGAGAAAATGGAAGGTTGTGGTGCACAATAGTTTGAAAACCATATTCAATAGAAGAGATATACATGTCACTGAGCTTGCTGATTCTCATGTAACAAGCTGAAGATTTGGTATGTAAGTGGGACATAGTCTGTGGGTTAGACTTCTGCACGGAGGTCTTTACCTTGCAAATGTTATCAGCCAGCAGTCCTAGCTCAAAATTGATGGCTTCCACCTCAGCTATGTGTGAAAAACAGTTCACGGGCCAGCTATTAATTGATGTTAACTGCCATAAGCATTGAAAAGGAAAGAAGATATAACTACTTACCATTTTATCCTATAGAGTGCAATGCTGTACCAAAAAGCAGGCAAATTTCATATGCTATAATGAATACGTACTCTAAATACCCTTTTTTTGCTAAAGAAAAATCTTTACTGCCTGTTCTTTGAAAATGCTAACTTTTGAGCCATTTATTCATGGCTCTGTCAAAAATGCTGCTTTTAGCTGACATTCACGGAAACCTGCTATCTGCAGAGAGGCTACATGATTTGTTAAGAGAAAATAGGGTTTGGCCGTAGAGGTGTTTGTCATGCTGTTTGAAGAAAATATTCTTACATGAGTAAAATAAAATGCTTATATTTTGAAAGCATGTCTCTACAACGATGTAACAATTTGAAAGGCTCGTGTGGAAATTCACACAAGATTTCCCGGCTATTTTATAAAGTTTAATGAAATATGAAAAGCAGAGGTCATGAATCATGCACAAATTCCCAGTCCGTTATAAATTGTCTAGCACAGGTAGAATGCCATTTTATTATATTTACTATAAAGCGCCTGCTGTTGGAGTTAAGTGTTTATATCCCTTAAGGAAAGGTTCGTCATGTGCTTGAGTGGTGGTTAGCAGTAGCTTTTCAGCCTCGATAAGAGGTGCCAACTCTGCTGATCACTCGAACAGCAGTAAGAACGAAGCGAAACCATTTTAGTCACTGGGTTTTACCCACTGAGTTGTTTGTCTGCCGCTCGCATTCTTGAGTGGCTTTCCTTCAAGGACTCCAATTTTTTAGAGCATAAACCCTTGTTACTATTAGCTGCTCTTTAAAAAAGTTGCGTCTGGGTCCTTGAATAGCGAACAGCCAAATAAACGTAGAGCAGATCCATATTTCTCAAGTAGAAAAGCAGGATTTTTGCTCGAGGAGCTGGCTCTAAGTATAGTGAAGCAATGCACAGAAGTTATCATGCTGAAGAAATTAATTTAATTTTTCTCCCCAAACGACGTGCTTTCTTTTTGCTTTTAACCTTGATCGGTGCATTAATAGATGATAGGGGCACTGACGGGAAAAGCATAAGAAAAGTGCTGAGATGCTGGAATACAACGATCTGAGGACACTTATATCACAGAGCAGATAACCTGTTTGCTTTTATTTGTGAGCTTTCAACCATGAATGTAGAAATGGCACTCCATGATTATCGATCAGCTTGCCCCACTGTCTGCCATTAGACAGCGCTTCAGTTAAACCTACTGCCAAGCAGAGGACACTGCAAACAGATGCCACAGAAAACACGGCTTACGTATTGCTTGCTCACTGAGCTAGAATATTGTATTAACTTTGCAAGGCTTCTAATATTTCAAGAATTACAAGTTAAGTGATTTTAAAAATCTCTCGCTCAACAGCATTATCATGGAAGGGCTATTTATGGTATCTGCATGAGTAAACTGATAGCAGCCCGGTCGCTTATTGTGGTCCTCCAAATTCATTTTCCTAATAGCTTATTGGAAACTTCGGTGGGGACAGGGCTTTTGTGTGGTGTCTCATCACTCCTCATACAACCAGCTTTCAAATAATTAAAGCTTCTTCATTCTATCAGAAGGTGCAGCTCGACCCGATGTTTTACAGTCATTACGCATCCTTCACTTCTGCAACAAGAAGAAACATATTGCTGGTATTCAGAAGAGTAAATACTGCATTGGATGGTATCATACATCTCAGCTAGGACATCACGAGGTGATGCCTGCTCCTGGGTTGTGAAGACATAGGGGATTCACCGGGCAAGCTTTAAGGAAGCCTGTTCATTTTGTAAACTTAAACCCAAGGCTAAGAATCCCTTGCTGAGGAAAAGAAGCAATGAGACTGAAGCCAGTAGTAAGGAGTCTGAGTCATGCAAAAGGTACCACAGGACAGAAGGAAATCAGGGGCAGATAGACTTGAATTGAAGCAGGACACCAAGGCAGAGAGCACAAAGCCCTGAAAACACTTGGGTTGTATGCAGCAATGAGAAGGGGACTCACAAATGGGGGTGCATCTTGCAGTGCAAATTTCCTGCTGCTGAAGACCTGTCATCTGTCCGTGTAGCAGCGAATTCATGGTGGATGTAGCTAGGATTAATGTTTCTAAGCTGAACGTAGACCTTCCCTTGCCCTGTTCCCCAGCTTTGGCTGTGGCTGATATTTCCCAACCCTTAGGAAAATAATTTGAAATAATGCTGTTGTTTTCAGACAAGCATGTCATTTGTTTTACCGGTCTGTAGTTGATTAATTTGCAAATGATATTCCCAATAAAGTGCTTAGAAGTAGATAATTACAACTATATTAACAGTTACCGGGGAAGCAGATGGTATTCTGAGGAGCTGCCATGTAGAATTAGTGCTGATGCTCTACTGTAATGTACCATATACCCCAGCAACCCACAAACAACAAACTAAAATCCTGCTGATATTCCAGATTGTAAGTAAATTGTGCTATTGCTTCGCGTTCAGTTCTTATCTGAATTTTTATGTGTGTTTTCTAGATAGCTACAGTGCTCAGTGAGCTGATCCTTTTTATGTTCAGTCACATAACTCTCCACGTCTGGATTTTGTATTTTCTCACTATTAAACCTCCTAAAATCAAGTTTCTGGGCTGTACGTCAGTGCTTTCTCCACCGTACTCCTGGACACTTTGGAGCGCAGATTAGCTCTGTACAGGGAGGGACTTTTAATTTACTAAATTATTCAAACGGCAATTCCGTGCGAGGCAGCAAGTTGAAGAGGCTCCGGAGTGGAACAGCTCCATGTCGCACACTTTCTCAGGAGCACACACACAATCTCTCCCCGTCCCCTGCTTGTTTGGTTAACCCCATGCTTTATGGTGCCGCCTGCCAGAATGCCATCCTTTTCCTGCTTCCAGCGAGCAAGTAAAGGGCCACGGTGTCAGGGCAGTTCTGCCCGTGCATCTCGCCACCGCTAGGCTGTGTTTGAAGCGGGCTGGAGTTATGTAAGCAGTAACACACACCAGGGCCCGAGGTTGGAGCAAGGTTTGTATTCATGCCTGGGGTTGACGGAGTGCCGCGAGCATCTGCAGGCAGCCTGCTGCAGCCACATCGCCTGGAGGGTGCACAGAGCACTTTTTTACTTGTTTATTTAACGTATTTGTCATCTACATATTTAAATAGAACTGAGATTTATTTATTTTTTAAACAAAAGACTTCAAAACCGCTGGGAGTACTTACTAAAAAGATTTTGTTACATTTTCCCCAAGTGCACTTAGGCATAACTCTCTCTTAAACCAGCGTGCAGCAGTGTGTCTGTGGTGTGAGTGCGTCTCTGCCCAAAGGAGCTAACGTGGGCACCTGTAGCTGGAGGATCAGATGAGAAACTTGTGGTATTTGGGGTAAGTCACCTCGCTTATTGCACTGCTGGAAATCCTTGGATTCTGTGCAGCCAAGTGGGGCTCAGACTGATGCTATTTAATCCTGGGGTTGTGTTAAAACTGGAGGGAGCTAGTGGACGTAGTGCTCCCCCCTTTCCAGCCAAGGAAAAGGAACTCTTCAGAAGCTCCTTTTAGGATAGTCAGGGTCAGAACCTCTGTAAAAAACAGACCCTGTTTTGCAGCCAAGTGCAAGTCCAAATGGCTGTGTTGTTGTGCTGGTCCCCTATGGCAGAAATGAGCGTGTGTGTGCGTGTGCCCAGGCCAGAGACAACACAGGCATCAAGACAGTGAGAAGGAAGGGCAGCCAGAGAAACACTTGAAACATAAGTGTGAGGGAATACTTAAAAAAAAAAAAAAAAAAAAAAAAACGGAAACAAAACACTTTTGAATGTAATTTGAAGTCTCAAAGAAGGGTCTCAGGCTACCAAACTGGGAAAATGTTTCATTCCTGTTCATTCCAATTAAAGAGTATTTTGTATGCTACCCTTGATAAACCGGATTGCCTTAAAGCAGTACCTGATTCCCTAAGCAATATATTTCTGAATGGAAAGAGCAGCCAGATCCTGAATATTAGCTAATTGCTTCAGTTAAAACGGAACAACACAACATCCTGCTGCCTGCCATCCTCTGTTTGTACTTAAAATTAGTGGAATTAGAATTGCTGACTTTTGGGGCATGTTCAGGAAAATGTGAGAAAGAGGACTTTATCCAATAAGGTCTCCTGACCCTGGAATACTCTTTCCCTAATATGCATCAAAGTATATCTCTGGCTTCTTTCCCGGCTCTGCTTCTGTTGGTTGAAATGAGAAGTTATTGGATTTGTTATAAGGAGGGTGAGGGGGTGACACCGCTGATTGTTTTTAAGGTTGTGTAGCGTGTCCTTCTAAAGGAGCTTGTTTTCAGCTGCTTAGAACTAAAATGATTTTACCCCAAAACTTTCCAGCAGGATTTCCATACAAATACTATATAAAGACAACAACTTTCTGAAAAAGAAGTGATGAAAAATATTCTGTTTTGTGCTTTTTAAGAAACGCTTCAGACCTCGTGAAGCTCTGGAGCATTGGTTTGATATCCATCAGGGAGATGGTCTCCTTTGTCAAGGATGCTCCTTCTGCGCATGTGAAAACAAGCCTGGTTCTTGCGTGGTTTATGAATCTTAAAGGAAGAAAAGACTGGGATGTGTCCTTCACAGGTTTCATTAGTTTTTATAGCTTGCAATTAAATCTCTCTGCCTGTGCTTGGGCTTGGTAGAACCCATAGTGTTTGCATGTGAGTTCCTGGTGGATGGCAGTCATGTCCCAGGTGGATTTACACCTGCTGGGGCTGCACCAGGCCTGGCTGGCCCTGGCTTTCAGAGCAGGAAGGGGGGAGCTCGTTTGGTACTGCCTATGTGACAGTGAGGTTGTGCAGGAAAAAGGAAAAAAATATATATATATTGAAATGCAAAAGGGAGAAAAGCTAGACCTCAGAACTGAATGGAGATGGAGCTCGTTGGCCAGGGATCTTGGCAGAGCAGGACTGGGATGAAAAGGAAGTGAAATGTAATAGGGGTTTGGAGGATGATGCTGGGACTGACTCAATGAAGAGTGTGAAAAAAGCTGTAGGAGCGTAAGATGAGTAGCAGGGGATGTTGGGTGACAGGGGGAGTCCCGCATCCAAAGGATGTTATATGTGAGATGGGAATGGGGAGCCCACCGGGGCCGTGGAGGTGAATGGGGAAATGCCTGTTCTTGGAGGGAACGTGGGACAGCGCCAGCACTGGGTCCGCCTGGGTAAGGCGAGCTGTGAGAGGAAACTGGAGAAGGGGAGGAGATCCTTCTGGCAAGGGCCTGGTGCAGTTGGGGAAGTTCTCTAAAAAGTCCTGGAGAGGAATGTGTGAGGGACTGCGGCTGGGCGGGTCTGGGGCCTGAGACAGCATTAAAAAGGAGAGATGTCACCCAGTGCTCTGGGAGGACGTAACAGGTAAAACAGATGAGCCTGGGAGCGAAGAAGGGAAAAGACAGATCACTGGATGTGAAAAGATGGGGGATTGGAGAGCAAGGACAAAGAGGGTGCTTAGTCCTAGCAAGGGGACTGGGATTGCATCGAGAGTGAGCTGGGAAGGTCGCACTCATCTGTCTTCTCCTGTTTCCAAATACCTGTAAATTCTTCTGGTAGGAGTATTTGTCATCCATTTTCAAGTGTTTGTCCACATCGGTGTGGATAATACATTATTGCTGTCAGTTACTCTACAAGCTGCAGCAGTCTACGTGGCTTAGCTTTACACTTAAAACTGTGTTGAGTAAGTAGCCGCACGATAGCCAGATGATGCTGCAGTTCTTGTAGCTTCAGCCTTTTTTGGGGGAAAAAAAAAAGGGAAATGGGTGTAAAAATCTGCAATAAAACAATAAGCTTGCTGTCTTGCTGTTGTATAATTGGGAAATAAGGGAATTAAAGTCTTCATGCAGTACTAATTTGCCACTCACGCATTACAATAGTCTCGCATGTGTGAACACGTGCTGCTTTGTTCTGTTCTGGGGGATTTGTGTCTCGCCGATCGGGCAGGGCGCGTGGTGGTGTGTGGATGAGGTGTGGATGGCCTTTGGTCAGCGGGACCACACTGCTGGAGGAGGTGGGAGAAGCTGGAGGCCGGCTGTGGTGATCACAGAGAGCCAGGCAGCCTCCTGGGCCATTACAGGCCCCAGAGGACGAGCTTCTGCCTTGTTCTGGCACGGATCGCTTCGTCGTGACACTAAGTCCCTTAAATCAGACTTCTTAAAGATGATCGCTAATTTTGTATTTCCCAGTTTTCTGGAAGCCCAGCCTCAGCCCCGGGGCCTGTTTTGCAGAAGAGCGTAGCTGTGACTGAAGTCTGTGAGACTCGCGCTTTGAAGATACAAGGCGCTGCATAATGTTAAAGGCTCTGAAAAATCGTGGCCGAGGCGTCGTAAGGCAGGCTTTCCTAAATTAGTGGGTACTCTTGACTTTAATTTATCTGTGCCTAAGCTCCGTACGTATAAAACAGAATAATAGTTCCCTCAACTCTCAGGGATTTTGTGAAGATTAGTGAAGTGTCTGTGAAGCCCTCACTTATTTTAGTGATGAGTGCTATAGAAAAGCCCATAAGGAAATTAATAATTTTGTCTTCGGAGCACTATTTGAATAGTTAGCAGGAAACAAGCCGTAAGGCCGTACCCTGAACAATGATAAGACAAACTATTGAAGAGTTGCTTTATTAATTCAACACCATCCATCCTGGGCTGGATGGATGGATGCAGAAGAAATGCACTTAAAAAAAAGTAAAAGTTAAAAAAATAGACTGTATCATAATGTATACGCAAAGGATACTGGATTAAGTTTGCATCAGCAACCATAATTTTTTCATTGCCTGATGTTGGAGGCTTGATTCTGTAGCCTGGAGTGTGTACTTTTCAGCAGAGAGAGGGTTTTTTGTGTGTGTAAAGCTGCATTTTAATGGGAATGTGACATAGATATCCTAAGGAATTGTTTTATTCAATGCATAATTCAATTTTTAAATATTTCTCGCTTCTTTTAGATGTAGGGAATTTGTGGCACTGACATTTAGTATCCTTTCTTCCCTCTGCTAAAGGTCCGGCTTTGTAGCATTTATTCATGCCGAGCAGCATTTACTAACACAGCTGAAAGCACTGGAGATGCTAGAATGGGTGAGGATGGCAGAATCATGCCCTCAATTTTTCATGCAATTATAAGCAGATCTCTCACAACCTATATTGACTTTTCCAGAGATCAGAAAGCTCTTTGTGGGGGAGGGAGGGCAAAGCACAGAGGGTACACTCAGCCACAACAAGGTTAATGTACTTGCACAAAATTATATGTGGAGCTAGGAGAGAGCCAAGAATAGTAGCACCCAGAAATCCCGTCAAGGAGTTTGATCTTGTGAAGTGATGCCCTTCGTGCAAGGTGCTGATCCTCTGGAAGTTGTTGAGTGTAGAGGGCGCTTAGCCCCCCACAGGATCAGGCTTTCCTTTCCTGCCTTGTGTACCTGAATCTTGAACTTCTTGGATTTCAGGCTTGTCAAGCTGTCCCTGTGCCCCAGGGGGATTCTAGCAGAGAATCTCCCAAATTTCTTGTGGATATTTGCTGACCCTGTGACTTTTTTTTTTTTTTTTTCCATTAGCCATCTCCAAAAAGCACACAGGCGGTGCAGCCTGTCTGGAGGGTGTGTGCTGTCTGCTAGGGGAGGAGGAGGAATTCCAGCATCACGGCTGCTGTCGTGGGATGCCGTTCGGCCTGAAAAAGGGAGCAGCTCACTGCCCTGGTGTATCACTTTGCAGTACTGTAGCTGCTGCAGAATGCTGTCAGGTGAAAAGAATGCTATTTTTTGGGTTTGCTTTTGTTTCACAAGACACACTTGAAATTTGTTACTGTAGTATTAATATGGGCATGTGTAGTCTTCTGAAGTTTCAGTAGATACCATTGGAAGGATTCATAAAAATTGGAAAGGAGGTGTTAGACTGCCATTCGTTCCTTCTCAATCTCAAAATACATCAACTTACTTTTCTTCTTCAGAACATGGAGTGAATCTCCACTTGCTGAGAAGAATTATCTATAATGACTACAGAAGTCAAAGGACATGCAATGAAGTATCTATTTACTTCTTTTCATGGCCACAGGAAGCTAAATTTGCAACCTCTTGGTTCAGAAATATTTTTTTAATATCCGGATCATGAGGTTTTGATCTATTCTGTATTTGGAAAATCCTGATATAAGCAAGGCTGTAGTCTGTTGCTGAAGTGCTTAGCCACAAATTGTTCCAGCTGTTCTGTGATGATAGCAGACTTCTGATGTATCACACAATATGTAGATCGCTGCTAATTTTATCTTCATGTGGTTTGTCGCAGTTGGGCTGTGGTGCTGTGTAAAGCAGATGACAGGGGTGGATCTGCATGGAAAAGTATGTTGTGCATATTGTAATTGCACCTGTTGAATGCAGTTTCTGAGGTCTGTGGGGTTGGTATTAGTAAAGATTGCTCTACTCCACACATCTAGAATGCATTTTCTTCAAATGGTCTCAAAACATACTGGCAGATGGGAACAGCTACGGTGGAACAGACTCATGCCTTATCTGCAGTGGTGCATTTTAATCACCCCAGCCACAAACTCCTTGCAATTTTGATGTGCGCTCGGTGAATCTTGTAAAATAGATCTGTACTTAGACACATCAGTTCTGGATCTTTATTTATTTATTATTTTTTTCTGCCTGAGGAATATCCTGCGCCATCCAGTTCCACAGATGCATTAAACGTTGCATTGCACAGACGCTTTTTGCTCTCTGTTTCTGTGTCAGACAGTGCCTGAAATGCAGATCCATATGCCTGCGCAGACATATGGCCTCTCTATCATGAACTGTCTCTGCCAGAAACATCAGAAAATCACTGGGAGACTGCCTCCCCTGGATGACTGGGTCGTGGAGTAGGAGGAGGCGAAGCAGCAAACCAGCTGCCCTCTGTTCAGCCTTTTTCCATGTGGAAAGCAGGTTTCGAGCTCTGTCTCCATTAGGAGCAGTCTGCTGATGCAGCTCTACCCACCTCCTCCAGCAGCACAGCAGTCCTGGGTGGACTGCTGGAAATAGCTTGTTCTGGCAAAACTGCGCTTTTGACAAGATAGCTTATTACAGCAACCCCCACCCTTCCCCGGCAAAATAAGCAATACCAGCAAAAGTACAGCTTTGTCAGTGTAACTGCCTTCACATTGGTGCCTTTTACCTGGGCTTTACACACCTCCTGGCTCTGCCCTGCAGACCCGGCCAGCACAGCATGAGGCCTGCCATGGCTCTCGGGCAGCTGAGGGTGAGGTGTGAGAGGAGCAGGGCTGCAGGCCAGGTCTGTCCTGCTAAATTCCCACGGTTTACTGAGCTGGAGAGGGCCTTGTTGCCACTTTACCCCAAGTAAAAGTGAAATGTTCACCAGCCACCCAGAGCAGGCTGCCCAGGCCCACCTCCAGGCAGCCTCTGAAGGTCTCCAAGGAGGAGATGGCCTGTGCCAGGGCTCCATCACCCGCACAGCACAGAAGTGCTGCCTGGTGCTCAGATGGAGCCTCCTGTGTGACAGTTTGTGCCCATTGCCTTTTGTCCTGGTGCTGGGCACCACTGAAAAGACCTTGGTCCATGCCTGGATGCTCTTCTCCCTGTTTCTGGCAGCACTGATGCCTTTACGTTAGCATGGTTTACTCAGTGGTGACAGCTTGCTTAGTTCATCTTATATTTTAATACGGTTCTGATTTTTTTTTTGGTTGGTATTTTATCTGAATGAGGTGCTGCTAGGGTTTGGTTAGGAGTCTGGCCATTCTCTGCCATTCCCCTCATCCCTTTTCACCCCTTGCTGCCAGGCATCCGCGGTCGCTGGACGGGGAGCAGCAGATGGCAGCTCAGAGCGAGCCTGGGAGGCAGGGGGCCGCAGGGTTCACTGACAGAGGAGCAGAGGCAGGGCAGTGCGTGTACCTGCGGGAGAAAGTTTCCTAACTTCTGTCTGAAACATAAAATGTTCTGACCTGCCTCCTTGGGGTGTGAGAGGGGAGGGATGACTTCAGATTGGCGGGTGTGTAAACAGCCGTGTGATACACTGCTGTGGCAGCGCATGGAGGAACAGGCTGACCGCAAGGACTTGTTAAAACAGCATTTACAGGTCTTTGTTTAGTTCTCCCAGAATAACTCTTCATTCTCTGCAGTAGCAGGAAAAACATTTTTTTATGTTGTTCTTTTTCCATGGATGGCAGGTCAGATTTTTCCCTTGGTATGTTTACTTGTCACAGAACCGGTATCCAGCTTTCTCTGACTTTCCAGATTCTGAGATTCAAAGATAATATTTGTCGGTCCGTGGGGATAAAAGTAGCATACCTCTATCACCGTCATCATCACCAATTACAGGAATCGCTAAGGCATCTGTCACCATGGTGGAGAGGTACTGCAATATGCCTGTAAAGCATCTGGTTCCTTCAAGAGAAGGAACTAGTTCTAATTCCCTCTGCTTCAGTTATACATCTTTTGCTTATGGGTACTTGAATTCGTGTAGTTTAATTCAGGATTACACTCCTGGGGCCATTCCACTGTTCAGCACTTAGTAATGTAGAAGATCCACTGCCAGCTTTGAATTTGCAATCTGATAGTTTTAGTATTTGTGCTCAACCTCATCTCCTCACCGAGGATGAATTCCAGAGGGGGAGACCACTGGCAATGCGAGGTCTCTGGCCCGGTGAGTTCAGATGTGGTCTCCTTCAGGTTTTTATGGCCCCCTTGGATATAGCTGCTGCTTCTCCAGCGCAGAAACATAGACTGAGCCATGCAGAATTTCAGCTGAGTTTCAGGAGTTTGTCGTGTATCCATCCTTGCCCCTGTCTTTCAGACACATGTGTTGTATGCTGCTTGCCTCACTGGATATGTAAATACGGGAGGTTATAATAAAATTAGGAGCACAGATGTTCCTCTTACAACCAGTGCACCCTATATACAATAATAATAATGAAATATATCCGTCGTTGTTCTCTGTGGTACTAAATTTTCTCCAGTGAGGCATCTTGCTTTAATAATAAAACCACATTTTCTTAAACAAGGGAGTATCAGATTTACATTGGCAGTAAGTCACTATTTTCAAATAGCATCAGGAGAGATATCCAAGATAACCATAAGACTCTCTAGGACAGCTGACTGTGCATGGAGACTGCAGCCAGGTAGAATGGTCCACCATTAGTCTTCATTTCTTTCCTTCATCAAAGCAATTAACAGAAGAGGACTGGCGGTCCAAAGGTTCACTTTCAGCTGCCAAAGGGGAACTTCCTTTGTTGGGAGGCTGGTCAAGGTTTAAAGCGATCTATTTCAAAGTGATGAAGTTTTTATTTTCCAACTGCAGTTGTGGCCAAAGGTTCTGGCCAGGGACCTTTCCTCTATTACCCTGTAATGGAAAGCAGATCGCTTGGAAGAGGTTACAGTCCAAGTCCTGATGCTGCATGTGAGTAAAGATAGGTATGGGCTTATGAGATTGTCATTCGGGGGCATAACTTCGCATACTTCATTTTTTTATTTTTATTTTATTTTATTTTATTTTTTATTTTGGTGATTGTTGTTGTTGAGGAAAACTGAAATAATATTGGTGAGGTGCTATAAAGCCATATGTAAGTGTCTCCTGGCTTTACTCTGGCTCACCCTCTCGTGTTACATAAAATCAGTCCTTTTGACTCCTTTGCACGAGTTTGCAGATCTGGGTCTGTGCTGCGGTGCACTCTTAATTATCCGGGAGGACAAATGCGCTCGCAGTGACCAGGGCATGGCTGCAGTAAATGTTATCCTTCCAGGTGGAAAAGGGGTCAGACCACAGTGAAGGAGGAAGAGAAATACAGGAAAAGGATGACAAAAAACTGTAGGGGAAAGGTATAATGAAAAATACAGGGGCAAAAACTTCACCACTAATAATTCTGCACCAATTTGACTTTTCCCTAGTAGCATACCATTCATTTACACTGTCTGCATTAAATTTATCATCTCCAGGCTAGCTGGAAAATGGAGGTCAAATTTCATTTTGGCCTGCAACTTGATAAAAATGACCTGCAAAAGGTAGATGACAGGCTGTTATTTTATGCACTGGAAAATAGCAAAGATCAGATACTATCTCCTGCGTGCCCTCTTTTTCCTGCATGTCTGATGCTAGCTCCTATCCATAATGTATCACAAGTGAGTGTCCTGATATGCTGGAAAGCTGGTCAAGGTTTAAAACAAGAACAATCTATTTCGAACTGGCAATCTCAATCAGCATGGGTTGACTGGGCACCTTTTGCCATGTGTAATTTCCACTGAATCACTAGCAAGTCATAAAAATACCAAGTTCATTGATGTGACAGTCAAACAAACTACTTGCTATAGTTCATTTAATCTCCAAAGCTATCTATTAATAGTAATTAATGATTCCTCAGCAGCTGCATTCACCACGTCTCGACAACTTTTCACGAAGCACGAAAAATCCTGTTAAAAAGGCAGAGCACCAACAGAGCTTGTGGGTAGCAGTAGAGTGTAAAAGTTAAACTCTGTATGGGAGAGAAAAAAAAAAGCAACAAACAAATGTTTCCTTAGTACTTCGAGTATTTTGGGATCTACACCAAATAGAGCCTGTAAAGGATTAGTCTAGGATTAAGAATCCTTTAAACTTACAGAGTGCTTAACCTTCAGTGTGTCTGTTTCCTCCACTGTTTGCAATATTGCTCTGCCACTTTTGCAGGGGAACTAGTAGCAGAGCGATAGTGCTGCAATGCAGCCTTCTCCACGTTGGGGCTTTTATGATTCAGTACTACTTTTGGTTTGCTTTGTAAAGATCATTGCAAGGGCTTATCTTGTGTAATTGTTTTACTGCCATCTGCATTACAGTATAATTACCTTTCAAAAATGGTAGATCTCTTTTGCTAATGTTTAAAGGCAAATAATAGGCAACTAAATTGCAAAGTCTTGGGATGTAGCAGCACATAGGCGGTAATAAAATGTATGCTGTATTTACAGCATGTACTTCTGTCTTTTGTTCTGCCTTTTTTTTTTTTTTTTGCTTTTTTTTTTCTTTTCTTTTCTTTTTCTCTTTTCCCTAGGAATGGTAGATGGTGATTATGGTTTTCTCCTCTTAGTATTTTTTCCCCTTGCCTGTCCTCTTTTTACATAGAGTTAATCATAACTCGTGAGGGTTTTTTTTTAGAATTTGTTCTGATCCTTATCTGATAGCTGTCCTACAGTTCAGGAAGGATGGATATTCTGGTATTTTCCCGAACTATAATGACAAACAGAAACATGGCAAATAAATCTAACACAGATTGAACTAAATAAAAGGAGTTTTATTTCTTTTAAATGGAGGTTTAGCTATTCCTTACAAATAATCAGTACTAGCTTTTACAAAGTTTTAAATTGTATAAATACAATTTTAAATCTATCTGTCTGTTTTCTACTTGTAGCCTATAAATGCCCTTAGCTACATGTGATAAACTGCTTGTCTGATAATATCTAGAAGTTTTCTGTTCCCTGCAATTATGTAGCAGGAATTACAGTAGGTGCCTTTAGTTACATGTGAATGCCTGTTCCCCGGCTGCTGCTGTAAATCCTGTGTTACCTGAAAGGTTAAAATATGGAGGTGAGGACATTAAAAACGCATCCAGAAAATGTAGATGACAGGAAAAAAAGAAAATAGAGCGATAGAGGGGAAATACCATAGATAAAATGATAAGGCAGAGAAATAAAGCATGACAAGACCATGATAGTTTGCATAAGTAATGAGAATTGAATTCGTGGTTTTTAAATTGCTGTTTAAATTCCTATTTGCATGTTTATCGGAAATCTCCTTTGCTTAAGTAAAACTGGCCTATATACATTTTTAAAATCCATGTATAGCTTTGATTTAGTTAAGCAGAGGAGTCGTCTGCAGTCCGACAGATGCACGTGTGCGATAGTATTTTAGAAGTGGAAGGGTGCGTGTTTCAGCAGCGGCCTAGGACGTGTGCTTTCTGTTGAGGGCAGGCTCCTGCTTTCCTCCAGGTCAGCATGGAAACATCTCTTGTCTTCGTTCAGAGCAGGATCAGGCCCAAAGTGACTTGTCAAGGACTCTAGGAATAAGCCTATGTGGCCTCGGGCCTTCTCGAGCCCTCTGACACCTATGGAGGCCGCTTCCACAGTGCCCCCAGCACCTCTCTGAGGGCTCAGCGGCCTCAGCTCCCACGTCAGAGGTGCTCGTGGCTGACTGGAGCCTGGTTTTGTGGCTTTTTTTGTGGCTGATCCTTCCTGGTGGTTACCTGTGATGGATTGTGCTGGCCACTGGGTGCCCCTGATACCTCAGGGAAACGCAAGTGCGAGACCGTAATTTTGGTACTTGAAACCTGATGTTTTTAATGGGGGCATATCGGACTGCTCCACCTCTGCAACTGATGCATGTGTGGATTTGGCTGATTTTGTGTGTGCTCCTGGTGTGCTCGTGGCTGTAAGGAGAGCTGTGCTTGGACACTGCCATGCTCCTGGGGGCTCCCCAGCCCCTTCTCCCCACACCCCAGGCACTGAACCATGGAGGGTCTCTGGGAGCTGACGGGGACAAGGTGGGGTTGGGCACCTCTGCAGGAGGCACATGAGACACCTCAGAGTGTCCTGATTGCCTGAGAGGGATCGGTAGCACGTTCAGCAGGTGGGGTGGCATCTCTCCTGGCAGACAGGAGACAAGGGGCAGGCTTCTGAAGAGGCTCTCCAGCATGGAGAAACCCAGAAGAGGCAAGGGCAGCCCTTTCCTCCTCTTGTGGAGTGCTGCCGTGAAATATCTCCTACTGGACCGTGCGGCCCTTTGGAGGCTACAACAGCTTGGGCAGGATGGAGCCAGATCACTGCAGATCTGAGTCACGTGCCTGCTCCTTATATGCATTCTTATGGCATCTCTGAAACAGATGCAAATTGAATTTCAAACAAAAGATATCACTACTGCTGCTACAGTGGTGAATGACCTAGTCTTTGAAATCTGACACTGCCATACACATTTGCAGGTATACATCCTGCACGGATAGGTTCTGGGGACAATGCAGAATTCCTAGCAGAAAAATAACCACTGAGGAGCTGCTGTTCAAACATAAAAAGCTTCTTCCTCTCCTTTGCAAAATGTGTATATACATTTTTTATCAATGTATATTTTTGGTTACAGAATCAAATGAAGCTAACTTGCATTTTTCACATTTACAACCTCTTTAATTAATCTATATATCTCTCCTGGATTTCTGTTTTCTAATATACTGGTACTATGGAAAAGTCGTATGTCTAATTTACATGTCCAAATTAGTTTCAACTTAGTTATATTGAATGATAATAGATTTCTTTTTCATATAATTAATGTTGTCTGCAAACGTAACGTGGATTAAATTTATCATTGTAAAGATCTTAAGATTTTAATATTTTTGCAGAGGCATAAATACAGTGTAGCTATAATTATTTCATTATGTATGTATAAAAATAGGATACGGGGAAAAGTGCATGCTTTCCTTCACTGATTACTCTTAATGTCTCCCAAATTTCCTGATTTACAATATTCTCCAAGGATGTAGATTTTTCTAATTGAAGTACAGTAATTTGCATATTTTTAGACCTTGTGACACAGTTAATTGATATGTCATTACTTATACGGCACTGAATATATTTTACACATTCGCTGCAGAGCAGGCTTAACTTGACATGCAGTGGCACTTTGCAAAAGAATCTGAAACTCTTGCGTTTGGTTTAATCTTTCCCTTTCCTTCCTCACCCTTTCTTTATAAAGGCTAAGCAAAAATGGATGATGTAGTAATTGGTATAGTTCCTGTTCAAATGTACTCGTTAAAATAATGTTACTGTGTAAATGACAGGACAAGAAAAGTAAGAGCAAGTAAACAAAGAAAGGAAGAATAATGGGAGAGGCAAGGACAAAGAAGATAAGGTTAAGACTGGGGGGGAGCTAAATGTCAATAGTATCAGTGCTGTGTGTTTGAAAACCAAATTGTTCTGTTTTCTTTTACCCTATTCAGTATAAACTTGTTAAACGTTCACTGTGTCTCAGAATATTTTAAATGGGTCTTTCAAATTTGGGAGCACTTCTCCTCTCACAGATAGTAGCAATGTGCCTGATAATGCTCTGTTATTTAATATGGGGCCGAGGCTTTCTCTGGGGGCAACATACTTATTCCTCCTGGTGCACACCCCAGCAGAACTGAACATTGTTGTTTTTTCTCTGCTATCCAGAAGGGTGGGCTCAGTCGTGAAAAGAGGCCTGAAGAGATCCTCGTTTTAGTGTCCAAGGTTCTGGTTAGACATGTGGCTCGTAGGTGACAGTATCATTGTCTCTATGGGTAGCTGTAGGATGAGTGCCATGTCTGGTGGATTAATTATAATAGTCATTATTACTTATGCAGTGGCAATCATGACCATGGAGCCTTGCTGCAGGTTAAGAAGGTAAAATTTAGCTCTTTACAGGTAAAGAAGGAGAGTTGTGTTGTAAGTGAAGGTGAGCAGCAATGGGGATGTGGGAAGAGTTAGGTTGCGAGGGGTCAACTCACAGGTACGAACCAGTGGTGACGCTGTTTCTCTGAATCACCTGAGAGCACAGTGTACACGCTGAGGAAGCATCCGAAGGTGCAGCAAGCTGCAGGATGGTGCAAGTCGGTGTGGTGGAAGTGGCGCATTCCTGTGCACCTCCCTGCCCCTCCAGCTTTTCTTCTGAATTTACACTGGGAGTTGCTTATGAGCCTCGTTAACAAATCCCTTGCATAGGTGGATAAGGTGGGGCGTGGGAGCAGAGATGGGTGACAGGTACTAAGGGAAGCTATTGCATTTTCTTCAAAAGAACGGTATCTTGGCAGGAGCTTCTTCCAAGGCAGCAATAAGAATAAATATAAAACCTCAGAGGACATCTTTTAAAATGCTTGTACACTAGTGGCTTCTGGCGTCAGGGTGCTTCCTATTGAATTGAGCTGGAGAGACAAATGTGAATTGTGAATCCTGTCTGCGAAGTAGAATCCACCTGCACGTGTCTTGCAGGTTCATAGCAAGGCAAGAAGGTTTGGTTATGTAGGATGGTGTTACCTTCACGTGCCTTTAACCATGTATGAGCTAGCTGTGTGTGCTAAAGCTGAGTGATTAGGTACTCTGGTCATTTATTTGGACATCAGAGAAAGATGTGGGGAGGGAGAAGGGCATCTCCAGGATGCAACATCTACCACCGGTCTTGGATACCAGACTGAGATGTGACAAATGAAGTATGTGAGAAAATCAGCAAAAGAATTGAAGGGATTTTGCTGAGCTACAAGAATAATTTTTTCTGAAGATGCAGTTTCAGAATGGTCTGAAAGTAGGATTTTGTTAAAGATAAATTTGTTACCAAGAATAAAATACAGGAAGATGCACAACAGTTTCAATGATTATTTCTGCCCCTTTTAAAATGGTCCCATTTTCTGATTGAACTGTTTACTAGTGGTCCAGCAAAGGAGTGTAGCATTTATGAATATTAAAATACAAGCTGCTCGGTATAATTAATAATGATTAATAAAGACATTCCTTGATGATTGTATTAAATGAGGTGATTGATTTTGCATCAGAGAGCATCTTTTCTTACAGGATACTTTTAATTTTAACTACCCTGAGAAAAAAGGTATTTGAAATGAAAATACTCAGCACTTAGAAAAATATTTTATCAGCTCAAAACAGTTCTGTGCATCAATGGATTTATACTATAACACACTAATTCTGCAAAAGTACTGAGAAGTCTGTGGCTGTTTCTGCACAGCAGCGTTCCTCACTTAGCCGGTCATACAACTCTCCACTTTTACTGCCCTTGAAAAAGGGCTGCGCTTACGCATCGATTGTGTACATACAGAATTCCGTAATTTCATAGACGAGTACATAAGGTGCTGCCGTGTTGCAGCTGAGCAATGTGTATGTGCGTGGTGCTAATCTTCTGTTATTTTGGAAGATTTCTGAAGGTTACTGTACAAATACTGATGATCCGTAGGCTTTTGCTCTGTTAACAGGAAGGGAAAGCTGTTAATTCTCTTGTCGTTCCAAGGAAAGAGCTCGTATTTTGCTTTTCCATATTTTATTGTAAAATATTATTGTAATGCTCATGGATGTCTCGTAACTTTCGTGCAGTTTCCTTTTCAAGATTGCGTCTCACTGGTACAGAAGGAGTTACTGGCAGATGAGAGGATGGTGGAGAGGCTGTTGCAGGAGCACGGGATGTGTAGCAGAGGCAGGAATATTTTGTACTACAAGCGGAGTTGTGGTCTGGAGATCCTGAGAGCATCACAGCAGCTGCTTCTGTCTCCACGCTAACATTTCCTCCCTCTGAGACCGGAGCACCTCATAAACTACCCAGGTAGCAATCACCTGCCCATCACCAAAGTGCAGCTCCTTCTGAGATGTTCTCCCGTAGCTCCACGTCTTTGTGGGTTCATCAGACAGGGATGCGGAGATTAACTTCTCCAAGTGAAACTTCAAAGGAATTTAAGAGGGCAGAACATAATTACCTGAGCTGAAAATTTGCCAAGACACAGGTTGAAATTCCCACTCTTTCAAGTTTTCTATTAAATCTACTATCCCAGATGAAATCCCAGCCCTTTAGAAGTCAGTGGTGGTTTTACCCTGCATTTTACCCGGTGAGTCACCTTCAGCCTCATCTAAACCGAGTCTGAACTTGCAGTCCTCGACCATGCAAACCTGCTGGTGTCTTCAGGGCAATTTGTGTATAAATGTGAGGAATGTGCACTTAATTGATCTCCAAGTAAGGATGACGAACAGTTCATGCATAGCTGGGGAAGGGATCAGGAATCACACATTGGAAAATAATGCTAGCTGAAAAACACCAGTGGCAGCTTTTCAGGCTGGCTGACAAAAGCATAATGAAACCCAGTGGCTGGAATTTGAAGTTTGACAAATTCAACCTTGAGCTAACACACCATGTCTGAGCTGTGAGGGTGGTAAAAAACTGGAGCAGTTTGCTGTGAGGTGTGGGATGGGAATTGCCATGTCTGTGTTTTTTGAGATGAGGTTGAATGTCCTTCTGAAAGAAGTTGCTTTCATTTGTAGGAGAGTTTATACTTCTCTTTGCAGTTCTGGTGAGGTAGGAATGCGTGTTTTCCGTCAGGTCTGTGCTCAGTGCACCTCTTAGCCCATTTCCTTTGCAGGGCATGGGCAAAACTGGGTTGCCTTCACTGCTTTCAGCACTTTCATCATCCTTGCAGTCCCACGTTAGGAACGTGGTTATAACACAGCCTCATACGTCAGGATTTCGGCAAGTCACTTGCAGGGAGCAGGGCATTTTTTTTCCCTCCCACAATTAACTGGATTTACTCCTTTTTTAAAACAAACAAACAAACAACAAAAACTACATTTACCTGAAAAGTAAGCACGGTTTTCCACTCTTGGAAATGGAACTATAAAACATGGAAGTAGCAGACTTAGTCCTAAGATGCATTATTTGTGTTTTACTGATGTGGCCATAGGCTTGTTTATTGCCATGTGCAGTTGGGACTTAAGTCTGTCACCTCGGATAGATGTGCGTGTGTGGTCACCTTTCCTGGGCTGTTTTTCTGCTGCTAGGATCTTGTCTGACTCCCTCCTATTTGCAGGGTCCTTGGTATTTGATGCAGCTTTAGTTTCTCTGTATTGGGTCGTTAACACTGGTCATTTGAGAACTGAACCTATTGTAATTTAACTGAAATTTGGTTTAACGTAGAGCATCTGTGTGAAATTCAACAGCATGTGATGTACCTGCCATCGCATGGCATAATCCAGTGGTCTGCTCTGTCTGGAAGCTATGAAAACTATCTCCTTTCATTTTTATTGTGCATATATTTCGATGATCTGATTTCAGTCTAACTCTTACGAAGAATTAGAATGATAGTTAGGTCTTTGTGCTCTTCACCCAGTGTGTGTATTATTAACTCGTGTGTAGGCATAAAGCTCTTAAAGTAGTTCCAGAGAGGCTATGCCCACAAAAAAACCAAAACCAAAAACAAAACAAAAAACTGTCGTGTATGGAATGCATACACACAAGTGTGTGCATACAAAACTTTGGCAAGATCCCTACTAACAGAGAAGACAGTGAAAAGATCATGAGAGCAATTCACAGGAGTACAGCAGGCTACAGGAGCAGGAATTGGCGGAGCCTGAAATTACCGCACGGTATTTACAAATCTGGCTGTCACTGGAGACCCTTATGACATGAAGACAATCATTGCCTTCTTCAGATCCATCCCTCCCATTCAAAGGTTAAAAACCAAAGACCTAGCCGTAAGGCTGAGAGGAGAGAGTTGACTGCCGAGGTGAGTCCATCACTAGGGGCTTATCTGCCTTTAAAGTTGCTAACAGATCTTCTGTCTGTCCCACTGAAGGAAATAATGAAGTCTTCGTTTATTCTCATACATATAAAAATTTTCATACAAATTAGTTACCCTGAAAGCTAATACTCCTAGTGCTTATTTCCATGCTATTAGAATTGCAGAAAATCTGAAAGTAATATAATATGTCAATTAATATAAAATGTACAAACAGGTCTTTATTGAAAAACATATTTTTCTAATCTCTTGATTGTTTTTAAAATCATTTATTTTTATTAACTAACAAACTTGCTTTGTTGGGCAGTTTATTAGCTGTAGAAAGATTTTATTATTTCCACCAAAAATCTGTAATAAAATTCTAGAAGTATCGTTTAGAGCTGATTTTTTCATAAAGCATTATGCATCAGGTAAATAGTCTGAATGTAAATGCCTACTTTAGGCAGGGCTCATTAACGGGTAGAAAAGATGCAGTTTTGAGTAGGAATGAAAAATAAAACAATGAAGTATTTCCTGACATAAATATAATCTAATAGTTCAAACTGGCTTATACCAGCCCCTTAAGATTGTTAAATTTTAGATGTAGTTACCATTATTTTTACCCTACAGTGGACCAATGTCAGCCAGAGCATAGTTTACACTATTCAATATTGTACAAGCATATGGGGCTGAACAGTAGGTCTTACTCAGACATAAAACTAAACTGCTTGCTGGTTTTAAGCTCTGCACGGTGAAATGGCAGCAGATCGGAGCTCTTTCTCTAGTGAAAGTGTATAAACCAGGACTCTGAATTCACTAGGTAGATCAGATCCTATGTTTTCATGGTACCGATCAGGTGCTGACAGGTACCGAGATGAGACCACTGATCCATTTCTCCCCAGTGCTTGAGTAATTGTTATTAACAGTAACTACACCTTACATTCATGTGCAGCTATGTATGCATAAGTTTCCAAAATTGTGTCACAAGCAAGAGCAGAGATTTTGCCCTTCCTACTCTACAAGTAGTTCCTTTGACTCAGGGAAGAGCTCACTCCTGCAATGTCTATGCAATAGATTTTTATGCTGGTGCTTTTTCACGAGGAACTGATCAGCCTTTATTTTAAGCTGAAAGAAGCCTCTGGTTTGGTATGAAATGCCTCTGCACTACCTAATATCATGGCAAATGCAGCCAAAGGCTAGAGATGACATTTATATGAGACTTCCAGCACACGACTGCCAGAGTAAAAGAACTGGGGTAAGTATAAACTGACTGAAGGGTTTTTCATCCAGTTTGTGCTGCACGTGGGTAGTTGAACATCCCAGAAAGCAGAATAATTTGTTCTGTGTTCTTAGTTTCCTTCTTTATGCAACTAAAGCTTAATCTCTAGAGTCACATGTGGCAGACTATGGTTGGAACTGGCAGGTAGTATTCCCCTCCTTCTGCAGACGGGGACTCTGGGGCACCTCACTGAGATGAGCTTCTAAAAGCCACCAGTGCGAGCACCATGTGGGTCCTAGGGTCAGAGACAGATCTGCAAGATCTGGCCATTAAGCCTCTGCTCATTTCTGGTGCTTCTTTCTCCATGTCCTTTGGGGCTCTGTCTATAAAGAACTAAATGCCCCAGCAGAGAGGACTAAAAACCTTGCTGATACTCCCACACCAAACCCGTTGAGACAGAGGACTTCGAAAGCAGCTTGCAGAATTTGCTTTCTGCAGCAACCTGACCATATGTTCGGCTTGCCTGTTGGGAGAGAACTTCCTCCAGAAACTGAGAAGCTTTGATTGCTTATCCTCTGAGTTGAAGAGGTGTCAATGATGCAGAGGAATGGACCAGATTTGGAAGCTGGCCTCCATCCTGCAGGTTAAGCCTCCCGTCATCCCCACTTGGATTTAAATCCCCATTCCCAGCATGTCACTGTTCCTTGTGATCTTGGCCTGCTGGCTATAAGATGTAACAAGGGAAAGCAATGAGGAAAATAACCTTTACAGTACAAATCCAGTACCTTGCACCACTGAGGGTGCTAACCCTTTTGTTAGGGCTGTTGCGGATGGACCAACGTGGCTCCCAAGGAGACAGCCACCTTTCTAGGTGAAATAGTGCCTCGCCCTTCTCCCCTCTTCCCCTAAATACTTCAGAGCATAAAACAGATCCTTGGGATGCGATCCAGTCTGTCGGGTAAGTGATATGTTTTCTAATTCCATTGCAACTCGGTGGTGAAGCTTGTGAAATAATAATATATATACTGAGGGCTCTGTGGGGGACTGCAGGGAAGCAGTAGTTACTTCTCATAAAGTTTTTTAATAGGACGTGAGCTCCCAGATTCGAGGGAGAGAACATTAATGTCCTTTTCAGAACATCGTGGAAAATAAATACTGTGCAGCACCAATCTCTTGGCAGTTTCAAAGAATGTCTAAAGAGGATCATTATGAGACCATTTATGATGGGAACATGACTCCATTGCAAGTCTTTGGAGTCTCTGCTGGGATGTTGTTCCTACTACTTGAGATTAGGAGAGGAAAGCAATTTCAATAGAAGTCTGTGGAGACTGAATGGCAATTACATTACTGACAATATCACTATGATTTTAGTGCGAGTCCCTGGAGACCCTAACTTCTCAGCGAAATGAAATGCATCATGCCCATACAAATTATATTATTGTTTGAAATAAGCCAGAATAAGTTAAAGCTAAACAAGTGCTGGAATACTACAAACATGCAAATGGATAAGCCCGCAGCGGAGGCGGGGAGCCCTGCCCATGGCCCAGACGGGGAGATTTGCTTATTTAGGTGCCTGTAGAGGCGGCAGCTGGTTTAGAGAGGGGATTCTCCAAAGGAGCCATTTCACTGATGTCTTGCTCTGCCTGTAGTGATCTGTGGGGTCTGGAGTAAAGGAAGGCGAGGCGGTTTGAGCAGGGATTAAAGCACCAGCGATGGAAGTGAGTTGCTGCTTTTTGCCTCGTGCCGGTGCTGAGATGATGCAAATCCTTGGCTTGGGCAGCAGTTGACGTCCGCTGAGCTCTGGGAAGCATTTTCCAGGCGTTTCCCTCCTGCAGGTTCACCGAGGCCGCCCTTGCCCTTGCCCGTGCTGTGCAGGGAGCCACCTCCCCGGCGGGTATCGCGGCACGCTGGCTGCTCCCGAAGCGCAACAGCAGCCAAGAAAAGCCCCCAGGGAACCGAGTGAGCCCTCTGCTTTTCCTGCCCATCGGTCAGCCAGGACCTTTCCTTCCTCTTTCCCTTAACCGCTTTGTGAGTGCCAGTCTGTAAATGGAGAGCTGCAGCATTTCCAGGGCTGGAGGAACGCAGGCAGGGTAAAGTGCAGCGTTTGCATTTTATTGATTCCTACCTATTGATTCCGATGGGATGAAGTGTCTGCGTAACACAGACGAGACTGACAGGCAGACAGGAACTCGGGCATCAGAGGCAGGCCAGGCCCTGCATGACAAGAGCAAAGTTATATAAACAAACACCCCAGATATTTCCTGGGTGGAATCTAACCAGCACCAAGGAGAAGGAGCGCCGTGCTCCGAAGGGACGAGGCTCACTGGATAAAGTTGAGCTTGCATTTGATCACCTCTGCGGATAAAATGGGGCAAGGCAAACGTGAGCATTTTGTGACAGGTTGCCCTGTGCCATTTCATCTAATCTGGAGGGTGACAAAATGTAAATCTACATCTCCTCACACCGCAGGTGACTGTCATTCTGTGATTCAGAAGTGGGAATGAAGAGGTAGGCAATAGCCCGACCTTCCAGGCAGGAAGGTGTCTGAAGGGCTAGCAAATACCCCAAATGTGCAGAGTCTCTGTTTTACTCAATATACTTTATACAAATAATTTTATTTGAGAGGCCAAGCACATACTGAGGAAAATGTGCTCAATATGAGTATTGATCTTATTAAGGGTTTCTCTGCAGATATATGTATATATAATCTCAGACCAAGCTTCTGTTCTGACTGTGGCCAGTTTGTTACTGGCTTGTTAACAAACGTTGCCCACGCGCTACATCTGTATGTGTGGGATGGAGCTCGAGGTGACGCAGGATCCTCTTTCGTGCCTTCTGGATCCTGGGAGCTGCAGAAGTCAAAATACCTGGATGTAATTCCCAGTCCCAAGGGATTCACTGGGATTCGGGCATCCGTCCCCATGCAGCATCGCTGCATCTTCCAGGCTCGCGTGGCCAACGCAGGAGAGGACCCCAGCCTGTGTGAGCCCAGAGCCAAAGGATCTGTCCCAAGGCAAAGCTGTTCCTGAGGCTGTGCTGGAGGGAAAGGCTGAGCCCGTACAGCTCTGATGTGGAGTCCTCGTCTGCCTTTGCTTGAAGAAAAACACAAGAAAACAGCGATGCTGAGAAGCAAACGCCTTGTAGACTCCACATTCACCAGCCTTCTCAGAGACCTGGAGTTTTGTGCTAAAGCAGCCCCATTTGAAGTGTTTCTCAGAAATGGAGGAGCAGGATTTGACCCGCTTCAGGTACGATGAGAGTCCCTCAAAGCAGGTAGCTGGCTCCCACCAACACTGCTCATCTCCCCCCAGCTGGATCTGCTCCACACCCCATAACCACTGGACCTAGAAAACACAAACCCTGAGGGGCAGAAAACCCTCCTGCTTCGCTTTCTGCCTCAGAATTAATTTTTTTTCAGCCACCAGGGCGATCTGTATGACTCTGCAGAAGGCACTGCCCCCTGCCCTCTGCCACAGGGATGCCCAGCAGTGAATTTGCAGTGCATGGGCACTGCTCCTGCTGTGTCCCTCACCTCTCCCTCAGGGACGATAAACCACCAATGCCTCTGATGCCTTCATTTCCCCTTTCCCTTCCCTTCCCGCACAGATTGCCCTGCAGCTCTCTTTCTGGCTGCCAAATGTGCCTTTTGTGTACGTTTTGCAGAAGCAGCAGCAGGGCGGTCCCTCCATGCTCCCTGCCCTCCGCTCCCCCAGCTCAGTTCCCCTCTCCGAGAGCACCAGGAGCTCCCGGCGCTGCTGGGTGCTGAGTGGAAGTGGATCTGAGCATAGACAGAAGTGCAGCTGACTTCGCTGAGCGAAAAAGATGCAGACGATTATAAAAAGAGAGAAGAGGGAATAGGAAGATGGGCTTTTTTCTTCCAAATGAAATAATTTTAATCAAAGGGCTGTTAGCAGCGAAAGAAATTAAGTAATTTGAACAGTCAGTTCTTGCCATCCTGCAATTTCCTCTGTGCTTAAATTTAAGGATACATTAAATTTTATTAGATATGAACACAAACCCTGTGTGGGAAACATGTTGGAACACCGCTTTTTAATTTCTTAATTCATTTCTTTAAGTAAATTCTTCAATTCCCCTTTTGTTCCTGTTTATGTGTTTTCCCTGCTTACTGGTTTGTAGGTTTACTGGAGGAGAAAATGATGTAAGATTTGCAAACCAAAGGCCTTGCTTCTGCTTGTATTGGAGAAGCAAAAAGCAGGAAAAAAGTTGAATGATTTTATCTTGCTTCCTCCCCCTCTCCTTTCCGTAAGTTGGAGGAGGCAGCAATTAGCCAGCATGGGCTGACGGGTGCCCTCCCGCATCCCGGACACCGCAGCGAGCATCTGATCCCGCCCTGCCCTCCATCCTGAGGATCTCACATACACGTCGGGGCTTTTTGCTTCAGCTGCTGAAGGAAAACAGTTGGCCTACCATTAAGTTTAAACGTGAGATACAATTAAAAGCTGAGAACTCTGATGTGGTACTTTAAAAATCCCTCTGTAGATGGAAGGAGGTTTCTTCTCCATTGGGAACTCTGCATTATTTAGTAGATTTGCCTTGCAGGACAGATAGTTTCAAGGCTTTACGATTATATAGAGGATCAAACATTTCTGTGGCCTGAATTAAAGCAAAATAATCACCAGCTTCACAAAACTTTGTGGTTTCCTGGACAGGCTTTTTTCTTCCTTTACCTTCTTGTCTCTGAGCAGATTCTTTTTCATAAACCCTCTGTATTTGACACATTTTTTCTTCCCGTAGCGCATCTTCGATCCATTTCCCCAGTGAAGTAGCTCAGCCACCTCAAATAAAATTACATTTCCAGGCAGCTGTTCCTCTGCCTCCTGTTGTGAGCACCCGGGCATCCGTGCACCAGAAACCTGGCTCCCAGAAAGCTGGAGAAGCTCTTCTTTTACTCAAGGAAAAGCAATACATTTGTATTTCCTGCGCTCTTCGTATTCTTTCAGTGCTTATAACCATCTTTCCTTTTGGTACAGACTTTTCACCAAATGTAGAACTTTTTAGCTTTTGTCGTACATTTTTCTGTGGTTGGTTTTGTCGCTGGCCTCTGGTACTTCAGCACTTTGCTAATATTTCTTCAGTGTTCCTGGAGGAGTACTGTGTTCCTCAGTGCTTTTGCTGGCCCCAGGTGAAAAGGTATGGCTCCAACAGACACCCTAAAAATCAAGTTATTTTGAGGAGAAGAAAAAAAAAGCATTATGCATTTTACATCTCCTTTAATATACAGAACGTATTGGGATATACTGGAGTGTTTGGTTTGAAAGTGAGTATTCATACTGAACAAAAGGTTTCATTTCTGCAGTGCCTGAGATATTCCCAAAGTGGTGGGTCTTTAAAAAGCACTTCTCTCCCCAGTATTTTCTGGGAATTTCCAACTCCCAGATGCCCAGTGCTGCTTCTGGCGGGGGGCACTGCCTGAACCTGGGAGAATTGCATCCGCTGGCTGTAAATAATGTATGAAATGCAAAATCCTCACCTGCCCCCGCGCAGGGAAGGGGGAGACGATGCTTTGCCACCGCTGGTTCAGTGTTTTCTTAGCTGAGGTTGCTAAGCTGAGAATCATTAAAAAATAAATACAACTATAAAGGAAAAGAAATGACAGCTGGAAAACATTGAAAAACGGCAGAACAAACAAACAGGAGAGCCAGTTAAGCCCAGCTACCACTGCCCCTGGCTTGCTACAAGAGCTGACTGCCAGGCACACTCACTTGTTGTGACTTGACTTTTTTTTTCTTTGTGTTTTTTTTTTTTTTTTTCCTGAGAACTGTGCTTCCTATCAGCCGTAGCACCTGGCTGAATCTGCCTATTTATCTTTTCCTTTAATTAAGAGATGATGTCAGTGGGATGAAAATAAAACCTGACAGGATGAAGATCTCCTACTGTACTATAAAAACAATGGGAAGGTGAAGTCGAGGTGTTTATTTTCGAAAGCAAGAAATCACCTCCTAGTCGCACGAGCCTGCTCCTGTGAGCTTATTGTTGTTACATTAACGAAGGAAAAACCCATCCAGCGAAGTGAGCGATGGCAGATCTGAGCAGCAGAGGCTGTGATGGCTGTGATGTTTGGGGCAGCCTGGTCCTGGCTGGCTCTGAGAGGGTTTTGTTCTGAGTGAACAGGCTCCAGAAGCTGCCCGAGACTGCTGGAAGGCGGTGGGGTGTCAGGCACTTCATGCTCTTTTAATGCACGGGAGCTGGCACTGGGCAGGAGGTAGCAGGGACACCTGTATGGCCTCCGGAGCTGGACCCGGGGCTGTTTGCTGGCATTGCCTGCACGTGGCAATGGGAGCCCAGCCCTGCCAGCCTCCTGAGGGGGAACTTGCTCCAAGTCCGCCAACTCAGCTGCTTCGTGCAGCAGCAGTTGTGGATGCTTTTCCTTAATTTTACCTTTCAGACTGTTTGCTTATAGCTGCAGGGAAGGGTCTCGATCCACTCTCGCTGCACAGCCCTTTGCCAAGCTGGACACTTGAGCCTTTTGTTGGAGAAACAGAGCTGGCTTCACTTCTTTCTTTTAGAAGACAGCTAAAAAAAAGCATCTCCCCTTCTGCAGCGTGGCCAAGAGCTCAGGTTTGGCCGGGGTGAGAAGTTGTAGGGTTTTGGTTGCTTTCTATTCCTTCCTTTTCTTTTTTTTGGCTTGCGGAGACTGCCACTGCTCAGGTGAGCGGCTGCGTGGGTGAGCTGCAGGAGGGGAGAGGGCAGGAGGATTTCTTCTTCCCTACCCTCTTCCCCCCTGAGCTGAAGCACCAGGGCTGCGCAGCGCCTGGCCGCAGAGGAGCACCTGCCAGGAGACCCCTGCCCTGGCTCCAGGAACTCCGCAGTCCTCATTTGAATCACTCTCGGATACAATGAAGAATAAAGCATTTTGATCAGAGTTAGCGGTGACCTATTTAACATTTAAACTGGTTGGCACTTACTTCAGCTCGTTTATGAGTCCTTAATGAGTTTAATGAGTTCTCTTGGATGTCAGCATTTACTACTAGCGTAGCTTTATGGCCCTGGATTCGGGAGATGTGAGTGGCTGCTTGTGTGACCTTGGGCAAAGCCCTGCCTGTAGCAGTGCCTCAGTTTCCCATAAATAGGCTGTTGCGAGATACCTTTCATGGCTGCCTGCACTGCGAACCGCATCGGACAGTAATTTTATTACATTTTGTTTGCGTAATGCCCAGCATAATGGGCACCTGGTTTTCAGTAGGGCCTCTGAATAATGCTATTTTAAAAATGAAAGATGATCATTAAGGAATGCAGCATAGCATGACAGGGACACACATTTATATGTACAATCTTGTCTTAAAGAAGGCAGAAAAATAGCGGTGTCTATTAGTCAAAGTAATGCAGTCCCAGGACACCACAGCAATTATTTCATTTGTATTACCCTCTGCCTGTGTGGGAACCCTTACGTACTTTACAGATTTTCAAACAGATAAGCAACTTTTTAATTGATGCTTAGCCTGAATATATCTAATGTCAGCCAACTGTTGTTAATAGGAGCTATTATAACATAAAAGTGCTGATATTTTAAATGCAGTTGGTCAATCCCAGCAGGACTATACATTCAGAGCTCTTCTACAAGGTTGTATTAGTCATTTGACACTGGTGCTGAATTTATGTTGTCAGATCCATGCCAGCTATTGAAACTTGACAACTAATTCTGGATAAGAATGATTGGAATTGATAAACCCTCTTTTATTTTTGGGGGAAAAATTGGAAGCGGCTGCTAGTTCAAATAGAATCTCTTATCTAGTATGGCACGATGGCATTTAATGAAAAACATTCAAACAAATCTACTCTTGGATTGCCCTGAAGATAGAGAGTTGCAGAGTTGGATGCAATTCAAATAAGTAGTTCTTTATTTTGCATAACTTTGGGGCACGCCGAGACGTTTCATCAGTACCTGATGTCATTAACTGTGGCGGCCACCACCTAAACATCTCGCTCCTCACATGTATGAAAGATGACTTTGTTAGAGGAACGCTTGGAACACAAGAAATAATGTTTGCTTGTTTCAGAGCCTTTGCATGTGTTAATAATGACACCTTAAGTTATTAGGACTGAAACACATTTTAAATTCGAATGTAGTGTTACCCTATGTAAAAAACGTTACCTTGGGCTTGTAGTATTATGGAATATTTGACATTGAATGTTGGTTTGTTTATAAGCACTGGCAGTAGCTCTGCTCCTCCTTTTACATGCAATACCCCAAAATAAGCGAGAAAGATGCACAGTGTCCACAGTCAGGCCACCTCCTAGCTGGTGGAGCTGCATTACCACTGGGTCATGCCACGCTAAGAAGCCCTCGTAAAAACAGCGAGAGCCTGACTGTGTGACAGCACATCTAGTTGGCGGTGGCACTGGCTTTGTCCTTGTCCCTGCTGCCTTGCCACGTAGGAAGAGCTGGTGCCTGAGTGTTTGTCCCTGCTGTGTGGATGCTTCCCGGGGTTCACAGGAGTACCAGACATCAGAAGCCAACTCAAGCCATGTTGGCAGGTTTAAAAATAGGAAAGAGCTCAGCAAGGCTTGGCAGTGTCACCTTCAGACCTTTCCTGCCTATGCAGCTCCATGATATGTATGACCCTACGGGGCTGTGTAAGCAGTGCTCTCATTTTGAGGACTCTCTCCCCCTGGAAAGTGGCTTTTACAGGGTTGGCTTTTTTGGTTTGGCTTTCCAATGCAATTTTCATCATTCTTCAGTGCTGCAGCATAGTCTGATGTATTTGAGGCGTTATTTCTTCTTGTAAATACAGACAAGTAAGGCATTGCCTTGGGTGCTGCCACGCGGTGAACACTCAGTGGACCAACTTCCCAAGCAGTCATGAGTCAGCTTTCCCCACCATGCCTCTGGTAGCATTAAACATGCTATTTTAATTTGTACACAGGAACTAAGCTATGGATAGAAATTAAGCTTTTAGCAGGTAACAAAGCACAAGCTCAACCTGCCTGAATTCTGCCTTCTGCCTAGTTCTTCAAAGCAGGGTCTCTGGAGGCTTCTCAGTAGGGACTGAGAGGACCAAAGGAGGCTCGAATGGGGAGGCAGCAGCAGGACCAGGGATGTCGGTGTGGCTGAGGCAGGCTGAGTTCACCCTTAGAGTGGCTCAGCTTCTGGGGCAGCCTTTAGGTACTGAAATCACCCTGGGCTGAGCAGCACATTGCATCTCAGCCTGCCTCATCCACCCCATTCCAGACCTGCCTCGTTTGTAGCAAGAATTTGGCCACTGTCCCGTTTTTGCAACCCTTGGCAATGAAAGCACATCCTTCAGAAATGGCAGGGGCACCATCACCGTGTCCCTCCAACCTGGCCTCCACCCTCTCCTTTGCTTACTAGAGAGCAAGTGAGAAAATGTTGACAAATTGTCGTCTGCCAGAGTTTCCCAGGTTCTTTTGCCTCGCTTCTATTTTTAGCCTGTTTTCCTTTGCTATTTTTGTTTCCATTGTGTTAAATTTTGCCAGATTTCTGCCCAGAGGAAATTTTTATAGCTCAATTTTAGAGCCCTTGCTATTGAGGATTTATCCTGGGAATGACACAATCCAACTGGAGTAGCACAAATGGCACAGTACTGAAATAAAAGGTTATCAAGACTGTAATTTATTTGTTTAGGCCACTTGGAGTACAAAAATGCCTCTTATCTCCTTGGCTCCCCGAGTGCGTTGCCGCACAGTGGATGCTTTCAGGCTGTCTCGCTTTCCCTGTCAGTCATTTTCTCCACAGAAGCGTTGTTCAGGAGGCTCAATTAAAAAGCCATTTCCTCATCTTCTCCCGCCTGCCGTGTCCCTTCCCTTCCCCTCAAAACCACAGCTTGGGCACAGGTTGTTTCCTGCCTTCCAGGTAATGAACTCCCCTCGTGTCTGTTACGTGGAAAAGGCCTGATAGCAAGGCGGCCCAGCTGGATCTCCAGCAGTTAGGATGGAAAGGAGAGGCAGGATGCGAAACCCGCTCAAAGTCCGGCTCCATACTCTAATATGCATTTTGAATGTATAGAGAAGTGACTCGTGCCATTTGCTCAAAGCCAGAAAATGCATCTGATCTGCAGTTGAACTTCTCCTGCTATAATAACATGCCAGGCAGTTTTCAGAAGTGATGGATACTGTTTTTCATGAGTCCTTTCTGCCGAACTGATTCAAGGCCAGCGACAATAATGCCAGTGGTAGTCATTAGCGATGCCCCCTGTGAAGCTATTCAGTTAGGCGCTCGCCGGCTGAAGCTGTGGGGATTTTTGTGACCCTCTTCCTTGCTGGCAGCCTGTTGGGCTCACCGCAGAGGAAGATGCCATGCCCCTGAGGGGTGAAACTGGGCGAGGAGTGATTAGTGCCTAATGGGGAGACACCTGAAGTGATGAAGAGCAGCAGCTGTTCTTCATGAGGCGCAAGGGAGTTGTGGCTTACTCCAGGTAAGGTCACACTGGAGAGGGCCATAACCAGGCCCCAGTGCTTGTACCAGCAAGGAGTTTCAGAGAATCCCTCATCTTCCTGCTTGCGAGGGACAGCCTGAGCTGGTCAGGTGGCTGCTGTCAGGAGGCTGAGGTGCCCCTGCGCCTGTATGAGGGCAGATGTGCTGCTGGCTGATGTGTAGGAAGAAAGTCTGTGTTCAGAAAGGCTGGGGTGGAGGCATGGGGCATGGGGGGGCTCTGCTTTCCCCACAGAAACCCTCTTTCTTGTCTTGGCTCTACCCAAGGCTCTCTGCAGCTGGCATTATGGCAGCTTGAGTGGGCGCCAGGCCTGGCTTGAAGGATTGAGCACGGGGTGCCAGGCTGTGCTGAGGGGCTGCTGCCCGGCACCTCTGGCTCTGTGCGGAGCCTTCCTTCCCCATGTCCTGCCCCAAGCATGGGGATCGAAGGGATGCTGGAGGGTAGGGAAGGCAGAGTTTGACTTGGACAAGGAGCGTGATGATTAATGTGCGGCTTTTTGACAAATGGGTGTTTGGAAGAATTGGAGCCAAGCGAGTCAAGGGCACTTCACCTCTGCCAATGCGCAGTATTGGCAGCTGGGGAACCACACAAGGGAAGATTTTCATCTTCTGCTTACAGCTCTCAGCCCGTGCTACAGCTGGTTGAAGACAGAGCGTCTAGGTCCCCAGTGTTTCTGTTTTTACTTAAAAAGCAATGAAGCAATTTGAGATGAAGAGTGTCTCTCTGGACTTCTGTTTTGGCCTTCTTGAATCAGGTTGGAGAAATTTTGGTCAGTTCCGCTGGGTGAAGTGAGCAGAGGTGAGGGTGTCTGTCACAGACCAGACAGGCTATGCTGAGCCCTGCGATCAGGCTGTTGTGTTCAGTACCATAGACAGTTGTGTGTTGGGTCTTTGCACCTCCTATCAGCATCTATGAAAATTCTTTCTGGCTTTCTACAACTCCTGGAACATTTTGTGGGCTATCTTATATCTAAAAACATACCTACATAGCCTCCTTTTTTTTTTTTTTTTTTTTCCCGTCATGTAAATTTGTCACCAAAACCCAATCCAATGCATCAAGTATAAAAGCAGATGCGCTTTCCTTTCTCTGTTTGTTGTTCTGTTCATGAATAGCCGAGATCAGAACCTTCTACTGAGAAGTACTTCATAAGTAGGCCCCCTTCACCCCACTGCCTGCTGAATGACTTGTTATGAGGAAGGGGATCAAGGGTCTGGTTCAAAATGGCTATAGTCACCCCTAGTAGGCTTGAGTAGGTGGCTCGGTTACTGTGTGCAAGGTAAAACGATGCTCCTGCAGGTGGTAACACCACTGTCAGGCTTTTCTCACGTGAGTAGGTACCTCCACCACCACCTCTGTGGATCCTAACCGTATAAGATGAGTGCACAGAGGAACCGAAGTACTGGAGGAAGGTCTGCTGCATGGTCTGAGCAGGCTTTGGCTTCTTCCTGTGCAGCTCACAAGTCAAAGGTCCCAGCTGTGCTTATACAGGCATGTCCAGTAGCCAAATACATAACATGCTTGGGAAATGCATGTTATGTATTTGTTGTTTTTCAGACTAGAGTTTGGCCTTTACGGCCACTGATCTTATTCCCTTAGCAAGAAATGGAACCCAAATCTAGTTATGTAGAGACAAAGCAAATAAACAATAAAAGGGCTCTTTGGCCACCCTGCTTTTTTAGGAAGTAATAGTGGCTGAACTCTATGAGAATATGATAAGTATCAAACACTTACTTTTCCAACAGAATGACAAATGCCTGGTTAAAAAAGGGTAATTGGGTAATGTAGAGTACAATAATATCTTGGTGTTCTCTCATTTTTTTAAAAAGAAAAGTACAAACCATAATGCATGCAAGCTAACACACTGATGAAAACCAACTCTTTCTCAAAACATGAGCTGGCTTCTAACTAGTGTCTAGTTTGGGTACCGGGAATGCAAATATGCAATCCTGATGTAGTTGTTTTGATAAACACATCAATCATTTTATATTCCTCCAAATTTTAAAGAGTTTGGGATTTTTTTTTTGCTACTTTTAGGAGCTGTGTCGATTACAGAATGGTTGTGGTAATGTGATCACTTGAAAATAAGTACTAAAGAAATAAATACTGTCATGGTTTCTGCCACTGGAACAGCTAGTCCACATCATGCCGTTCCAGTGCTTGGAGACCTCTCCTTGCTGGGTAGGGGGTTTTCTGACTCCATGAATGTATTCACTGCTACTTCAGGAGGATGTTTTAAACTTTAGAGATGAAAAAAGCTGGAGTTCCCATGTGCACTAAAGCAGAGGCATGTGGTGCCACAAGTGAGGAGTATAAATGTGGTGTCCTGTCCACCTGTTAAGGATTGTTCTCCTGTCCCTTCTGCAGAATATCTGCATAAATATGCATGAATTTCTGTTTGTTCCCCTCCAGATGATGATGATGATGATGAAGATTATTATTATTATTACTATTACTATTATTTATTTATTTATTTTACAATGTGAATAGCACACAACAATGACTAGACAAAGCTTCAGGATTTTACTGCTGGCCATTCAGCTACAAATAGGCTTTCCTTTTGTATATTTTTCTCCATGGTATCAGGAGAGGGAGCTGGGTTTGCCCTTTGTGTGTTTGACCTTTCACAGTTAGAGTGATGGGCACAGGAGCTATGCAGGTGGTCTGCATGTGTTCCATAACTATTTGCTTGGGTCTTCCTGACATCTGTGTCTGTGCTTGTAGAGATTTCTTCATCTGAGGCATCTGGACAAATTTCCCTTTTTTTCACCTGGAAAAAAACCCTTTCAGGTGGAAGAGGAGGCCTTGCCTGGGAATGCAGGGACATAGCAGCAGCCCTAGATGAAGGTTAAATTGTATAATTTTAAAAAACAACCCCCCTCCCACAAACTAATACTTCCCGAATTGGTGCTTAAATCATCCCTTAAATCACCACTCTCTTTGCCCAGAGAGACTGTGCAGTCTCATCTTTGGAGATCTTAAAAAGCCACCTGGACATGGGCAGCCTGCTCTGGGTGGCCCTGATGAAGTGTTGTTGGACCAGAGGGACCCAGAGGTCTGTGCCCACCTCACCACTCTGTGATTCTGCATAAAAAGCTGTCCCTGTGCTTATAGGAGGTACACACATGTGGTGTGTGTGTGCACATACATGAGAAATGACATTTCCCACCCATCCTGCACTTCATGTTTGTCGTGACATTTCCCACAGAGTGAAACACACAAAGGCTCTCCAAATAAAATTGACGAACTTCTCCGTTCGGTCAATGTTCTTGTACAACTCTAGGGCCTTACACGGCACTTCTATGCATATACTTGAAAAGTATTAACATTTAGATGGGAGAGAGGTAGTGGTGATCACAGCTTAATGTTGTGAACCAGGCAGTCAGAATTACCCCAGCATCCCAAATTACTTCCTCTACCCCCACCTGTCCTATGCCACGGACAAATTCAGGCTTGCTGCAGGTTCCTAGGGGCTCTCTGTGAGCAAAAGGAATACTTCTGAGATCCTTCTGCAAAGAATGCCATGCAACAGCCACGTGTCTTTACAACGTCTTTTAACATCTGGCAATGTCAAAGGTAATCAGAGCTCATCGAGATCTGATATGTAAATATTAGGAAGGAAAATATTCTTTATGATTTCTTTGCAGTTGTTCACCATGTAGCAATACGGCTACAAAAAAAAAAAAAAAAGGTTTCTTCTTTATATCAAATGCTTTCAGATAGTGAAAAAATGAAGTCTGTGCAATTGCCTGAATAATACTGTACGTCAAGATCCTTATACTTTGCAAGTGGGAGGTTTTTCATTTTTCTATGCAATGGTTGAAGTATTGCTACACCTCTACATTTGCTTTCTATCACCTGAATCCACCCCATTTTTGCTGACACTGCTGTTTTAAAATATTTTCCTAAGTTATTTTAAATGCAAAAGAGCATATTGATTTTTAAAGCATTATATTGTCATTTTTCTGTTTTATTAAAAAAACAAAACCTGCATCAGCTTAGCATATTTCACAGCTTGCATCCTGGGCATGGAAGCTCTGCAGATACAAATATGATCCCCAAAAAAGAAAAAAAGAATGTATTGAAATGCAAAAGATTGGTATTACTAGATGAGTAGAAAATTAGCATGGTAACTATTTTATTGCTAAAACTCCCTTGCCCGGTATATTTCTTACTCTCTGATTGAAGAAGAAATAAAGTTCTCTCATCTTGTTGTGTTCCTGATTTGTTGGATATTTATTGATTTACGGATCATAATGCACAATTTTTTTCCCATCTAAAGTAAGAATATTCTGTATCTGTCATGCTTTCTATGAGTAACTGATTTTCTATGATCTGTAAAACTGGTTTGCACCAATATAGTCGCTAGTCATCAGCATTTCTAAGGGCTTTCTTGAAAGATACTCATTCATTCTGCTAGGAATCAATGAATTACAACTGAACGCTAATGTTGTACAATCAGATTTTCTGTAAATCATGAAGAAATGTTTTTAGATGCAGGTAAATTTCTATTGAGTAGATAGGCTTCTTTTATATCTATCATGAGACTTAACTGTACTTCCTGGAAAAATCAAAATAACCAGATCTCATGGGGAAAAAGAGGCATTCATCATCCTATTTAGCCTTTGTGCTGTTGAGAACAATAAAAACAATGGGGTTATTTCCTCTGTTAGGAGCTTGAAGAGTTTTTTATGGTCTTAGAGTCACGGAATGGTTTGGGTTGGAAGGGACCTTAAAGGTCATCCAGTTACATCTCCCTTGGCATGGGCAGGGACACCTCCCACCAGACCAGGTTGCTCAAAATCCCATCCAGCCTGGCCTTGAACACTTCCAGGGATGGGGCATCCACAGCTTCTCTGGGCAGCCTGTTGCTGTGCTTCACCACCCTCATAATAGAGAATTTCTTCCTTATATCTAATCTAAATTTCCCCTTTTGTAGTTTAGAGCCATTGCTCTTTGTCCTATCACTACAGTCCCTGACAAAGAGTCCCTCTCCTGCTTTCTGTAGGTGCTGGAATGGACCTACTCGGGTCAGAGTGCCGAAGGACAAAGCAGTATCCAGAGAGCAGTTTTGTCACAAAAGGGCTGTAGGTTGTGAGGTGGCTTCAGTACTTTCTGCCTTTCTCTGCATACAAATAAGAGGCAGCAACAAATGTGCCCCAAAGTCATTTCTTGTTTTCTGGTGATTTCTGGCATAAGCATTGTAAGCTTTTGCCCAAACCAAAGTTGAGCAGCTCTACAAGTGCTCTGAATTTTGCTTGAGCCCTGACTTTAGGGAAGGCAGAGAGCAGAGCATCAGTTTCGTGCCCGTAGGCATCTGGGGAAAGAGGTAGCTGCAGCTCTTTATTGCCTGAGAAATCTTGTTTCACAGGAAATATCCCCAAGGTTGAGGTCTGCTGTCTTTAAGCCTCTTCATGCTACACGAGCAACAGAAGAGGCCTTAGGGCAGAGAAAATTTGATCCACTCTGTTTAGAAGTGTTCCTGTACAGCACCTGAGTAGCCACACTCGAAGTCCTTGCCAAAGTCTACTAATGCTCTTTTATCAATAATGCCATTGAGAGTTCAATTAAGTATCGCACCGATCTGTTTCAGTTTACCTTCAAACAAAACTAAATCTGTGGAAAAGATGCTGACACTTACTGCGGTGTAATTTGTAACTAAAATTTTGATGATTTTTATGGCCTGACAAGACTATGGTTTTTAATTTAGCTGAAGAAGACACCTATGGCTAAGAGTGCGGGGTGTTCATCCGAAATGACTGTTCTTTAATAGGTTTTTTAATCTTAAGTGCAGAAATACAGCTTTCTTGTGGATGCTTACCAGGTGCAGCAAACCAGCAAACTGAAATTAATGCCAGGTTCCAGTCTCTGCATCCCTATGGCTTCAGATCCAAGTGTCTCTTAAAAACTCTCTTAATAACAAACAAATTTTTCTCTCAATGAGTAAGAAGCGTTATTAGCAAATGACTTCTTGTAAGAGGATCTGATTTTTTCATTCCATATAATGGGCATTTCAGGAGGGTACTAAACTGAACCGTTCATTTCTTCTTTGAGGTGTTTCAGACTTGGCTGGAGCATTTGCTTTCTTGTCTATTGTTTCGGAAGATAGCGTATTGATTAATTAATTTTGAGAAATGAGAATTATTAAACCCCTCAGAGCTCAAAACTCCCTTTTTTCCTTCAGCTAGCAATATGAGGAGTTTCAGTTTAAGGATCTAATCCTGGCAGGCACTGAGCTCAGTGCCCATCAGAACTAAATTCTGCATATGCTCTATCTTTACGAGCCATTACCTGTTCAATGAAGACTTGGTCTAAAAGTGGTTCATTTTTTTCTTTTTTTAATTTTTGGTCTTTTTTCTGGAGTACTACATAAAAACCTTTGTCCTGCGTTTTGCTGAAGGATTTGAAGGAGGAGTGTGGCCCATGAAGAGGGAGGCATCTCTCTTCTTCATGAAGGAGAGGGAGAGATGCAGCAGGACATTGATGGAGGATGTGGGCTAAGCACGGCAGCGGGAAGATGTGACAGCAGTCAGGACATCAGCGGGTAGGCAGGGTCAAAACTGCACAGCTTTCAAAGTGAAGATGAATTGCCTGAACTTAATGTGGAAGGAAAACAAGAGAGGAGGTGTCAGTAACAGTGGAGCGTCAGGGATATTAGAAATGGTTTTTATTTTGTTCCTCTAGGTGACTTCTTAGCCCCTTTTCATTATTTCAAGTAATTGGCTATCAAATGATCTGCTGGATTTTGGGTCAGTCTAATTTGTTATGACAGGTGTGAGGCCTCTGTGATTCAATTCCTCTATTTTAAGGCCTTGGAAATGTTCACATCAGGTTTCTATCTGCTTGTGACTGGCGTTGTTGAAATAGGAGCTCAGCCTTCAGGTTCATCAGGGCACTACTCATCTGCCGTCCCCATCTATCCGTCAGGTCTTTCTCTGGTGCTTCCTCGACAGCATCCACGCAACTCAGCCCTCTGTACGAGACTTGGATTCTTTCTAAATATTGTGAAAAGAAATTGTCACCTTTCGGAGGGTGCTACATTGATGTAGCAGCCCACAAGAACAAGGGACATATTTCCTCTTGTCTTCCCCTGGTCCTCCAGCATCTTTTCGCTCTTGAACTGTCTTAAGAGCATCCTAGCTCAGCATCCTCTAGTGCATGTAGTGGCTGCTCAGCGTCTGTGCTCAGTGATTTGCCTGCCTACGAGCTTTGCAGCCTCCTCTCAACTTCGGTTATCTGCAATTTTATTCAGCACAGTATCCAAAGAAAAACCATCAGCCTATCTTGCTCTGGCCAGATTATAGAAAGTAATGTTAAGCAGCAGCAGCTTTCATTCCTTCCAGAAGCTTGCATCGGTCACCTGGTGCTTCTCTCTTGTCGTAGCTGTTCCAGGAATAAATACAGCATGGGCAGGGGATGTGCAGATTCCACAGGTCACATTTTCATTCTCCAATTACCTTGCATGCTAAAGTAAAATGGGTAAAACACACCATTAATCAGCCAGTTACGGAGGGTGTCCTGACTTAGAGTGCAGAGTGTTGCTAAAGCCTGGTGCTGGCAATTTGATATGGATTTTAAGGTCCTTGGTTAGGACTGCTAAGCTGCTCTCTGGATATCTTCCCCATGGATCTCTGTCTCCATTCTCATTCTTTTTAATTGAACAAGACAGCTCGGAAAAGTAAAATTGCAAGAGCTTGTTCAGGTGCGGGAAATAGGAGGGAGGGAATTGAACTGTGCTGTCATCTTACACGGATTTTATGTGCTTCTTCTTTGCCTGGGTTTCATAAGCAAGCTGAGTTTTTAAATCTCTTTTTAAATGAGAGAATTATGTACTCTGCTTCAGGTGTGTGTGGACTTCTGTCGAGATGACTGAGCAGTAAGACTAATGTTTTTTTGACGGTGTAGACAAAGGCAGGCAAGGCCCTGGTCAGCTGAACTTGTCTCTCTCGCTTTCAATATCTAGTGCTCTGAAAAAAGCCTTTGGAGAAGGGAAGCACACCAGGCGTTGTCTCAGTAAATCTGAAGTAATCCTATTGAAGAAAACGTGTTAAATAATGTAAGTGAGTAATAAGATAGGTGCAGCCAGAAAATGGTCTGAGCATTTTCATGCCTAGTCTTTTACGTTAATAAAGCTGAAAGGTCTCGGTGCATGTGAGGTTAAAATGACATCTGGGTTACCTTTGGGTTTTGCTTTTGTATTTTGCAGGATTTTTCTCTCATTGCCTCTATAATAGGGTATTGATGAAGCATTGGAGCACCAGCCAGCTCCAGAAACTGCTTTGGTTCTCTCGTCACACAGACAATGAGGATGCGGGATGCAGACTTTAAGTCTCCCCACTAGGTTATATTATCATGCATGCAGCGTGTCACTGGCTGTTTTACATAATATAACTAATTGGAAATAAAACAATATTGGAATGTAGAAATTGTCACAGAGTTCATTAGACAGTTAGCAATAAAAATAAAGCCTTTTAACCTCCTGTAAAAGCGGGAGTGTTAGCGGAGCCTCCTGCTCCTCCAGCAGGGCAGAATTCCTCGGAGTACAAGCTGTTAGTCCATGAAGCTTGCAGCAAACTTAGAGCAAGTGACAGATTTCCCTCAGCAGATTCAAGTGTACATCCAAGAACATAAAGGAGTTAAGAGATGCTGGACAGCGGCCATGTAGTACCTTGTAGGTTAAAAGAGCAATTTTAAAATCAATACTTTTGTTTAACTGGCGACCAAGGTAGTAGTTTCAGGCTAGGTGAAATATGTTAAGAGCAAAGCCTTTTCACAAGGAGCCTTTTCAGGTTATCCGTGCTGGAGTACTTGGTGATGTCGTGTTGGACATGCACGGCACCTGGGAATTGCAAATAAACTAATCTTGATGTGACAAAAGCGTGCATAATTATTTTGAAACCCGAGGGAGATTGAAATGGCCCTAACTTGGTGGTATCCCGTAAGTGATAGACAGGCAGCTGCAGAATTTATAATGGATCATTTTCCTAGAAGATGAGAAGGAAACTTAAAATAACCTCTTCTGCTGCAGCTCTAATACGCTTGCACTTCTAATTGCAAGGCTGGGAGCAGGATTGAGCGATGAATGGCAAGCCCTTCGATGCCGCAAGCAGGCACCAACTCTGGCTGTTGCACAGCTTGGTGCCTGACTCTTCTTTGCCTCAGGATTTAACAGCCTTGCACCTACTACACGTGTGCTCTGAGTTGCCTGGGTTTAAGAGGAAGCCTCCCGTGCGGTCAGTGAGTCTTCCTCGGCCCCTGCTATTTCTTTCTTAAAGTTATTAGAAGAAATCACAACTCCATCAGGGCACAGTAGTCGAGAACTGTCATCAAACAGCCAACGACCAGCTCTAAAACAGGGTAGCAAGTCAAGGTGGACTGTTTCCCATTCTAGTTCCCGAGGAAAATCTCTTTCCTTCTCTCAGTAGTTCTCTTCTGAATTTTTACCAGCTGGAAAAAGAATCCAGTTACACCCTGATAATGATATACAACACCAAAAAAATCAATCTATCGATCTCCTTAGTGTATACCAAATTCCAAGTGATCAATCAAAACACAGAAGATAAATCAGCTAGCTTGGTTGCAACTCATTGGCTTCAGGCAGAACTAGATATTTTGCAGTTCCATACTATAAGAGACTTTGCTTTTATTGCACAAGGCAACAAGTAGGAAAAATTATCATCATGATTCTTGTATGAGAAGATGAGAAAGCAAGAGGTGCGGCATCTGAGGTCAGGAAGCACCAGTCAGCAAAAAGAGTGTAAATTGCAAGCAGAATGGTGCGGGTTTTGAGGAGTGTACCAGAAACAGAAGTCCCTAATTGTTGTCTGGTGCTGACCATAAAGTGAGATGTCACAATTCTGCTTCTCTACCAAGGCAAAATTCAGCTGCCTTGTTTAGGACTGCTGCAAAGGAAGTTTGTTCTTGGAAATTGGGAAGAGGATCGGAAAAGTGAGAGGTGCAGTTTTCTGAAAATATCCTCTCAGGTCCCCAAAATAGGAACTCCTCAAACCACTCCCTGCCTTCAAAAACCCAGCCCTTTGTATTCTTGTGGCATTAAAAGTGAAGTAGAGGAACATAAAAAAGGATGGTAATGTACAGAAAAACATAAGACTGAAAAAAAACAAACGAACAAAAATATCTTAGCATATCTGCTTGACATACTAAAATAGTTCTGTTTTCTTGAAAATGTTTATTGGAAAATGCATTACAAAACCTTGTAACAGCTGGAATATGGTGATCTAATTGCTGTTTCAATAGCACTGTGAACATGCAAACATATTTCCTATGCAAAATGTCAAAAAGGCAGCAATCAAAGCGAGGCTTTAAGCTTCAAAACAAAGAAACAATGAGCTGATTTGTAAACATTTATTTCTAAGGTTACATTTAAAACCAAAATGGAACAGAATAGGTTTGGAGACAGTGCAACAAATCTTTGTACAAAACACGAGAGCTGGGGAGAGTGGAGGTCTGCTGTCTGGGAAGTGCTGGGGCTTCATCAAGATCTCATTCCCAGCGGTTCTGGAAGCCCTTTAAACAATGTATTTCTTCCTATTCAAACAAAATCTTTAAAAAAATTGTCTCAGGGGCTGGTGTTTGCTCATTTCAATGGTCTGGAAGGCCGCATTACTGCTTGAGAGTGCCGCAGGAGTTCGTTGCAGTGGCAGCAGCCTGGCTGCGTGGTGATGGTGGTGGCTGGGCGCAGTCTGGAGATGTGGGCAGCCAGAGCCCACGGCCCTTCTGCCCAAATACCTCCTGTGCTCCTCACGTAATGCCCTGCGAACTGCCCGAGCTAGGCGAGGGGGAAATCAGGTTACGGGGCATGTCCCTGCTCCGCACCAACCTGTGCCAGCAGCACGGAATGAAAATCCTCTTAAATATTACTTGATAAAGAAATAAATCTGTTTGAGAAGTAAATTTACTTTTCAGCAAGGCCATCCATTTGTAAGATTCTTACTGTATTGTGCTTGCAAATAGCATTTATTTCTGTAGCGTAAATATGCAAGAGTTCATTTTAATAAAAAGTAAGCCCTAAAATAAGATAAACCCCATGACTAGACTTGCATTGAAGATTTAAAGTGCATTCATCTGCTGTTTTTCTATATAAATATTCATTGGTTTAGTGCTCTCAGGTGTTGGAACTTTTAATCTGCATTCAGATGGAGGTACTTTAATCAGAGAGTTCATAAAAGTCTCTAACTTTTTTTCATAAAAAATAGAGTAGTAGATATAACAGAGGGCTGCAAAAGCTTAAAAAAAGCTAAACCGCAGCTCTAGGAGAAAAAAAAAAAAGTAAACACCAAATGGCATTTTGTGCCATAATATCAATATTCTATTAAAAATAAATCTCACTGTTAGACCGAAGAGTCTCAAACAACCTGTCACTTCACTGCAGTCTTCAGAGATGACTGATAATGGGGAAAAAATCCCATAGCATCTGTTTACCATGTACTCACACAAACTGTTAGGAATGTTTTTAAATGTCAGCAGTAATGTATGCATGTATTAGCTATCACAGAGCAACAGCTCAACAAAGACAGCATCACTGCCACACTGGGGGCTTGTGCTCTAAATTAGGGAGGTCAAGTGACGGAGATACAAGCTGGGTATTTTTCAAACCATATTGTTTGCCTTATGAAAAACAGAATAAATTGTGCAGTCAGACGCAGCGACGGTGCCAACGTATGGAGTGTGTGCACTCGGAGAACGGGTAAGTGGGATTAGGGAAAATCTTCCCATTGCGAGAAGGCTAATTGTGAAAGGCGCCGAATGTAAGGTCAGTGGGATGTGTGTGGGGGTAAGGCGGTTCAGGCTGTTGTTTGCATTAGCGAGGAATCACCTTTCACTCGATAACCTAAGTGTTCATCACGTGTAGGGTGTCATATAGGTGCAGGTGCTGACTAAACAGTGCTTGTGTGGCAGCGTTGTTAGCAGCTGCTCTATTACCTGACAATTCTGCGCTATTTAACTGCTTAGATATGGAGCAGAGTATGTTGTCCTGGCAAAGTCATTGTGCTACAAGCCGCTTTTCACGCTGAAATTCATAAATCAGTTTTTCCCCTGTTACTTTGTAATAGAAATGTCTATCTGACTCTCTTTGAGTGTGCATAGTTTTTTTTCGTGTTTGCCACTAAGAGCACGCGTTGTTAAATGTTCATTCTGCAGTCAAAATGTGTGAAGAGTTGTAGTTTTTTTTTGAAATGATGAAGCAAACACATTTTTTTCTGCCCTAAGCCCTACGTGTTAAGCCTGGTCCTGCCCCAAAAGTTGCGTAGAGTGCTGGGTCTTCAATCAAACCAGATTACAGGCAGAAATTAATTCCTACCGCTGCCTCTCCCAGCCCCCTGACATGGAGCCGCTGCAGCAGACACCTGTGTTGACACAGACACAGCGCCGATTTCGGAGAGGATCCCTGCGGACATGGCGGGGCTGGCGGCGCGGCCGGGCCCACAGCCCGGGAGCTAAAATGGCGCCTGGGCCCCACCATAGGGGTGTGAGGTGACGGGGCCTCTCACTGCCACCTTTGTTGCTCCCCCAACCCATAGTGAGCGTTGTGGAGCTGCCCCTTAAAGGTGTGTGGCCTGTAGTGAGTTAAGGGAACTCTACCAAGCAGTCTTCTGAGAGTCTCGTGTCCTGACATTTCTTTTATGGAGGTGTGGGCCATGATGGCTGACAGGCAGTTTCCATACAGTCGTAGTGGCCTTTAAATCTGGCAGTTAAAAAATAAAAAATAAAAAGCCAAAAAAGAGCAGAGAGAGATCAAGGACATAATGTTCTTGATGAAACAGACTGAAATCCCTGAACAGCAAAGAGTTTTTTTTTTTCTCCTTTAATTATCTAGATCATTTGGCCAGCTGCGAGCCATGAACCCAGCTGGTCGGCTGGGGTGCGCGAAGGAGGCTCTGGTAGCGTGGCTCTTCAGCCTAAAAGCCGAATGTAAATGTTCTCGTGGCAAAACGGCTCTGAGAAGAGGTATCCCGGGTACGTGGGTGGGAGATACCCTTCAGGAGATGCCGACTGCATGGATTGGTGAGGTCCCCATTCCCCTCGGTGGGGAGAAGGGGTGCTGGGGGCCGGCCGGGTGGTTCAGCTGGATCCCAGCAGAGCTGCGAACCAGTTCTCTAACTTCTGAAGTGGGTAATTGCAGTTGAATTAGAGCCTCGAGAAAGTAATTATTAGAGGCATTGTGGAACACCCTGCTAACCCAGCAGTAAATTAAACCACAGACTGAGAACAACTGGCGATCGTGAGATTAGAGCTTGCTTTCGGAAATTTGTTCACTTGTGGTAAGTGTGTGCCTTTCTCTTTCCCACTTCTAAGACTGAACGTTGTCCCTCGGGAGTGGTAGACTAGTGTTGCTCCTGTGATCCGCTGGTGAGGGACGGTCTGTGGTTACAAAAAGCTTCTGAAACTGGGTAAGGAAAAAATGCATTGATTTTAGAGTTGGGAAAGTCCTGCAACATAAACAGAAGAGACCCTCAGTTGAACACAATGAAAGGCGTTTTTTGAAGAACTATGCAACTTTCCTTGCCTTATTATAAAAATAAAAAAAAAAAAAACAATGCATGATGCAGAGGTTTGAAAGCAAGGACATAAAGTTAGAATGTTGCAAGACAGAAGAACCTGATTTCTGAGAAAATTGCTTTGAATGTATTACCAATGCACAAGCAAGCCTTGAAGGAGAATTGTGAAAAACTTAAGCTTAGCAGGAGTAAACAGCAGTTTCTGAGGGCTAGTTCCTGACAGTTTTGTTCATGTAGCTGGTTCAGAAAGCATTGACAAGCTTTTTCATTCTTCGCTGTTAAATGTTGAATACACAACCATTTCAAAGGTACACTTTTTAGGCATCAAAAAGATACCACTGCAAAATTACAGTTATTTCCCCAAATGATGCATCTTTTTTGAATATTGTGCAAAATGTATTCTCAGGAGGAGAGAGCTTTCTTTTGACCTTTTAGGAGAATATAATTTTTGTATGCCTTTCTTAATGCCTTAGTAACATACAAAAAGTGCTCTTATTTTTATACGAATTTTAGCTCATCCCATGCTTGGTTCTTACAGTGACACGCTGGTTTTCCCCAGATGAAGATCTGATCCAGTTCAGATCCAGCTTTTTAAGGAAATTGTGCCATTTTGTGAAATCATTCAGAATTTTAATTTGTAGCTAATTTCAGAATAGAGGAGAGGTCCACGTTTGGCAAATAAAAAGCTGCTGATAAAGCCCAAAAGGAGCATGGTGCCTCTGTGAGCAGTGTAGAAAATGAGGCTCCTCCTTGCTTCTTGGGATTATAATAGCATCCATGAAACAGCAGAAGTCTGTTGGGATATCAGGGCAATTTACATGTCCTTTCAGCTTTACTGCGGGCTCTTCATGGCTGGCCAGTCCTTCATTGTGAGCCCCTTGAGTTTGGAAAGTCCCTCAGACCAAATCAGAAATAACTGCCACTAATATACACGCTCCTATATTTGGGTTTTCAGCACAGCTCTCTTCTCAGGGCATGTCTGTGCAGCAGTGATAAATCGTAGACGGCCTCCTTTCCCACATCACGCTCCTCTTTCTTTCTTGCATTAATGGATTTGCAGCTGAACAGAAGTCTGGAATGTGTAAGCAGTGATAACTCTTTATGTTACTTTAAAACATTTTCCTTGGCCTCTCGTCTGGATATTTGAGATGGTCATAACTCTAAGTCCAGAAAGAGATGAGAAAGAGGAGCCAGGTGCTGGGAGGCAAAACATGCTTGGTGCCAGCTTTCCTAGGGCAGGTACCCGGTCCTTGAGACTGCAGAGTCTGCATTCGAGGCTGCTGGAGAAGGTTGGTGCGTCCCCTGCAAATTATCCCGTGCTCACTTACTGCTCACATAAACTGAGCACAGCACCATATACACGACTCATACACGTGCACACAGATGTGAGTGTATTTACATACCAGTTCGTGAAGCAGAAAGGATCACTGACACAGCCTGGAACTGCAGATGCTGTCACCAGGCCAGAACTGGGGACATGCATTTATTTATCCCCCCACTTCAGCGACGGCAGGCGTTCATTTTGTCCTTCTGATGTTTTGTAACAGCTCCTGATGCCTGTTTGACGTGGTTGTTGTCCCTTAGCATTAGCTTCCAGGCAGTGAAACGAATCTATAAGTGGCTCTGTTTCTTCACCTACTGCTTGCTTTATGGGGCTTTTTTGTAATTCTCCGATGTCCTCTGTCCGAGCCCCTTTCAGACAGGAATGAATTAAACATCTCAGCAGCATTCAATGGCATCCTGCTTTTATACAGGGCGAGGAGGGCTGAGGCCAAGTCACGCTGGTGATTTCAGATTTTTGCTGTATTTTAGCACAGTTTCCAAAGGTAAATGAAACACTTGCTGAAAATATGGTGTGCTTTGGAAGCTGGGACTATGTTCCTGGGGTGCTGCTGAAAAAGTGTCCTGTATGAATTCCCCAAAGGCACTATGAATACCTAGTATTTTTCCCGTGGAAAGTGCAGTGCCTAGCACTGAATTTCCTAGCTCTGATAACACACAGAGAGCCTCATTGTCATGATTCCTGGTTGCCTGCTTGAACTAAAACTCTTAACTTTCTTATTCCCCTTTTACAAAAGGAAATACTTCAGAAGCATCTTGGATTTGGTATGCTGTTTGGGTGATTCCAAGAGGAACACGTAAATCACCTCTAATATTTGGCTTAGGCTTTGCTCAGAATGATGCAATTTCACAAGAGTTGGCTGTAAGTGGCATTTCTTGACATAAATTTTTAAAGGGAAATGAAAGCTAGTTCAGCAATGAGGCATTCACAGAGGGATGTAAGAAGAGTAACAATGAAAATAGCCGCAGTCCTCTAGAACTAGGCTTGGTAAGAGGTCTTTGAATACATGAGACATCCTCTTGAAAAGAAATGTCTCGGGGTTAGTTATCTGTGTTTTACTTTTAGCCTAGCGACTGGCAAGTTGTGTAGCATTAGCTACATTAGCCAATTTCCATCTCCATACCGCTACCTCCCGATGAGATGATGTTATATACCTCTCCCTCAGGACTCCTGTAACAGTACATCATAGGGATGATGCAAAATCCTGGTCTCAATTAAGATGATGTAAATCCACAGTACTTTGCCTGACCTCATGGGAGTTTGTCTGGATTTCAGTATTAGGTTTGTTGATACAATTCCAGTTTTGCTTAGAAAGCCTATAAGAAGCAGTCTGTTTTGTCTTAGACCTTGCTTTCTTCCCCTTCCCTTTTATTTGAAATGTAGGGCATGAACTCGGGTTCAGTGGGAGCGCCGTACCCAATCTATCAACATTTTTATCTATTGCCTTGTAACATATGGTGCTGATTCTTACTAAAAAGTGATTTACAATTTGTAAATGTCTAAATTAATTCTACATTATTTAGAAATCGATACTTATTTGAATTGATTATATTTCTATGCCCTTAATTTCTTTTTTTTTAGGAAAAGGGCTGACACTGGCACTTGGAGATGAAGATCAAATTTCTCCGCTAAAAATCCTGGAAAGCTGTTCTTCTGTTTGTCCGTGTTTAAGGACAGCACCGTTCTAAAATGCTCATGTTTCCTCATTATTAAAATAACACATTGCAGTTTTGAGCTTGCTGGTGGTGATTTGACTGATGCAATGCTAATGACTCCAATGGATATACTTCTGATTTGCATTGAAATTGCAGAAAAGCAGGACTGGTCCCCAGATGGAGGAAAATTAAAAGTCCAGAGCTCAGTTCTTGCCTGCTTTACATAATGTATGGTCGCTTGCAGGATGGGTGCAAAACTCAGGATTCAGGAGAGCGGGCAGCCAGATCTGTGTGGCAAAGCGAGGTGGTGGCTGGGTGAGGAGCAGCTACGTGGGTTTCGTTCCCAGCCTTGCCTGTGGCATCCTCAGGGACTCTGGGTCCTTTCATTTCCATTATGCAAAATAGGGTGGCTAATACGACATGCTTAAAGTGTTGTTGAAAAGATTCATTATTTCTAAATAAACTGAAGCTAAATGCAACTATTAACAACTATAATTTGGAAAATGTTTGTTTTAGAGCTCTGTGAATGTGGAGTTGGTAGATTTGCACTGAACAGCTATTTTGAGATTGGGAAGGTCGTCCCTGGTAAGATAAGAAGCATTGTCACGAAGGAGGAGTAAGGAAATTTGGTGTCATCAAGTACAAAGGGTACATCAAGTACATCAAGTAAAAATTATCTAATGATTCGGTAAAACCATAGTGAAAATTTCTTACTTTCAGGGTAGAATCACAAAGAATTTACTTAAAATAATTGCAGGAAGTAAGAAGATTTTTGTAAATTCCTCAGTACTTTCGTGTTTACAATAAATCTGAGTTTGTGATATGATGAAGAAGCCTATTTACTCCTGAATATGAGACGTAAGTAAAACATAAAAAGATGTATTTTTTTCCTTTCAAATGTCAAACATTCCAACTTTGATGCCATTCTCACAGTCAAAGTGGACAGCTGTCCTAGTATCACCTATTGATCAGTGATTTACTTGGCAGTAAGATGTATTTATTTTCTGTACCGAGCATTTGCATCACTGTTTTCATATTTTCCTCATCCTGTGCAAATTTAAGTCACTGTGGAGTAACACCAAATGCATTGCTTCTGCTTCTTTCTCTCTTGTGAGTCATGCCTTCTCTAGGAGAGGTCTGTACTTCTCGGGTGCTGTTGCAGCTGCAGTTTTCACTGCAGTAAGTGCAGGGCATGCCTTCAGTTGGAAGTAGCACAGGTAATCATCAGTGAGAGCAGCGGACCTGACAGGCCCTCCATGCCAAGGAAAGATGCTGTCAGTTCTGTAGCCACATCCAATTGTCACGTGCAAGAGTCTACTGCATCCTAGGAGCTCCTAAGCTTTGCAGTTAGTTGAGTGGGAGCTTTCAAGATCCTAACAAGTGTGTTTGATGCTGGGGGGCTATCCTGCTATCCCCACATGTGCTTTTCACAGCTCTGTGCTCACTTCACTTCACCCTCCCATGTCCTGTGGCCAGTGTCCTTTCCATTCCTCAAGAGAGTACAGAGGTGATGTCTTCCGGTTAGGAGCCTTTCTTTCTCCTCAGCCCGATTCTCTGATCTTCTCTGAGTTTCCAATTTTTGTAAGAAAAAATCCCAAGCACTAGCCGTGCCAGCTGGTGTCTGTATGGAGAATCATTATGAGGCAACAGAGCAACTTGTTGCACCACGTAAATAGCCCGGGATTCCAGATCTCTCTCCTGTTATCTGCAGCAAGCAGAAATGTTCTGCTACAAAATGGGGGTTCTACTTGACAGAGCAGGCTCTGATACGACGTGATAAAATACATGTTCTGTGCTGGAGCGCAGGCATTTCACATCCAGATAAGGCCATGTTTGCAATATGTCACAAACACACATAACAGAAATACTGGAGATGTATTGATTTACCTTTTCTCAAAGATGTGAATACCAGATGTGTGACTGGTTCTTGAAAATCCTGCTCTCAGTTTGGTGGATTCTGTGTGTTATACTTACATGAAACACTGGAAATGAGAGAAGGACACTTAAATTTTTCATCTTCTCTAAATTGGTAATATTCTGAGAGTATTGTATCAGTACCTTCACTTTATAATGCCTTATCTGAAACCTTTGTTAAAGAGGAAGGAATTGTGTGAGTGCAAAAATAAAAGTACTTCTGTATAAATATGTGATTCTAGGACTTTTCAATGCCTTTTTTTTTTTATATTTTCTTCGAAGTTCTAGGATAAGCAGTTTTATTCCCTTTATTCTGCCCATATCTTTACTTTTCAGGATTTCTGTTGTTGCCTAGGATTACAGAGTATCTTGAAAGAGACTTATTTGTGATATTTCCAAGAAAAAATGAAGTAGAAAATGTAAGAAAAATCACAGGAAAACCAATTCACACATGATTTTCCATAATTTTGTATGGATTCAAAGGGTTTAGTTTGTTCAGAAGGTATTTATGTTCCTTGGTGATTGATTATCAAGATAAAGCTCTTCTCCTCTTCTCTTCTCTTCTCTTCTCTTCTCTTCTCTTCTCTTCTCTTCTCTTCTCTTCTCTTCTCTTCTCTTCTCTTCTCTTCTCTTCTCTTCTCTTCTCTTCTCTTCTCTTCTCTTCTCTTCTCTTCTCTTCTCTTCTCTTCTCTTCTCTTCTCTTCTCTTCTCTTCTCTTCTCTTCTCTTCTCACTTTTCTTAATACGGTTGTTTCTCCTCCAACTTCCTAAAGCACTTTGTTTTTTAAGGATGTAAGTAATTCTACATCTGAAATGTTTGTCTGAAATAACAGACGGTGGAGTACAAAAGCAGAAGAATAACCTTGTTAAAATTCTGGAGGCACATTACTGTCTGCTCCTTCTTCAGTGAATCTACAGAACTCCTCAGAAATTTACCCAGAGTCTGGTGCAATAACCTTAATATGTTATCACGTTTGTAAGATGTTGTCTATATGCAGTTGTCTATACGTTACATTCAGTGCCGTAGATAATATAATCAAGTTTTATTAGTAATGAAAATATGAGATGTTTCAGTGCTGAACTAAGGGATGTGATGAACTCCTCATTTCTGTAAACATTTAGTTACAGATTTTTTTTCCCTCTATGAACAGCAATACCTGGTGCCCAAAGACATAGGAAGGGCTTGTTCACAAATACTCCTCCAGGAATAAATCTCCCATCTTTCCTGAAGAAAGTAGTATCTAATGATCCTGTTATTAAACTAAAACCAACCTGAACGATTTTATGACAAAGTTAAAACCATATTAAATTAAAATATATACTGGATGCATCTATTTATATTAAAGCAGCGTGCAGTGAAATTCCTCATAAATGAATACTTGATAAAGGAATACCTTGACAGCAGCAGGTTATCCTCCGGAGAGGTCATCGCTGCTGCCACACCAGAAACATCTAGCAACAGCAGGGTAAGGATGAGTTTCTTGTTTGTTATTTTTACCCCCAAATAGGCATGTTCTAAGTTAATAACATTAGGAATAATGGCTCCTAAACAGAGATGAAGTAGGGTACCAGTAGTGCACGTTGTTCTGTTGTTGGGCTGTGGGCCTAGACAGCTGGAGTAGGGTGATGTTTGAGTTGTCTCGGCTTGAAATTTAACAAAAGCAGAGATGTGAGCACAACCAAAGAACCTTCAGCTTTTCAACACTTGAAAACACACAAAAAAGTTTTTTTTTAATAAGTTTTATAAGTTTTTTTATAAGCATTACAGCTATGAAACCACCACTCCTCCTGTTTTCTGTGTGATGCACAATGTCCCTTTGCACCCTGAACCTTGTGCGTTGGTACAAGATTTTCACCTGTTCAGCACTAGCTCCTCTGTCCCTTACAGGCCTTTTACACCAGCGTAGCCTTGCATAAGGGAAGCTGCATACCTACAAGGGAAATTAAGCTCTCTGTTCTGCGCCATTAACTTCTCGCTAAACGCTTGCACGCCACGTGGAGGCTGATTTCTTCAGGGTGCTGACGTTAGTGGGGTCCCCGGTGGCTAACTGTAGCTAACCGGCAGCAACCCCACTCCCATGAGGTGAACAGTTAAGACTCATTAATCTCTTTTCAGCAGTTTCTGGTCCTTTGAAAGACAGCACTGGTGCAAGAGTAAAAAAATAGCTCACAGACAATAAAAAAAGAGATGTGTCACAAGCAGCCTCCGTGAAGTATAAGGACCCTTAGCCTGAGTGGGACTGCAGCTAGATGGGAGCCAAGGCAGTTTGGCAACGCGCAGCTGCGTCTCGGAGCAGGAACGTGCAGAGATGCTCCTGTCAGATTTGTTGGCCAATGTATGGCTAGGCATGTCTCTCCAAGATGATACTTGGAGAATGAGATAGTAATGCCAATTGTCTGGATATGAAATGACAATATTTGACATCACTTCTGCTAATACTGACTGCCAGAAAGGGACATCAGGGAATGATCTCTCTATCTATCTAGAGCTAGAATCGAAATCCTAATATTGATCATCCTTGCTCCGTTTGTCATTCCTGTTAGCTGCCCTTACAGTTTACTTCTCTCTCACGCTTGATTTCATGGGTTGCTATCTGATCTTAGGTTTTAAATTTAGCATTGTACTGTGGTTTCATGATCACAGAGCCCCCCTTATTATTCTGGAAGCACCCACAGGCACCAGACTTCGGAGTCTTGAAGAAATGCAGCTAACATCTTCTATGTAATTTTGTCTGCTGATAATCATTTTCCCATTCTTTAAAAAAAAAAATAATTTAGAAAAAAAATAAGTACCAGTTAATTTAAGAAAACCATGTCTTTTTTTGACCCACATTTTGTAGTTGCGTGGGATTTTCCAATTGTCTGACTCATAACAATACATGTAGAGCTAAAATGTGATACAGAGCAGGCATTCATGAGGATCTGATTTGTCAGGAGTCGCTTTCCTTCTTCAGAAGTGACATATGGGACTTGCACGCATAGCTCTGCACGCTTACGTTTATTCATAACTGTGTAATCTGAGTTTAAGCACTAGAGGAATTTAAAAAGAAACATTACACAAAACACTCAGGACTTGAGGCCTCCATATTTTTTGTGATTTCATAAAACTGTGTGAATTTTGAGAAAACACTGAAAAAAAACAAGACTGCGTTTTTAATATTGCTTCCTACCAAAATAGGCCACAAAGTTTTGCCAGAAACAGTACATTTTTCAAATATTTTTTTACTGTAAAACTGGGAAAAATACAGAAATGAGGGAATGTTTTTGCGGAGATTAATATTTTTGTTAGATCAACTGATTTAGGTGGAAAAACAGCAAAGCTCTCTCTTGTATAAAATAGAGTCAGCACACATGAAGTGTGCCTGAGTTTATTTTAGGAAAAAACAGTTGCTTTGGGAAAAAATGCACAGTTTGTACAAAAGATACAGGTGATAGAGAAGTGGTAAGGTCATTTGCCCAGCTGGAAATAGGAACATAGACCTGAACGGTGAATCCAGCACACTGCTACTTCTAGAACCGTCTTTATATAATATCTTCCATAATACTGATCGAAGTCCATGTTGCAACCAGTTACATTTCCCACTCATGTTATTCTTACCAGAAGTCCTTTCTCAAGTGCCATATTCTGGTGTTTAAAAACCTTCTTGTTTCCAGCCTAATTAATAGTTGACAACTTTATACCCATTTTCTGTATCTTAACGTTGTTCTTTCCTTCTTTTCTTCTTCAGGAAGGTCTTCTCCTTCCTGATGGTTGCGCTCTAATAGAAGCCAGCTTTTCTTTTGGTACACAAACTGCATCAAACTCCTCAAATGCCCATGGCAGAATGTGCTTCTCATTCCAGTCCTCATCCTAGCAGTCCTTTTCTGCATCCATCAAGGTTTGTATCCATCTCAGGAGCTGGTAGCCAGAGTCAAACTTAACATTGCAGAGGACGTCTCACCACATCCACGCATGAGTCTTCCTGCCCTTCCCTTTGATCAGCGTCATGCCTTCCAGTTATTCTCTTAAACCCGTCTTCTCTGCTTTAACTAAGGATTTCCTATGTAGATGATAAATCCTTTGCCAAAGTCCAGAGAGACGAGGTTGCTACATTGTCTTGAAAATTAGTTATCATATCAAAGGAGCTTATTAGTTTGGTTCAGTCTGCTTTTGATAAATCCATGTTGATTTCCATGCCATTTTCCATTTGTCTATACCCCTTAAGTATTCCCTCCTGGAAAAATTGTTCTAAAGCCTTACATGCTTGTAAGATCTGATGAACAGGCTTGTATTTGCATGCATCACTTTCCCCTGTCTGAAGTACATAAGTCATTTTATCTGCTAATCTTCAGTATACCCTGGTTTAATCACTTGTTTTGATGCCCAGCTTGTAATTCGGTGTGCCACTTCGTTCAGAAGTCAGAAGCTGTGATCACCTTCTTCTCCTGACCTGAGGGAATTAGGGGGTTTTGCTTCCACGTTGGATATGATCATTTCCATTTAACACCCTGCCTTTCTGCGCCAAGAGTGGCCCATCAGTGCCTACACCTTGGACACCTGGTCCAAGCTGTTTACTGGATTTTATAATTGAAGGTGGAAAGGTAAAAAAAGTGCTGCTAGCTAGCCTGTTTTCAGGAAAGTCAGTGGTGAAACCCTCCACGTGCTCCCACTGAAATTTTGCATAAGCCTTGCATTGCTTTCTGAGGGGAAAGAAAGGTGACAGAGGTGACAAGTGTAATATTTCAGTTGATCTTTAAAAATAGAGTAGGCTTCAACATGTATATGGTTAAAGTGCAAACTGCCCCAAACACTCAAGTTTTTCTGCAAAATTGCATTATTTTTTTTTATTTTTTTAGGAAAAATATCATGAGATAGCATTTTCAGAGGAAAAAAAGCTCACCCAGACAATGTTGGCTTGCTGCGAGAATGGTGGGAGCTGCAGATTGCCTAAATGTGTACCACTTTTACAGGATAGCAGTCTTTTAGGTTGAAACCTCTGCTTAAATGGCTGCATTTTGCAGATGGTATTGGAACTGCATGCATTCTGAGGCTGGAAGCGTGTACGTAGACTATTAGGTCTATAAAAACGGAGAGCCAAATCTTGCATCCTTTATTTGGGACTGCTTGCATAAGACTCACAGGACTGGTCCCTGAGCTTGCAGAGATTCCTGTTTTGAGCTATCTCTTCATTAGCAAATACAGAATTTACCTGGCAATAAAAGGTATCTTTGTATCACGTATAGTCACAATAATGTTTATTTAAATATTATCTGATTCCCTCAGCACTTTTATTATTTACCAATAGAAAAAATGATACCATTACTCCTCTCTGAATTCTTAAAAATGACAATAGTGCAATTAAATTACTGAATTCATTTATATTTAATTGTACTTTTGGTTTTAATGTGCTATTGGAGGACATTTCTTTTTGTGACTGTTAGTTTTCCATGCAACATAAGAAAATCTAAAGCTATATTAAGGAAATATATTACATGGGCAAAGACAAAGTCTCATTAGTGTTATTTATGGCATGCTGAAACCTCATTAGGAGAAGGTATGTTGGATTCAAAAATGCATTACTGAGAATGGTTTTTTGGGGGGGTTAGGAGAGAAATTGCTTTTATTGTGTTTCTTTATCACATACAGAGTGGTTAGTGGACATGTTGGTTTCTTAAAGCGTAAAATAAATTAAGATAGAAGAAAACGAGTAATTAATCTAAGTGGTAAGTATAACCTCATTACAGATGGAGAATAGCCTGCACATGGTCACAAGGAGTTTCTGTTTACTGATCACCTTAGTTTCAACTAACCATTAATTTTTAACTTCTTTCACTGGAGGTAAAAAGTGATATTTTTCAGCATGGTAGTTTGCATCTTAAGCAGTAATAATGTGCTTTTAGTGCACTTCAGACCAGGGATGAGTGAAACTTGAGGTGCAGAGTCACAAATAGCCCAATTTAGGTAGTAGGATTTGCTCTAATGAGAGCTATATATCCAGTCCTGCGTAAATATTGTTTGGTAGGCATACAAGGAAACCATTATTTGCAAGTAAATGAGAACAAAAGGAGAGTCCCTGAATTGTCAGACTCAGACAGGAAAGTCATTTTGTGTGGGCAATATCCTTCCCCGGGTCTGTGTCGCTGCCATTACTTACTAGTGACTTGAGCAGCCATGAAATGAAATCCCTCTCTTCCTGCAGACCTTGATCCCCGGTGCCATCGGTGCAAAACAGATGCGAGCAGTTAGTTCCCCTCTTCATTTGGTGCCTGCTGCAGTTGGTCACTGTCAGCCCCGCTCCACAGCTGACAAACTCTCTCACGAGGCTGCCTCCTGACAGCGATGCTACCTGCTAGCCCCACGCACTGTTTTGACTCGCTGTGCCAAACCCATTTAATGCCAGCGCTGCACAGAGCCGTTCTGATGGGGCGTGCATCTCCAGGCTTCCTACACTCCGCGGGAGTACCTGTGGGGCTCCTCTGTAATAAACCATCCATTCTTCTGGTAATAGTTCCTTTTTACAGCCACTCCACGAGTGACATCCAGCTGTAACGTTTATGAAATGGGCTTCTTGTGCTTGTACGTGCTCACTTGTGACCGAGGCTAGGCCAGCTCAGTGAACCCCCAAACTCTGTCCCCATTCTCTCCCCACATGTTTTAAACACAGGGTGCCACCTTGGGGCTCCGTGCTTGCTCAGAGGACTTCAGATGTTAAGGCATACATTTGTGATAGGGTCACATAATTCTTATCCGTGTAGTTAATTTTCAGGTGACAGATGACTGATTCTGGAGTTTTTCTCTGAACTAAAACCCAGCACAGTACAAAGACTTACGAAAACCTAGTAGTTGAATGAGGTGCTGTCCCTTTTCCTTTGCTGAAGGACCTAGAAGCTACGTCTGAAAAGACAACCCCACTGAATTTTTCCCTGCATTGGTAAGAAGTCATATGTAGTCTCTGCTTAAAAGCGATCCATTTATATAAACAAAGCAGACTGGGAGGGGGTGGAAGGAAAGCATGCAGGCAAAACAAATAAAATGACAATTTAACAAATATGTGAAAGCTACTTTCTCTTTCACATAGTTTTCTTCCTTTAAAAGGTTTTTGGGAGAAGATGAGTGAAGGAGGGTATCTCACTGAGGATGAAGGATGGGGAGGCTGGAAGGGACTAAGGAAGAAGCAGATGAAGCTGTGATGAAAATGGGCTTCAGGGAATGGTTCAGCAATTAGTGAGCAGCAGCAGAGGCCACAGAAGGCAGTAAGGAGACAGAAGGGAGCTGGTTAGGCCTGGTGCTGTCATTGTGCCAGGGGCCCAGCTACAGCTGATGTGCTTTTCCTGGAGCAGCATCACGAAGTGTCACCCATCAGAATGAGGCTGTCTTGCTTACAACATGCATGCGTGATCTCAGCTTAGTCCTAATCCTTGCTACAAGTCTGCTTCCCTTGAAGGAAAAGGTACAGAGTCAGAAAGCAACAGGTCCGCACGGTAAGTTGACTTTAGCCAGGGAAAAGAAAATGTAATGGGTTATTTCAAAAAGAGAAATGAGAAGAATAGGTAATAGCAAGAAACTGAAGGTTATCATCCCATGGCTTCTCTCAGGAATGTCTTTCTGCCCAGATTCACATAGATGAAGAACAAGGAGGATGCTGTTGTGCTTCTGCCTTAGGGAGATTGAAGCCACGGGTCTGAGGGCTGCTGGAAGATGAGGCATAAATAGTCATAGTCTTTTTCCATCTGCAATGCAGCTGTCTTGTGCTGTGAGAACAGGAAGCTATGACAAGGTCTTGGCCTCCCTCCTCCATCCCTACCCTCTGCACACTCTCTGTATCACAGCTGTAATGACAGACACTTCTGTCTCCTCCTTTGCCATCCTGCCCAGTAGCTTGCCACCTAGATTGACCAGTGCAACATCCAGGGTGACAAACAAAATGAAGAATTACTGAAGACACTACTACACCACGTTCAAGATGTGCTTACGTTCACACCCTTGTTCCAACTGGTTCTCAGCTCTCCTAGAGCCACGCAGAGTGGTCCATGAAGATTCACATGTCCAGAAGATTCACAAACCACCTAGAAAAAGCTGGTAATATTCCTGTATAATAAATTGAGGCACGGTCCTAAAAACAGGACTTAATAGCACTACAACATAAGGGCAGTGTGTGCTACAGATAGACGTCTCCAGCCGAGGAATGCTTTGGGTGCCTAAGATAAATGCTTCTGTTATGGCCCCTTGTTTTCATATGTATTGTTGTGCAAGGGGTGAGCAGGGAAATCATGCAGCCCCATCAGAGGGCTCTTACTGTGAGTCGGATTTCTCTGGGGGAAAAGGGGACACACTAGCTTTCCTTTCCCATTCATTTTTGGAGCATTTGCATCCTCAACTATGAGGAAAAAAAAAGGAAAAGGAGTAATTTTCAAGTGCAGCCAAATTCCTGGCAGACCGTGACACTTCCACAATAATCATCACACTGAGGGCTGGTGTCACATGTAGATTTACTGGCACTGCTTGTGCAGAGGCCTTCTTCGCAAAGAGAAGCAGGCAAATTTCATTCCAGTTTGACTGTAAAGAGGACAGGGGAGGAAAATGACAAAGAATTTGATTTTTGCTTTCTTTGCTTTTCTCAAAACGGAGGTCTCTCCCGCAGTAGTACAGAAAAGTGAAAAGAACTCGCACCTGCCAGGAGGAAACCTGTTTCGAGATGTGATGCAATGCATTACTTTGAAGATTTATACCATTCTCCCTTCATCTCTTCCATACATTGTTAGTGTTACTAATCTTCTATTATCAGAAGGAGAGCAGGCTATTTGTTGCTCAAGCGTCCGTGATGATTTGTGAGAAATTAATCTGGAGACATTTGGAAGTTCTCCACCATGGCAGCATTGATCGGGTGGAGAAAGTGGAGATTATTAGTTTGCAGGAATGCCCGTTTCTTATCATAACGCCCAAGTAAACACAGCATAATGAACAAGAGAGAGAATGTGTGAAAGCCAGGGCTCTGCCTTGACCACTTCACAGCAGTCATCATCCTTCTATGAATGGGAGATGAGAAGTTGCTATTTGTGACCTTATGGAGTTCAGCAAGCTCGGTCGTCAAACAGAAAGTAGTTGTGCTGGAGCCAAACGCCGTCCTTTCTTGCTGTAATTTTAATTTCAAAGAATGATTTGTCAAAGAATTTAAGAATGGTCCAAGCTCAGTCAAGGATTTAGGGAAGGGGGCAGTGAAATAGCTGCACTGTGACTCCCACAAAGCACTGTGCTCCTCGGGGGTTTAGGTGAACCTACCCCAGAGCACAGAGCAGAATAGGCTGGTCTGGCCAAAACAAAGCTTCAGTACTTAACTAGAGCTTGCTGGCTTTGCAAGAAGAGCAGTGACTATACAAAAAGAAATCAAAGACTTTTTTTTTTTTTTTTTTTTTTTTTTTGGTAATTAATGGTTCTCTGAGCATTTTCAGATTACTTTCTCTGTTTACAGTGGCTCTATGACCTAAGATTATATCATAGGAGGGGAGGAAAAAAACAACAAATGGGTTTCTCTTCGCTTTCTTTTTTTATCCAAGCAGATTCTTTCACTCAGGTCTTCTAATTTGCCTGGAATGATAAAAATTAAAAATGAGTGAGACCTATTAGTCCATCTAATCCATCTCCTTCTAGTGAGAAATTGTTCTTTCCTTATACACATCATTCTTTTCTGTAGCCTAATTGTATGTGTCTCAGCTGATGAGACCGGGGATATTCAACAGGATATTGTTTCTGATGCGTAATTTTAAAGGTGAGCACAGAGATGGTATAAAGATCCAAGGCAGTGTCATTCATTCGTCTTCCAGAGGTCCCAGTGCCAGCACTCCTCATTTAAAGCCCAAAGCAGCTCTGAGCGTAATGCACGTACTTGGCTGGCACCAAAAGGAGCTTTGTCCTGGATCCTGGTTTTGGAAGGGACGTGGTTGAGGTGGAGATCTCAGGTCCCTCACTGCGTGTGCTGAGGGGCCCTGAAAGCTGCAGGGCTGCAACAGAGAAGCTTCTTGCAGCACGTTTTATTTAGTAATGCAATATCCTATGCAAAGGCCCGTTGTTGAAGCTGTAAATGGAGGAACCGAATTACCCTCGTCTTCGAGCCACTCGGGGATCATCCTCAGAAGTCTCCCTCTAGGTGCTTTAGGGTGAGTAAGGAGGCTTCAGTGGAGGATCCGGGCGAGTTTGCGCCCGGTGCTGGAATAGATGTCACAAGGGATTAACAGAGCAAGTGCGTGAAGCCAACTATAATCTTGGTGGGAAGTATTAGCATTGCCCAGAAATGGTATCGGTGGCAGCACAAATCTCCTGAGAGGGGTCAGGAAAGGGCAGAGTGAGATTAAGGCCAGCTCGCCGCAGTAGCTGGAAATAGTGGCAGTGCTGGGGGTGGTAGGGGCGGGGAGGGGACGGTGCCTGCATTTGTTTATCCTCTCCTAAATCGTTATGACAAATGTGCTTTGCCAGAGTCCTAGGAGAAATACTGATGAGTGTTCCTGATGTGGCAGAGGGTGCTAGCATCCTCCTTTGTATTCCCCGTGCTGCTGTAGTGAGGAATGAGGCAGCATCTTCAGCTTGATCCATCCTGTCGAGGCGAAGGCAGGGCAGGTCCCCGCCACAGCTACGTGACGGCACATGTTCCCCTTCTGCTCCCAGGCACTTGGGTCCCTCCCTTCCCAAGCAGAAAGCGATATGTTCTGCTCTCCTAATGGGAGATCCGATCCCGCACGCTCTGCTGTCCCGGCACAGTTCCCCCAGGTCCCCTCGAGCAGGATCCCCCACCCAGAGGCAATCCCGCAGGCTGCTGGTCAGCTTCTGTGGCACTGGATTGGAAAGATGTATCTGACAGCTGACAAACGGCCGTGCTGTTTGGGTGAAAAAGATACAAACGAGGAAATAAGATTGATATCTGATGTTTACCTTTCAGCCTGCATGCACTCAGGATTTTAAATGCAATATAAAAATAAAATCCTGAGTATGCACTGATGCTGAGCTGACATCTATTTTCCTGCGTAGCTACTGCCAAGAAGTCTTGCTGCCTACCCAGGGACACCAGCAGAGACCAGCAGGGACCAGTGGTGCCCTGTAAGGCCCTGGCAACTGCTAGACTTCACCACCGGGCACATCTAGGCGGGATGGAGCCTGCTCTCTGCGAGTGGCCGGCACCAGACCTTCCCAGCAAAGAGCAGCGAGCTCCGAGACGTGCCAGCCCTGCCTGCGGTCACACGAATCCCCGGCCCCACGGGCTGGCACATGCAGGGAAGCACCCGGCTTTGGTGCTGCTGTCTGCTTTAAGCTTGAATTTCTTGTTAGTGTAGCTGCACAAACACTTCTGGAAAGCTGATACATTCTCTCCCTCGGGCGCTTCTTTCAGCAGTGAGTTCCACTCTCTAATTACATCTTTTTGCAAAAAGCAAAATTGCGTGGGTTTGACTCTGCCACCTTTGGCCTTCATTGCATGTCCTCGTCTTCTTGTTTCGAGAGCCACAAAGGGAGGACCTGCTGTGTTCTCACTGTTCCCTCTTTTAGAAAATTGTATCATGTTCTGTGCTAATCATTTTCTTCCTTAAATTAAAAAAGAATCCCATTTTTGGTGTCGCTTTTCATAGGAGGGGTTTTCCGCGTTCTATTTCTGTTGCCCTTCTTCGACCTACTTCTGCGAAGGGGAGCAAGGCAGACGGCACATGGTACTCAACACGAGGCCAGAAGACATGTAAATAAATGTACTTCCATTATGTGTTACCTCTGATTCGTCCTGTACGTGCACAAGTATCATGTTTGACCCAAACCAGAGGTATTTGCCAGGCTGCACACAGCAACATGATCCTAGCAGGGTGGAAGGACCTCTGGGATGCACAGAGGGCATCTTCAGCTGATGAGGAAGTTGGATGCTTTTAGCCGCTCCTGGCTGTAGCATTGGGACTACATTTCTGCCTAGGGACCTAGATAAGAGTCAGGGCACAGCACAGAGACATCACGGAAAGATGGCTGCTGCCTTTTCGGCTCAGGCCTGGAAAATCGTGAGAATTCAGAATGAAGAGGAACATGTTGGAGTTAATATTTCATCCTCAACTTGTGTCAAAGCAATTTAGTTGTTCTCTCGCTGCTCCGCCTTTCTGTCCCCCTGTTGCTCAGTGGTGTTGTTTAAGGACAGAGCTTCCAGCCCTAACCCTGCATTACCTTCCTTTGGGGTTTCAAGTAAGAGGCTGGATGTTGCTTCAGTGTAGGGGGTTTTCTATTTTAATTTATTTTGGTTGGTAAAGAATATTCATCACTCATTTAATTCAGAAGGTATCTATTGATTCCCTTCTACTCATTTGGTATTTTCTGACATTTTATAGCACTCGCTATTGATTTATACAAAATCCGTAGTCCAAACGTCCCAAGGAGTGCTTTATTCACTTGTCATTTGCTGTTTTTCTTAACTAATAAATTTAACAGCCGTGTACATCCAGTCTGTTAAGACCTCGTGGCTCTACTTTCAAAGAGATGACAGCCTGGCACTAACAAATGAGTAATTCTTTCAGTCAGGAGCTTGGAAACTGCAAGATAGGCAAGACGGAGAAGCAAGCTCCTCCTCGAGTGGTTAGCAAGACAAAGCAACCTCCTCTACTCAGAGGACACTCAGGCTAAGGTAGGGAAAATATAGCTCTGCTTCAGCGTGTGGAATGTCACACATTGTGGTACTCTAATGGCAACGTTATTTATAGCTTGTCAACAGGTAATAAATTTAAGCGGCACATGCGGCAGTATGTATGCGGGCAGGTATGTCTGAACCGCGTTGGTTGGCCGTGCTGTCAGCTTGCCAGGTGCTATAGTTAGTGCTGCAGAAGTGCAGGAAGGTGGAGGGAAGTCATTAGGAGGGTGGTGCTTCCAGCTGCTGCTTGCAGAAATCGCCACTCGGGGCAGGAGTCTGAGCCCCACGTCCTGAAGCCATCAGCGAATTTCTTAAGTCTTAGTCTCGCCAAAGGTCAACACGATTAGGCCTCCTTAGCTTCTAAACTACCTTTGAATTTGGGGGTTTGGAAATCCAACTGCTCAGTATGAGCTTTGTGTGGCCTCCGATACGTGGGAGAAGAAGCCCCAGTCCTTAGAGCTGGGGGAAGCGGGCTGCTGCGGAGCACCGAGCTCTAAGGAGGTGCCCAAACATCGTCTTACATGCAGTGGGAATAGATGGGTCATGACCATGTGGGTTGTGCTGCAGAGTACGTGGGGTTGGTGTTCAGAGGGTGTTTAGCTGGCCGTAAGCTCCATCCAGGAATAAGAGCCAGGGGAGGCAGATTCCCCAGCACACCATCAGGTGGGCAAGCTGCTTGTCACCCTCTGTTCCTCCAGCAAGGCATGGCCACAGGGGGTGATTTGTTTCAGCTGAAGGCGATTACCTGGGCTAAAGTGAGATCAGCTGCCCTCTGCAGGTGCCTTCCTTCCTCTGTCGGTCTCTGAGGGAGCTCGGGTAGGATCCAGGCATGTCATAAAGCAGGTGAGATGCATATTAGCAGCAGGAGCTGCCCTCCCCTTAGTGTGTTGGGGATGCCCTGTGTGCAGCAGGTGTGACAACAGCTCTCCATGGACTGCACTTCTTGGTCTCTGGCATGTTGATTCCTCTACAAGGGAGCCAGTTTGATGGATAAGCAGCACTGTGTGAGTAACTTTAACAAAGGCTGTGTGTGAAATGGTATGGCTACAGCTTGGGCTTGGTTTGGGGAAAACAAAGCTTACCTTCAGTAACAAGTATGTAGTTAAAACTCTAAAAATTATGCTTTCATGCATTATCATGCAGAGCTCCTTCATCTGGGTTGTACTTGAAGACACTTTTAGGCTGTTCTTTAGCCTCTTAAAAAGCCCTAGAGGGCCCTTTGCAGGACAAATCTCACGTCTCCATGAATTAAGGTGCCAGCCGTGGGCCTGGCACTGAAAACATGCTATGTGCTGAAGGCTTGCAGACTGAGAGGCAGAAAAGCACTGATATGCTCTGCACTGAGAGATCCCTTGGTAACTTTGCTTCTTTTGTTGTCTTCTGATGAGAAAACTCAGAAAGGAAGGTTGCTGTGGGGTTGTGATGGGTGCATGTGGCAGAAAAACACAGCCATAGCAGGAATTTTGTGTGTCCTGGGTACTAGACTTTGGTGGTTAATTCATGTGTAGCATCCTCCAGACCACATCTAACGTAGGTAAAGCTGCTGGGCCCGGGCAGGGAGGCAGGTAACAGCTACATGAGCCTGAGAAACCAGTCCTTACCCAGCCACAGCATCCATGTCACAGTTCAAGTGGTCTGAAAAACCAGGATCTGATCGGGTAGCAAGTCACTAAACCTTCTGCTTTTCTCACCTTGTTTCCTCACACTGCTGGCAGTAATACGGTGGTATCACAGTAACAGAGCGTGGATGCATTAAAAAAAATTACCCTGTGTTTACAGCCAAAGCCAATGCTCGAGACAGACTTCTGAAGCATCCTTGTTACCTTGTACTGATAAATCTGCTTTCACACTGGTACTTTTCTCACTATTGGGGATGAAATTGCAGCGAAAGCCTTTTAGACACAGAGCTGTAATATCCAGAGCTGTTTTGTTTAGAGTAGTGTAAAATCAAGTATGTTGTATGAACTTCAAGCAAGGTACATTTGAGCTGAGTACTGGATTATGGCGAATGATATATGGGGCTTCTTTAACTGTCTGGAGTTAGATTTGATTCTTAGCAAATAAGTGACAGATTCATATGTAGGGGAAAATTGAAGTTCTCATCTATATATTGTTTTTATTATGTTTTCTTTGCTTCGGGCTCTAACATATCAAAGACACTGTGGGTGAAAAAAAGTGGTTTGATTTCCATCAATAAATGTCTTCATATTCTTGCAGCTCACACACAATTTATGCTGTTTCATGGTTGTGAAAAAGACAAGTGAAAGTCACGAAATAATTCATTGCAATCCAGAGCAGATTAGATTTGAAGCATTGCTAATATTTACAATTATCGCCGAGCCACTTCTGTGTGCTATCCGTCTCAGATTTAGAATTATGCTCCTGGCCCGGTAAGAATACGCCGGTATGTTGGTTCGCATCTGTCTTCGCCATATGCAGGGAGAGAAAAGAATTCTTGCTGCTTCCTTTTTTTTTTTATTATTTTATTTTATTGTACCCCTCCAAAACCAGCCCAGCTGTTGCCTAGATGCTGTCTCCTGCAAACGACAAGCCTCATAAAAGAGCCGATCTCATCTCAAGGGTTTGTCATCGTCAGTGTTAGATCTTGTTACTGTCAGGCTCGGGGAGGTACGGATCGGTGTTGGCAGCACAAGTGGCCTTTGGTCACCCGTCGGCCACGGTCAAAAGCTGCCTGGGTGCTGGCAGCATCTGTGAGTGGCAGCCCTGCTGGGTGCAGGAGAAGGCAGCAGGGGCAGCAGCTTCATGGTACCTTTGCACGATGCTCCTGGTGCCTCTGGTTGTAAGCCAGGAGGGTTTTTATTTTTTTCTGTCTGGCCAAGAAAAGAGCATTCTGATCAGTACCCTCACAGTGAAACGTCCCTTTGTGTCCCTTTTGTTGCCAGCCTGCTGCGCCTCTTTGTGCCTGTGCAAGCATCTGGCTCCTTCCCTGTTTGTATTGGTTTACCTGGGCTAAAAATAAAATATCCATATGTGTGAGGGAGCCGGGGCTCACGTGCGCTCCTGTTGTGTAACGTGAGTCCTAAAGTCAAACCGAACGCCCCAGAAGCTCCCACTTGATAGTCCTCCCCGAGGTCCTGTGATTTGCATGGCTGTGCTTAACAAAAAGGAGAAGAGGGCAAAAAAAAAATAAATAAAAAATACACTGACAGGAGAAATTCTGAGCTGAAGGAGAGGGTCTCACAGTGTAGGCACAATGCAGGAGGTTACACTGCATGCCAGTTGGCACATTTAGTTTTATGATGAGGATATTGTGGAAGCTGAGGAAGGCCCAAAACTTGTGAAATATGTTTACAAAACCTGAGGAAAAAATGAAATGTTTCCAGCAACCTAAAAAATAAAAATGCAAGGGAAGCAGCTTGGGTTTGCATTTCAGCAGCCTCAGGCAGGGGTCTGGCTCTCACAGGGTTTCAGCCCAGTAAGGATGGCTGGGGGTCAGAAAATGAACATCCCCAGGAGCAAAAATGAACCTAAAAATGAATCCGCATTTTTTTTTTTTTTTTTTTTTTTTGCACGCTTAGTTAACAAGGATAGCGAATAAACAGCATGGGTGGTGAACAGCCAACACTGTTAAAAAAAATAAATAAATAAATAAAAAATCTGGTGTTAAGTCATAATTTTTATGAATTTTAGAGATGTCATAGCATATATATATATATATATATTTTTTTTACAAGACCGAGTTCTTTCTCTTAAAAACATGCTTAAAAAATCACCTTTTATTTGTGTGTTGAAACATTTTTTTCAGAGAAAACGGGGTTTGGTTTTTGTTCCTTGCACCTGGTCAAAATCTGAAGTTTCTGAATGCAGTGAGCTCAGCGTTCTCAGCTGGACGGTGATGAACGCTGTCCCCAAGCAGTGGGACAGATGCACTCTGCTTTTTTTCAGTTAGATTTAAAAAAAAAAAAAAAAAAGGGAAAAGCCAGACGATGTTTTAAGGAGTTGATGGGGAGACTAAAGTGTCTCTGGGAAGGATGAAAGATAGTTGTGCTGGGTTAAGGAGTGATGAAGAACGCAATAAAGCAAGGCTTGACGTGCTCGGGGTATGCGGCAGGCATCTTTAGGTGCGATGCACGGAGAGCGAGCTCAAGCAGTTGGCTCTTTTAAATGCCTGATAGGGACTAATTCTTCTGGTTTGGGGTTGAAATACTTGTGTCCTGCTGAACCCTTTTCTGCATTGCTGAACCTGAGCTATGAAAGAGCTCAGCAGCGGGTATGGTAATGAGCCCATTTCTATCAAAATGGCCTGGATTATTATTCATGTTTATTGGCTGCAGAGCGGTTCGCAAAGCACTTTTCAAACAGATACGCTGAAATATTTTCTTTTAACCAGCCCCAGCAGCTATTTGTATTTCCTTTGCTTGAATCCACACCCCTGATGCAGCCTTAATTATAACACCACCAAAGGAGACAATTATCGCGCCGTACGGAATAACACTTTGGGGAAACGTGCGCGGAAATACTCGGGTTAGCATTACCAGCCCTGCCACGCTTCACCCGTAATTAGGGCTCTCTCACGGTGTCACCAGCCCTCTTTCATTACCCCGTGAACTCCCGGGCTGCAGCAGGGCGTTCGCTGGACCGGTCACAACGGGTCAGGCGGCGGCCCCGCTTCCCCAAGTCTTTTCGCGCGGGGATGCTCGGTGTCGACCCTTCCCTTCCCCTCCCTTCCCCTCGCCCCCCTCCTCCCATCCTGTGCTGTGACATTTTCTTCATGACAGCCTGTCTCCGAACTGCACTTGCTGCCGCCTTGGTAAAGGCTTACAAAGAGAGTGTAACAGCCAGTGGCCAATCGAGTTTGTGCAAGCGACATCAGCTATGGATGAAACATCCACCAGAGAGAATAAGGACTTAGAAGAAAACTGGATAAAAGGGCTGCGACGGGAAGCTAGCTGGCAGGTTAGTGATACAAAGACGTGTGCTTGCAGGTGGATTAAATCTAAGCACTTAAAATCTCTGAACTTTTTAACCAGAGCCTAGGTGAAACGTGTGTGTTTGTTTGTAGCAAAGCAGTGTCTGGGAGCATATTCCTGGGAGACCAGAGATGATTATGTTCTTATTTTCTTGGAAAGAGCAGTTGTAGGATTCCAAAGCCATCTATTCCGAATTGTAGGAGAGGCAAATAGAGTTTTATAAATCTGTAGGCGTTACGAAATGTACACTTGCTTAATAAAGGTCCTTGCAATAACAAGTTGCAGGTGCATGCTGAAATATCAAAGGAAATCCGTGGCTGCTGTCTGCATATATGCAAGTTTATTCCATTAAAAATATAATACAACACCTGTCATCCTGTTACTTAATTGTGTCATAGTGACTGTAACAGGGGGTTCCTTTTAGCCTCTTTTAATGAGGCAGCATTTTTAAATGCACGATGCCTGTTTTCTTTATTCTACTGGACTCACAATAGATGTGTATGCGATTCAATCCGAAGGCAGGCAGTTTTCATTAAAGTGTGCAAAGCAATAATGTTTACATTATGCAGTACCTTTCTGGAGTTTGCAGAATTAGATACCATTTCAGACCTGCTAAGCCCCACTGAGTGGTTGTGATTGCTCTTTACATTACATCCTAAGCATCGTCTATGCACTTTTTTCTGCTCTATTGCATTTTAATTAGTCAATCAACAATATTCAAGAGATGTGTCACCAAGTTATTTCTTTTTTTCCCCCTTGCTGCTTCTTACAAGGGATTTTTAAAGGAGATTATTATTATTATTTTGGTGATGCCATTATACAAAATTCAGATAAAGTGGTGGTTTGATTTGTTCCTATCAGGTGAAGCTGCGTGAGAGTCCCAGCTTGGTAAGAGTTACTGCAGTAGTCTCAATGCTACAATGCATGCTCCTTTCCCCAAAAAGGAATTATAATTTAGTTTCATCCCCTCCCCGTAACTTTGCTCTAGAGCAAGAAATGCAAGTCTGTTTTCAGAGGAACATGATGCTCCGTGTCATACCGTTTGTGGGGTTTGCTGTGGTGGCTCCTTGATCACCTCTCTGTATTAATAATGAAATGAAATCCAAAATTGGGATATTGTGCCTACAGAAGGCAAGTGACCCATCCTGTCTGAGTCCCCGTGGAAGCATGTGAGTGGCCCAGGCTGTGAGGATGGAGCAGGTGGATGTGCCAGGGTGCAGAGGAGGTGCTCACCCAGCAGGGGCATCCAGGGAGACCACCGCAGCCCTGAAGAGTTTGAACTCAACAAGTGGGTGAAGCAAATGAGGGAAAGGCAGGAGGAGAGCTGGGGCTTCTCTGGTTTGTGTTATTTCTGCTGGGTCAGATGGGTGAACAGTCAGTTTAGAAAACGGGATGGTAATTTTTTTCCCTGTAGTAACTGACTGGAGAGCCTGGGAGGGAGAGAAGGAAAAAGCCTCACATGCCCTAGGTGCTGCACCTAGAGCCCTGAGGTGCATAATGTAGGGCCTGATCCCTGAGGAGACAGCTGCCTTGTTGCCCCTGTGTGTGTGCACTGCAGTCTGGCTCCTTCCCAAAGAGCATTTCTGTTTGTCTGCCTCCCCCTTGGCTGAAGGAAGGCGATGGTGGCTGTAGGTGCTAATGTGGATGTAGAACCTCGTTACCTCTGAGTGAGGTTTTCAGAGAAGCCCCTGGGAAGGGGTTATCCAATTCTCATTCAAATTGTAACTCATCCCATATTTCTTCATTCTGCAAGGTCTTTAGAAATCCCAGGATAGGGCACAGCATCAATCTTGAAAGGAACTGATTTAGAGTGAGCGCTACGGAGCCAGAGCTCCTCTTCAGCCCTATCTGCTGGGGAGCTCCAAGGTGATGGCGTACATCCTTTCTTCTTAAATGGGCCAAGTTTTTTTAGAGCTAGGCCCTTATATCCATATTTAGTCTCCTAAATAGCTGTCCTGATTTTCAGAAGTGCTGAGTATCCTGGGAAGCCAGCAGCCATTTCAGCTTCCTTGTGCCTCAATGTGTGAGTCCTGCGCCTCAGGCGGCGTGGTGGTGGGCACCTGCAGTGTGGTACCTGAGAGTAGGGCTGGGACGGGGCTGGAGGGGACTTGGTGGCAGCTGGGGGCTGTGATAGCTCCGAGTTGCCTTTGAGAGCAATGTCCAGCTCATCAGTACCCCTCCTTGGGCACAGCCATGGCTCTCCCTCACTTCACAGCCCCAGGCATCTGCTGGATGTGGTCGGTCAGTGAGGGGACGTGGTGACTGGTTGTGACAGGCATGGGGTTGTGTGGTGGGCTTGTGGTCCTGGTGCTGTGCTGCCAATGTGGAGAAGCCCCAGGAGGAGGATGAGGATGAAGAGGAGGTGGAGGCCAGTTGTGTGAGTCTCCCTGGTGTAGTGAGAGACGTGAGAATTCTGACTTAGCACTTGCAAAAATCAGGCCACTTATTTAGCAGGCTAAATATAGGTTAAGCAGCCTCGCTCGAGTATCCTGCTTTAAAAAATTCTGGTGATAGTCATCTTCTATCCTACCTTTCAGCCAGCGCACTCCTCACGCTGTGAAAGGTCTGTGCAGTAGCCCCATGCACATGAATAAACATCAACTTGCAAGCAAAAGAGGAAAGAAGCTTACAGTATTTCTTTCAGGGGGATACACAGATTGGAAAATGCATTGCATTTTATTTCCAAAAGGAGTTATTTTTCTATTAGGTAAAAAACCACCACCACCAAACAAACAAAACACAACAAAAAAGAAAACAGTGCTGAAATGACAATTCTGCCTTTATCACTTAGCTTTAACTTTTTGCCTTCTGCCATTCTCATCATCTCAGACTTTGCTGTAATGGAGTATATCTATTTTTGATTTTTCATGGGGAAAGGTGGGCTTTCTTGCTCGATGTTAGCAGACCTTCAGAACAGGTTTTCAAAACCTTGTATAATCCCTTTTCCTGATGTTTCCTTGGGAACAGCTTCTGACATCCTACAGATCTATAGCTGTCACAAAGCTGGCACAGTTTTACCATAGGCCAGTTACACATTTGGGTGACCACAACTACACAGAAAGACTAAAGGTTAAGAAATCTATGTGGGTGTGGATGTCGATATTTAAAGAAAAAAGTGCTGCATATTTATAGAGGCAAATGGATTTTACTTCACATTTACACATTGAGGGAAATACGTGCGCTCAGAGGTGCTGGAGTAACTCCTGTTGACTTAAGTGGGAATTGTATTCCCATAAATGAGAGCAAAAGGTAGTCCAAAATGTCCTGAGAAAGGAGCAATATGTTGATCCCAGCAGCTTAACGGAGCAGCGAATCCCTCTGCTGACATATTGAGATCTTGAAAGCCACAATTTTCTTCCTAATTGATGGCTCAATCAGAGGACAATCTCTGTCTCAAGCTTACTTTAAGCTTTGTCCTTGATTTGCTGAGTTACTGTGTAGCCTAAAACACCCTGTCTGTACTGGTAAGGGAGGGGTGTAGGGCAAGAAATGCTTAAGCCATTCCAGAATAGTTTGGGATCTTTTATCAAGACAGGCATGCAGTTGATGAAAAATAGGCATTTTGTCAGAGCCTTCAGCAGTTTGATGATAGTCTCCTGTGGAATAATAAAAGTAGACATGTCTTGCCATTTTCATTTAATTTTGAGTTCTCATATGCATTTATGGGGAGTGGGAGCAATTTGGCACAAATGAGACCTTATCAGGCTTCAGTAAAACTGGAAACACAGCAATACCCAGAATAAAGTGCAGGAGACCCAGTAACATACCTTCTCCTTCACAGTATGGTCCCATTGAGTCCATATTAATTGAAAAAGAGCACTGAGTAATCACTCTAATGTGTGGGCAGGCATGTATCCATACATCCATGTGTGCATGTGGATTCACATCTTCAAGATATGGTAGGACTGAACATTGGATGTTTTGGAAAGGGAGATGCTGCAATTCCTGCCTGAAGTCATATATACAATTTTTGTGTTTATTTCCTGTATAGATGAGCCATTTTTAAACCTTGTAAAATTGTAACTTTCTAATGTAATAGGTACTTAGCTCTCTTATGTCTACTAAAACAATTAGAAATTTTATGCTACCAGAGTTTTGGGGTTTTGTGTCTTCCTCTTTTCTTGTGGATGCCATGCAGTGATGATGGAAATAAGGACGAAAAAAAAAGTACAGATTCTCTTTATATATGTTTTTCAACTCATCACCGTGCTGAAGGCACTGTCCTTCTGTGTTGGTGATAGCCAAACGGGGCTATTAAACACCTGGTGATCCAGGCATGGACTGTAATTTGCTACTTCTTGTATTATTCCCCCAGTTTCCTTGTATTTCCCCCACAGTACTGGAGTTGAAAATACTGGAAAATTTGATTTTGCCACCCACAGCATGTGAGAGTCAGGTGTAATATGTCCAACAGCACCGTTGTACTGTGTTTACTGTGAACGATGAATCTGTTCCAATAGGGAAGTTGATGAAGTTTTTGTCTTCTCTCTCTGTCTCTCCCCTCAATTCATTTATTTATTTTTGGCATGGAGGAGGAATGGTCAATTTTGTTATCTTAGAACTTTTAATTTTTTTTTACTCTTTCCCTATTTCATTTTTTAATACAGTCCTCATAAAGAGATCTGTCGTTGGATTAGTTTTTAACCTTATAAGCATATTTTACGTAGTATTTAAGGTATAGCAAGAAGTGTATGCTTGTGGGGCTCCATGGCCAAGCTCCACATGTGGACCCTCTAGCTGGGCTTCTGTTCTTGGTGTTGGGTACTCTCAGAGTAGGTCCTGGAGGTTCTTTGTGGAAAAGAGCTAGAAGAACATAGGTGGCTCAGGACTGGAAGTTAGCTCCATCAGTTCTGTCTACAATTGCTTTTTATTTGATCTTGTATCTTTAATGGTGCTTCAAGTTGTGATACTAGCATAGGAAACTATTACCTGGGAGTACTTGGGAGTTCAGATGCAGCTTATTTGTAGTGTGGAGGCTGTCAATGAATGGCAGTGAAGTTAATCTTTGAGGTTTGTAGGCTGTAGTGTTGTTCAGCCACCTATGATGCTGCCTGTGTGCCTCCAGACCTTTGCTCAAGTTGTGATATTGGTCGGGCTGCTTGCAGCAGTGCTACTGGGGAGGGAGGGATGTTCATCCACCCTCAGGGCACAGGCTTAGGCAGGGTACCTCCAGGACAGGGCAATTTGCTGTGTTCTCATCACACCTGAGGAAAATGTTCTCTCCTTGATGCTTCTCATCGAGTGCACCGAGAGGGGGACATCCCCTCATGGTACGAGACAGTGTCAGTCTTTCTGAAAGCCAGGATCAGTCACGTACCAGTAAGAAGAGAGCCATGGATGCACCGGGATAGGATGAGGTGTCTTTTTGATAGTAAAATGCCTAATTAGCGTAAAGAGAAATAGGACCAATGTGTGATGCTGTATGGACTGTAGTTTTAGAAATCAAACGCCTTAAGACTAAGCCGAGGGAGAGGTTCTCCGAAGCTCAGTTATTTAATACCCTGTGAAATGCACTGTGCATGCTGTGCTTAGCTAGCTATTGCTCAGTACTTTAAGCCTGTTCATAACCATTCACAGCACTTAAGATCTAAAGATACACTCATCCTTTGATAGGACAAGGTCAATTATTCTCAATTTATTGCCAGTACCAAATTGTTTATGCAGTTTTATTTATAAGCCGGGTTTATGTTTTTCTAACATTAAAGACATTTGATAGTAAAAAAGGGCATTTCATTTGAAGATTACTTGTTCTGTGACATATTTATATATAAAAACGTGCATGTGTGAATTCATATAAATGATATAAATGCTATCTTCTTCTTTCCCCAGGACACCTTTTAGCTTCTTTTTAACCTGATAAATGCCTGTTGTGCTATCCTGAGTTATGTACGTGAAGCAGATATCTGTGTTTGAGAATAACACTATTTAACTAGCTGTCCTGTTTCAATTGTAACTTGCTTTTGGTCTTGTGGTTGTTCAGGCTTTGAATTTCTTTGCTGTGCTGCTAGAATGAGCACCCAAAACCTTTTTTAATGCTTTTGTGCTTTGATACCAGTAGTGATTCATCACAATCCATAGAAGGACAGCTCTGATTCCGCGCATCCTGTAGAGATATGAGTAAGTCCATCCTTGGGTAATGAAACTTAAGCATGTGCCTAAGAGAAGCTTGTGTTGACTGCCTGGCCTGACAGAAATGAGTTACTGGTTTGCTGATGGAAACCTGTGGGCTCCCTCGCTCCTACTCTGCTTGAGTTTTTATCCTGTACCTGCTCAGCAACTCTAAAACTTTTTTTTTTTTTTTTTTTTTGGCAAATGGTTTATTTGACAACTGACAAAAATAATCATACAACGTCTTTGGCTATGCTGTTTGAGCCACTTAGAGGGCTATTTGCATAATGGAAAAAATTCTTTCTTGAATAAAGAAAAGGGTAGAGATTGCCAGAGCTCATCTGATAAGTGTTTTCAATATGAGCTCGACTGTAAGTGTTTATGGAGATGCTGGGCACCACTGTTTGGATGTTGGCATTTCTCTTCCTCCATTTGTAATTCTCTCAAAATCTTGAAGGGAACGTCTGAATAAAGAAGGTACTTCTTAAGCCCAAATATCTTAGATTTAAACCCAGTTTACTAACTACATGGAAGGGCTGGTTAATATAACGTAGCCACCTCCCTTGTGTTATCATAGCTTAAATGATCACTGAAGGAACAGGTAGCTGGCGCCTTAAAGAAGCGTCCACTCAGTTCTTCCCACGCTATTCCCAGCAGGGTTCGTCCTGTGGACATCTCTTTGCTAATTTAGCCCCTTACTTGCATAGAAAACTACTCATGGGTGTGCTTGAAAAGGGTGGACAAATTGCGATCAAATGAAAAAATATTTGTAGTTGTGTGACTGGTCTTTAAAATATGTTCCTACATACTTCAGATGGGGCTATATGTGGCTAGCATGCAGCTCAAAGTTCACGGAACTTCTGGAATTCAGGCACATTCTTACCAAAAATGTGCTGCTGTTGACTTGATGACTTTAATTGGAGGACAGAAGGCCTTCAACATTTTAAATAGCTGACAGAAGGATCTGTTCCCAAGCCTTTCCCTCTAGCTAAACCTGTGATGTGTCGTCCCAGTCTCTAGGACACAGACAGTACTGTACTTTTGACCTTTTACCATATTTTTCTGCAGAATGAGCTGGATTTTGCTTCCTGGCAAAATAACTGTAGAAAGCTGGAAAACCCAAATGAGCTGATACATCTTTTGTTAGAGCTGGTTTATTACCGAGCATTCTTTTTTTTTTTTTTTTTTGACATTTATAATGTTGGCACAATTGTATATTGTTTCTGTTTGGTTTTTATGGTAAAGTCATCAAATAGTACAGCTTTTTATATCTTGATTTAGAATTCATTCCAAAATATTGTAGTGAAGGAGATGATACTTCACATTTCACATTTTGTGTGTTTTTAATGTGGAATTATAAATATTTGGGGAAATCAATTTTTTTTTTTTCAACTAACAATGTGAGTTATACGAACTGATAAATGTGAGATTAATGGCTAAGAAAGCAGTCATTTCAGATGGATAATTTAGATTTTTATCATTTATTAATCATAAAAAGTAAACCTGCTGTATAACTAATTTTAGTTTTATCAAGAAGATGAATTGTTCCAGCTAATGAATGTATAGATATTCTATGCCAAAGGCATTCGTAGGAATCTGTTAATCATTTAACTGTGTCATGGCATATGCTTTGTCTTCATAAACCAATTAAAACACATAACTTCCTCCACTGAAATGTGTGTTGGCCTTCAGTGCCTACAGCAAATTAGAACAGCATTTGTCTTAAAATACGCTTCTGTATTGCAGATATGAAAATTTAATGGGGATCGTATCTTCAGGTAGGGAGCACTGTGAGGCTGTCTGTACTGCTCTCCTGTGCAGGTGTTTCAGGGAGCTGATCCCACCAATACTAAGTGTACTCAGGAGTGCTTTCCTGCTGAGATTCATGTCCGTGCTGGGCATAAACAGATGGGAGCGTGGCTTAAATCCATGACTGTCCTGCTGGAGAAGGCCTTGGTCAGGGACAAACATCAGCGGTTGTTTTGGAGCCGGTCCAGGAGCTCAGCTTCGACCTGGGGGTGGTCACCATGGATTTCAAGGGAGAGACGGCCCCTTATTTTGGGGAATGGACTGTAGCGATGGAAGGACAAGCACTTTGTGGGAAGGTGTTCCCTGCTGGTGCTTTTGAGGAGGGGGAGTTAAGTCATAAAACCCAGTGTGCTTTCTGCATCCTCCTGTGGGCAGCCTGAGCTGTGCTTTCAGTGTGTCTCGGGTCCCTACGCATCAAGCAGAGCTCCCCCTTCCATTTAAAATCTTTGAGATGGGGACTATCCTTTACTTAATACCTGAGTAAGAAATTTCCTCCCTCGGACTCGCTCCCGGCAAGGGCTTAGAGATGCTGCTGTAATGCAAAGAGCAACACTGATTGCTGCTGGAGATTTTCCTGCGGATGGCATGTGCAGCTGAACCAAAGCTAGAGGTTAGAGGGTAATAATTGCACTCACAGCTATTTTTAGCCCATCCTAGAAGAGACAGATTTTTTTTAAATGGATTTTTATATTTAAGGAAATTACAGCTTTCTGGAAAAACTTCAGAGCTGTGACAAAAAATGAGAGTCGCTGGGGTGTTTAAGTTCGGGCGCTGTATTTTTGTATTCTGGTCATTCACAGCTGTTTGGTTTGTCTTGCTTTTTCCTCCCAGTAAGGTGAATAAAAGAGAAGTGTGAATGTGTTTAGGTTTTATTCACAGCATTGTAGTAATGTCAAAGCAAATACAGATAGAGACAGACAGCCGGCAATGGAGAAATCAAAAGACAGCAGACACTCAGATAGCCAGCTCCAGCTAATCCAACCCTAAACCACGTTTTGTTTGGCTGGTTAACAACCTATACATTGCTGTGCCACCTATGCTGTGTTATTTTATTTATATCTTTAATACATTATCTGTAGGCGACATTATGGGTGAAGCGCTGTTGTTAAAAGAGAAGGAAAAATTATAGTTATTGCTATAATAAACAGCTTGAGAATATCTTTTTAAGAAGATTGCAGTAACACAAAAGGAAATAGCATTAGATTGCAACATCAATTATTTAGAGCAACGTTGTTATGTTCATTTTTTACCCTATTTCTTTCCTCGAAGATAAAGTTCCCGTCTTTCGAGAGAGAGGTTTTTGGAGCCACGAAATGCCTGCTTGGGTCAAAAGTCCACAGCTTGCTGCTGAACCGATTCCTGGGACTAAGTGGGAGCGTGTCCTTGGCTCCGCTTCTGCGGGGGTGCCGGCAAGGGGAGCGCCCGGCACCGCTCTCGCGCGGCTCCACTCGAAGGGAGGGGTGCAGTCGGCCTTAGGTTTTCTGGGACTTTGAGGAAAATAGTAATTTTAGGCCATCTTGCCCTAGTTTCAGCAGGCTTCTGGGAATAAGAAAGGGAAAATGGATCTTTGTAAAGACTTGAAGAATGTTGCTGAGAGGGAGGGGGTGAAATCAGGTCCTTATGGAGCAGTGAACCTGGTTTATAAATGGAGTGAGGAAATGTAAGTCATTGTGCACTTCTAAATTTGGGGCTTTTGTATGGATATTACTTACTTAACCGAAGACAGAAACCTTCCCTGAAAAAGAACATGCAATTGTGCCGGAGAGGTAGGCTCGTTTGGGTTTTATTGGAAGCTAAGGCAAAGGCAGTAAGTAACCCAGAAGAATAAAGCATCTAAGCATCTTCTCTTCACTTTTTTTGTTTCTTGTATATTCTGCCCACACATTAGAATTACTTTGATGAAATAAAGCCTGTTGTCCACAGGACATACTAGTAAGCATGCAGGTTGAGAACATTGCACTTCTTGGTTATCTCAATGTTTGGAAACAATGCTATGAACAATGCACTCAGCAATCATTTTCTCAGTGCAAGTAAAATCTTCAGTGGCACAAACCTCGTAAAAATAAACGATATTTTATATAAATGCTGAGTGAATACACATAAGCTGTGAATACAGTTAGGGTAGCAGCCACTGCTTAAAGGTCAGTAAAGCATAGCATTAAACGGCACATTTTGTGCTCCCAGACAGGTAACCCATGATAAATTTTATGCAGTACATTTCTGAAATATCTACAGACACATTTTCTTGAATAATTAACAATCCATTTAAAGTTTTTTTCCCCCTTTTCTTTTGACAATCGGTAGCAGGCCGTAGTGTCTATGAAAGCTGCTGGTACTGGACTTGCAGGGTCGGCTGAACTGGAGGACAGATGCTGTTGAACTCCTACAGCAGCCGACAGAGGAACCTCTTCCCAAGCCCTTCCTTCCAGCTAAACTCGTGGCCCCATCTGTGGGATGCATGCCGTCCGTCTGACCTTTAGCTTGGCGCTCACACCGTTTGGTCCTGGGGACCTTTTTGTGTTTTTTTTCCTTCCCCTTTCGCAAGGTGATGGGTTTCTACAGCAAGCGTGGGAGGACTCAGGCTGCGTATTAGTATGAGATATTTAGCGGGAAATGTCATCCCTACGACACGACTTTTTCCTGCTTCTGTTTGTTAGTGTAAAGTCAGCAGAAGTAAATTAGCTGGCAGATTTCAATGGAGACTGTTACCAGTGTCCTCTGCCAGATACCGCGTGGAGTGCCAAATTAGAATTGATTTCTCAATAAAATTGAGTTCATCCTCCTCAACATAATCTAAGACAGAATGACAAAATCTCTCTAACTCACTTTTTAATTTTATTATTTTCAGTCAGTTTTGTTCTTGGATATTTTTGCTGCCCTAATTGCTTGTTATTATCTTCTTCCTCGAATCTTTTCCCTTGTCCGGGAGAACAAAACCTCATCTGCTTTTATGAGCAGTTCAGGCCAGCAAAGGGGAAAGGATGCCTACGCATCACCTCCCTCACCCTCCTCACACCGAAGCCTCTTCCAGCCGCAGAGCCAGGGGTGCAAGTTCTCTCCTCGCGCTCTGATGCACGGGCTGAGAGCACAACAAGCTGTTTACAGTCCCATCCTCATTTCTCTTTCCCACTCGCAGCACGCTGCTTTGGGAACCACCGACCAACCTAATTAAAACAAATTTTTCCTATTGCGGGAGCAATTCCCCAAATGCTCCGCTTCGCCAGAATCACACTGTGTCTGCTCAGTTCACTACCTCCATCCAGCTCCCGAAGAGGCTCATCTTACTGTAAAGAAAATCAATGCCTCCTAATGTGGCTTTAATTCTTAAATTCAGTGCATTTATCACATACTTCCAGGGAACCTGGTGTCATGCGTGGAAGTGAAAAAATGTCTTCTTTTTAGGAGACATACGTGGTAAGTGACTTAGGAAATGTTAGCAAAGTCTGTTCCATGACCCAGTAAGAGAGCTAGGCACGATTAAAGAAAGCAGGATTTTAAGTGGGGAAGCACAGGTGGAAACACAAGATGGCAGCACTTGAAGCGTTGCGAAAGGTCTGGAAGTGTAACCACCACTTGGAACGTGCCGGTCTCATTTCTGCTGCAGACCAGAAGTGATGCCTAGTCCAGCCTTGTGAAAAGTGAGATTGCAAGCTGGTGTGACAACGGTCCTGAAATCTTCCATCCCTCAGCTCGTTCCCTGGAAATCAGAATAGAACATGGCTTCTTGAAAGTGCCTGGTGCTACTGGAAATACTTGTGTTTGCAAATGTTCGTCTGCTGTCACTTGTGTGACATTTCAAGACTTGAAAAACCTATGGCTTTTAGGGTTAAATGGCATGTGTTAGGGTTAAATGGCATGCCAACCATATTTTGTTAAAGGCAGGGCTTCTGGGGAGTGATGAGCAGCATGGTAGCTTAGTGGTGTTCTTCAAGCTGCTTCTCTTTTTTTCAGCTTTTCAATTTTTTTCCTTCCATTTTGTTCTGCCATTTACTAGCTTTTTCCTTCCATCAGGATGCCCGGTTCACCAGCACCACCGAAAACAACTGTCTTCCCTCTTTTTTTATTTGGTTTGGAGAGCTTCATACACATTCTCCATGGCAGTATGAGTGAGAACATTTTTTTTATTATTTTTGTTATTTTTTTATGTGAGATTGGTAGTTCTTGGATGATTCAGAATGTCCTCTCCGTTCCTTAACTCCCCCAAACCAATACTGGCATCTGGCTGTCTCCCATGCTAGGTGTCCTTTGTTTCTATTCCCTACCTCATCAGTTCTCAGTCTCTCTCTTCCCATTCTAGGGAAGCGCAGTCTAGCGTTGGTGCTGGTCGGGAGCAAGATGATCATCTCAGGTGGAAGTGCTGGGATGTAAGAGCTGTGTAAGAATTAGCTAAGATGTCAAGAGCTGTAGCAGGTGTTGATACACTCCTGAGCTCCTCTCTGCTACCTTTTGTCCAAGATATCCTGTAAGTCAAAGGCTGGGAAGGACCGAGAGTTTGGTGTGCTGTATCTGTCAGCAGGATCAGAGGCTTGTTGGGCTTGGTCTTGAGATCTGGCCCAGATGATGATATAAGTGTTAGATCTACCCTGCCTTCACTCTTGCCTCTTTGGCAGAAGAGAATAAATAGATTAACGAATGCTTCTGAGAGGAGTCTGCCTGGCAGTTGTTCAGGCTCAAAACCTTGATTGTCAAGGCTGCCTTCATAAGGGAGCTAGCCCTGCCTTTTGCCAGCAGGTTGAAATTACCCTCTATATTTATTGTATCAAGGAAAAAGGGGGGGGGGGAAGGAAGTAAGAAAAAGAAAAAAAAAAAAAAATCAGAATGGGGTTTTGTGGGCTGTATTTTGTGGTGACTGAGAGCTTATCCATGAGAGAGTTTATAGTGGCATGTGTGGGGTACAGCAACAGAGAAAATGAAAAGTGCTAGGTCATCCTGTCCTCTCCTCAGGAATATGCATATCCCCTTGGTAGCACAGGTTTATTTGCAGGCACACTTTGTTCCTGAGTCACGCTGATTGGGGAGAGGGTGTTATATATGCAAAAATAAAACTAAAATATACTGGGGTGCTTTGTCTTCCAGAATTTTCAATATTTCCCCAAACTATTTATTTTGGGTGAGTAGGTCTGAACATGTCAAGCACTACATATACAATGTGCTAAGCATTATTATTATTTAGTGTTTTATTTACTATTAATATATTTTTTTCATAAGCACTGGGACTTTGAACTCTTCCTGTGGGAAGCTGTTGTACGTTCTCATAGATTTCGCTGTCAGAGTTTTTACTGATAGCTTATATTTTCCTTTCCTTAATTGCTGCCTGTTACTTCTTCTTGTGTCCTCTTGTACCTAATTATAAATGTTACAACATCAATTTAGGAAAAATATCAGGGGAGGTTTCACAAGGGTCAGTGCTGATCACAATATTGTTTAATACTTTCCTAAACAATATATACAGAGCAATACAATTTGCAGATGATGCCAAATTAAGAGGGATCATAAACACAGTGGAAGGCAGAGAGAGATAACAAAAGGATGTTGAGAGTTTAAAGAACTGTGCAAAAATTAACAAGATGAGATTTAATTTAGATAAAATACAAGGTCATACACTATGGGAGAAAAATACCAGCTAGAAAATGGAAGATGCTGGTTAGAAAACAGCAATAATGGTGATGTATTTTACATTTATGTAGCTTCTTTCATCTCGCAGAGTCCCAAAGAGCTTTACAAATTAAATAAATTAATATACAAACTACACATAAAGATTATTTTATTCTCCTCTGAGACATCTCCTTTGTTGGTGCAGACTGTGACAGCTACTCAACAGGACTCTGCAGTGGTATGCAACAGTTCAGGACAAAATATTACAGATCCCCTTGAAATGGCAGTAAAAGTTACGGGAGCCAGAATTTGTGCAGGGCACTGTTTAAAACTGTTTCTCTGATGAAAACTGCCAGAACATTTTTTTTTTTTTTTTTTTTTAAGCTGCAGATGATCAAGATCTGGTTTTACATCTGTCTTTACATTTACTGCAGTAATGCAGAGATGAGCCCACTGAATCACAATGGATGCCGATTGTATGAGGGCTCATTGTGGGAGACAGTGGTGAAAAGAGTTCTTTTTTTTTTCCTTTTTTACTGAAATAGACAAATATATATGGCCCATTTATTAAAAAGTAGAAAGGCTCAAAATGCAAAACATTTTCTATAGTTATTTGAGAGCTGTTCATTTTTAAATGGAGAAGGAAATTTAACTGGAGGCTATATAAAACCGATGATGGGAAAGAAAGGCACACGGTGCTGAATTGATGGTGGTAGGCTCTGACAGAAAAGGGGAGATTAAGAAGATGGAAGACATAAATGAAGACGTCGCAGAAGGACAGGGTGGCATGAGATGGGGAGAGGGTGAAAAACCCAGGAAAGGCTGGGGTTACTTTCTTCAAACACCTCTGACGTTGCCCAATGTGACTGCATCCTTCACTGAATATTCGTTAAATGGTGTTTTTTCAGAAGCTCATAGCAGACTTCTGGGGAATTCATTTTTGCTTGTTTCCATGAAAAACTTTAGGTTATATTATGAGGGTGAACACAGGGCTTGAATTACTCTTGTATAGCTCTGTGTGCCTCAGGATGGAGGCGTGTCCCGGGGTATACGTGGGAGCATCCACGCTGGCTCCCCAGAAGGCAGCACAAAGGGACTGAGGTCCTGCTTCCTTAGGGAGCAGCAGGTGGCACAGCATTGCTGGCAGCTGGAGGGCTCTGCGGGCTCTGTGCTGGCCAGCCTGAACAATTTGTGATAAGGTGATCCCCAGAGGGATGGATGCTGAGAAGTCCTGACTTTGACAGGGCTGGTACGGGCAGCAGGCACAGCCAGCTCTCCAGGGAACCCGAAGTTTTGGCAGTGTCCAGGTCTGATACCTCTGATGCAAACTGTGTAAACTCAGGCCATTACCCGGGCACGAACAAGTTGCATGTGTCTGCTCAGACTGATGGGTCCCTAATTAGGAGTGGCTCACATCTAGAGCCATTTCAGCAATCACTTTAAAGCACCATTTACCCTACCAGGAGGGCTCTGCTGTTGGCAGTAGTCTGTGTGTGAGTATGGGTCCCCCTTAATATAGGTTTAGTGCTCCTACCTGCTGGGCCAAATTAAGAGGTCATGTGTTGGTTTCGGCTTTATGCTTTACTTCTCCCTGCAATGGCATGCAGTAACACGTGGCTCAAATCTAGAATAATTAGAAAGGGCGATTTTCTTCTGCAGCACCTGTTTGAACCTATGGTTCTTGAATCTGCTATTTTTTTATTTGAAGAAAAAAACATGTAGGATTTGTTCCTCCCCAATATTTTCTGTGCTCGGTTGAAGAGGAGACATTTCTTCATTTATTTGACTATTCTGAGGTCCTGCTAGGTGCTTGGTTTTGTAACTGACTGTCCCGTGTCACCCTGCAAAGTGAAATGAGGCTGACATCTCAATTTCAGATTATTTTTCACACTTGGGTTCCAGCAGTTGCTTCATATGTTCTCCTGTGAGTGCCACCAGCGCGGCCTGCTGCACAGAGGCAGATGTACCTGGAGGGTGGAATCAGTAGGGCTGAATTTCCACCAGCCTGCTCCTTGTTTTGCTACCTTCAGCTGTGCCAAATGCTGTTGTTGTTCTTCAGCAACATTTTCGCATCTGTTTTGCGCAGGTTTGAGTGACTATACAGGGGGCAAGCTGGTGGAAAATGCCGCTTGTGTTCTGTGCTCCATCTTAAGTGAGGCACAAGCCAGCACCCTCATGGTCTGCTGATTGTAAATCTGCTTCTGGATGAGCTGAGAAGGAGCCTTCCCATGGCTAAGCTACTGTGAATCACACCGAGCTTACCTCAGCTAAAATAAGCTGCGTTTTTCCTCCTGTGTGGCTGGATGTTGCCTTGTGTGGAGTGGTGCAGGATCCCAGGGCAAAAAGAGTGCATTTAACAGAAGTGACCTCAGGGAGAAGGGGAGGGCAGGGCCAGGTATGGGTCTGTTATGGCTTTAAGGTCTGCAAGCTCTATATTCAAAACCCATGCAGCTGCACCTGTGTGTGGAACAGGTCAAGGTTTGTTTCTGAAGAGAGAAAGCACTGCACTTAAAAAATAACACCTGCTCTTAAAGACCCTTTGAGGGAGCTGTCAAGCCAGTATCTCATTTGCTTTTTATTATGACTGAAGAGTAGTTAAAACTAGGAAAGCAAGAAACAACGCAGCTGAAGGACAGACTTTATTTCCCCCAGTGCCGTACAAGTGCCTGCTTTGGTCGTACTGCCATCTTGCTTGAGAGAGCTAGAGCACTTGAGTTATGGTGACATCTATTAGAATTCAATTAGTGGTAGTTCACTGACCCAAATTAACATTCTTTGTTAAACTCAAGTCAGTGTATATGTATGCTATTTCCAGGCCAAACGGGCCTGCATAGAAAAGAGGCTCCGAATCTCTGAGCTTGTTGGCAGCGTCCTAGTAACTGGATTCAGCCTACAAGCTTATGTCATGCCAGCGCTTTAGGCTTGCTAATAGAATTGCACATGTCTGTGGTTTGTAATTAAACTGTGTGGATCTCTGACTCGAGGTGAGGAGGGAGAAAAAAGGACAATGGAGAAAATGCCGCAGCTGCTCGGGGGCCTCTTCGCTACCTCTCGGCTCCTCTCATCTTTCTCTGGGCAGAGGCTGGCACCAGGATGGGTCTGTGGATTCCTCCTGTCCAGGCTCGGGAAGGCATCCTGGCATGGGGGAGATTTCAGACTTGTTTTGCTCCTTATTTCAAACCTTTCACAGACTCCTACATAAGACAGCATCAAATCGTTCCCCGTCCCAGGTTTGATGTTGGCTTTGGGCCTACATCAAGTCACCCTGCTTTGTCCACCAAACCTTGCAAGTGCCTGGTTGGTGTGTTGGTCTATTTGCCTGAGTAACTTTGTCAGTGCCTAGCATATTGCAGACATGGATTTCATAGAAATAATATTGTTAGAGCCAGCAATGTCATTCAGCACCAGGAGAGGAAACTGAAGGAAATTCCCACTTTGTAACCTTACCATGGTCTGTCTGCTCTGTGATTTGAAATACTGTCCATGTAGTTGTGGTTTCCCTGCAGTTTGTTTTTTGTTTGAAGAAAAAAAAAAAAAAAAAAAAAAAAAAAAAAAAAACACAACACTGCACAGTATCTGCTGTTTTCTGCAAATTGGAGATTTTTGGTGTGTTTGTATGGCTTTATCCTCCCAGGAATGAATGAATCATCAGCTATGACCAGCTATGGTTTCATTTGAAAAGAAAACATGACTTATTAGCAGATAGTGGTTAATGATTGATTTTTAAAGGGGAAAAAAATCTGTTTAAGGTATTTTTCAGACTCTAGTTCCATGCTGACATTTACACTAAGACAGTGGGCAGAGACGTGTTAGTCTGGATCTGTTCCCATGTGTCACTTCGAGTAGTTTAAACTGTCAGTGAGAATCTTAGAATAGTCAGCTCCGTGTGTCTCGTGGATATCAGTCATTATATCGCACATTTTAATTTTAATGGCGGCTGATGTATATGTCAAGAACTGTTGAGGCATTTGGACACTGAACTTACAGATATTTTTTTCTTATTTAATAGGTTTTTATCTCATGATACACTTAACTATTACGAGACAAAATTCACTCTGGGTGTGAGTGAATATTATCCTTTTATGCTGGGTTTCAATTTGACCCATAAAGAGCAAATGCTACTGGGAATGCAGTGATTTTTCCTTGATTGTCTATGCCCATTTTCTGTTTGATAACTTAGATATACACATTTTAAATTTATTTTGCATGTACCAACTCTTAGGAAAAAATCAGCTAAATACATGCCAGCTTCCATAGAGCACACATTTCTGATGCTGACTGCCTGGTACAAGGTAGAACTTCAGAAAATCTGTTTCCAATATACTTGAAGGCATTTACTTATCAGCAGCACAGATGGCACTTGAAATGCTGAATAATAATTGTTAAGAGCCAAGGTAAACGCTGGTGCAAATCTAAAAGCGGACACAGGAATTAAACTCTGCATGGATTGCACCACTTGTATGTATGGGTGATAAAAATTTACATGTGCAAAATCCATTTTATTGCTGAAACGACCAGCTAACATTTGTCAGTGTGAACACTGGGAGCGGAGAGGAGGGCAGCTGGCTGCTGAGGTGAGAAAGGAAGTGCTCAGGACTTGCTATAAACTCCAATTCTTGCAAGTCTTGCTTGGAAGTGGAAAGTAAAGGAGTATGGTTGTAACCACAGATGCTTCAGTGACCTTTAAGGCACTAAAATCTTCCTGCTTCTTGGTTGCCTGAAGCCTCAGTTGTGTGGGCTGCAAAATCTTGGTCCTGCTCACCACAGCTTCTTCCGGGCAGCCTTCATGAGCTTTCTGCGTGGCACCTTGGAGTTTGGGCAACTTGTGGCACCTTGGAGTTTGGGGACAGCATAAACGTGCCCAACCTGCATCAATACTGAGTTCAGTATCAAGGTAAAGGACACTGTGGACATTCTCCTGACTGTCCTTTTCTATCTGTGTGGATAGCTCAATCTGCCCTCTGCATCTGGTTCCTTGTAAATCATGAAAACGCTGCAAACCGTGACAGTGCTCAGCTACAGGGACTGAGCAGATTCAGAGGAGAAGAGGTGAGGGGCACACGGTGTGGTACTGAGGGTCCACGGGATGGCTGCTTGCCTGGCCAGGCCCTGGTAGGCCCCACCTGAGCTCTACGTCCTGCAGGTGGCCCTTGCCCAAGGGTAGCTTGTAACATGGACAAGAGAAGGCAAGGACCAGAGTGGAGGATGCAGAGGCATGAGGTAGCAGCAAACACGTGGGGAAGCAACAAGCGTGTTGGGAAGCATGATGGATGGCAGTATCAGTTCACTAGCAGCTTAGCTCTTGCCAGGTTTTCTGTAGGCATCGTAGTGAAGGAGATGTTTGAGTGATAATGTTGTGCTCGCGCTCGTCATAGGTTGAACCTCAGCCAACACTGTGCTTTGCATCAACCCAGATAGCCTTTGCTGGGACCTTAACTGAGTGAAAACTCACAGGGTTAATAATGAGCAGTCTCTTTTTTTCCTTTTATTTTTCCCCTCTGTTATCAAGCAGTCATATTTCTTGCTGTCTTTTAAGGAGTAAAACAGGAGTAAGACTTGCTGCAAAGACAGCATCATTCAGAGACTGCAGCCGACCACTGCACCCAGCAGCAGCCCTCAGCAGCATTTTTCCTTCGCACCTCCTTTCCTTCTAAGTCTGGCTGTTCCCCTCAAAAGCTGCCAACGTCTCCTTCTCCTGCTTCAGCTCTTTCCTAGCTTTTCATTTCTTCGCTGCTGCCATCTGGTATGGGACCCCTTTTATCTGCATGTTCCTTGTCTCTCTGCTGATCAGAGCTAGCAGGCAACATTCAAATCTGCGGCTGGAGATTTTGTTCCTCCTGCTGTCCTCCGTCCTCCTGTGGGACAACCCGGGGCAGTACCTGGCCCAGCTCTCTGCCATCGATTTCTACTGCGTGGCTTACACCAAGCTCCCTGGCTACCGGGATGTCTCCGGTGGTATAACAGTGCCTGGCTGTAGTTGGAAGGCGTTTGGAAGGTCTTGGAAATGTTTCTTTTTAAGAATTTATTTGCAAAGATTTTGCTATCGGTATTAGGGTTGGATTAGGGATAAAGTTTCCTTTCTTTTTATAATTGAAACATCTCTTTTGTCTCTATTTCTCACGCCTCTGCATATTCTCATCAATGGAGAGGAAGATGGAGATTTGAATTAGTGGAATTAATGCTGTTGCAAGACATTTTTGCACCTAATTTGAGGCCAATTTGTAGTAATTTCTGCCAGTTTCCTAATAAAGCTAGCAGACATTCTGTGGCAGAATATCTTTTTTGTTTTGTTCTCTTGGATTTACATGTGATATTAAAAAATAAATAAATAAAAATGTTGTTCATAGAGTAGATGAAATAACATTTTGGTACTCCGTTGGCTGCATTCTCTTCAGGGGTCAATACAGTGTGGCATTTGTTCTGTGATGCAGAAAATAATCTGTTAAAGGAAAAAAATACATACATCTGTAACCTACACTGAAAAAGCCATCGGACTAGCGAAGAACGAGAGTACAGATGTGACATCAGGACTGGGGAAGAGTTAATAAAATGCTAGAGAACTTAAAATGAAAAGTAAAATAAGGGAAAAATAGGCAGCTCCCTTCATTGTCATCAAAAAAAAAAAAAAAAAAACAAAAAAACAAAACAAAACAAACACAATGACAATGAAGTACTTCATGCATTTTGCTGCTTCACTTGGATTCAAAGTTCTCTTTGGAGTTTTGTGTTTGCACCAAAACTCTACAATCTCAATGCCTTGTGTAGGAGTAATTAGCCCGTGTTTTAAGTTTATTAGTGGACTGACTAATGTACTCTTAAAAAGCTTTATTTGGAAAAAAGTCAATATATGAAGCCAATAGAGCTCTTGAGAGTTTGTGCCACATATACATTCACACATAGAAAATCATGTTATCAATTTTCATTTGACTTTTAATCAATTACAGTGACAAAGAGATGATTTGAAGTCAATTTTCTGCTGGTGCTAAATTAGTGTTTGATCACAGATGTTTATTCTGGTGACTGCTCTCTTTTGTAAGAGCCTTGTAGAACGAGGTTGCAGAGACTGAAGCTTTTCATTTTCAGGTGATTATCAGGTTTTTCTGTATTTTGCTGATTTTAATAGCGTGAGGGATCTGCTTTTGCTTGGATATGACTGTCTGGGAACCTCTTATGACAAACATGGAGTTTAGCATGAAAGCCTGGCATTGACTTAGAAGTGCTACTCTTTGAATGGAGATGCTCCTTCTCAGTGGCCCAGCGTTAAATCAGCTCTGAGAACAGCAGAATCCTCCGTCCATCTGTTTCAATTTATAAAATATATGCTAAGAATAGCTTTTAACCAAAAGAACATTTTGATTCCTACTTATTTTTAAGGAACAAAAGACCATTTTGATTCCTGCTTATTTTTAAGGAGCAGAAGACAAAAGAAGAAAAGAAGAAAAAGCTATAAAAAGAAATGTGAAAATAAAATATGGAGGTTCTTCGCAAGAAAGTCAGAGAATCAATCCTGAAAGCATTTCTGTATTTTACTTTTTTTATGCCCCTTCTTTATTTATCTGCTGTTTAAAATGGATCGGCCAAGACTTTCCAGTCTCTGTTCATACAACAGTGATTCTTGAGACCACAGAGCAGACGTGCGGAAAACTACTCCCTCTTCTTTTGGCTTAGCCAGATGGGATTCAGAATGTTGTTTTGGAGTTTAAAATCACATAAACCCAAGCTTAGGACCAGAGTTTGAAGTGGTCAGTGCTGCCCTCAAAAGCAGCCAAATTTTCTAATGGCACAATTCTTGTTTAAATTCTGGTACGTATTGCCAGAGAGCAGGTGCTAAATGCTGGGATTTTTTTTATTTGTTTGAAATGTGTGTGTCATACTGAGAGATGTAGGACACTGAACGTTGCTGAGAATCCAGCCATAGAGAAATACTGCACAAAATGCAAACCATAACACACACAACCCAAACCCATCATATAAATCAGCCTAAATCATCAAAGCGATAGATCAAACAAATGCCTCAAAATTCAATTCTCTCTCTCCTGTCATTCTCCCCAAATGCTTTGCATAATACCCTGAAGATCAGCAAACAGATTTTGCCTGGTATGCAGTAACGTGAGGAATGCATTTTATTGAAGGACCTCAGAATAAAAGGACCCACCAGGAGCCTTGGCTATGCTAAACTGAAGTTGTAAAACTGGTGGTATTGTAGAGAGAAAATAGTGTTTTCTCAGTGAGGTTTTGGTCATTTATTGTTAATTGTACTTAAGAATTTAGCCCAACGTCTTCCACTGATAATCCCTGAACTGCGACTGTACAGGTTGAAAGCTATAGGTGATATTCAGGGTCGACAGCTGCCTGCAAATCAATGGGTCATTCTGATAGATACATTCACAGTGCCTCATAGCAAGATTTCTACTTCATGAAAACATGAAGGGAGTAAGTCGCCCAGACTGTTAATCCCAGAGACAGTTTGTATTTTGGGGTATTTGCCTCCCCCTCCCACTCTCCTCACAGAAAAGGTATGGAAAAAAAAGAGGAGGAGGAAACGAAGCAGGGAAAGGAACAGTTAACTGTTCATTTCTTGGTGAAAGATTGAAGAATTGTAGGTAACTAATAATTCCTTGATTTATCTGTGAAGGCGACACCCTCCTTTTATCAGTGCTCTCGCAGAGGTGAAGCACCGTACCTGGGGCTGCTGTTCTGAAAGGAGACAGAGAGCTGCCGAGGCCTAATGAGGAGAGGATAAACCCAGCCCTACAGTTCGCTGTGCATAAGAGGTGGGCAAGCTCTGTGCTGCTGCTGCTCTGAGAGGGGCTTGTGTATGTGAAACAGCTCAGCCTCAGCTGCCCTGCAGGAGCAGCACGGTGGCTGATGGCATGCTGAGGTTAGAGGGGCAGCAGAGGGCTGATTCAAAAACCCAGTGCTACCGTGTTCAATATGGATGTTTTACCTCTGTGTGCAGCGTAATCAAAGGATGAAAGAGGGGTTTACCAGGGAGTCTGAGGTGTTTGCGGCCCCCTCCATCACTAGCAGCATGGTGGTTGTACCTGTGCTTCATGTGAAGGTGGTGTGTGGCCCACTATAGGCTGGGGCTCCATCCAGCATGAAGCACGTCATGCAGGTCAGCTAATGCCTTAGGGAGGAGAATGTTTAGGTTGGATATTTGGAAGAACTTCTTTACCAAAAGGGTTGTTAGGCATTGGAAGGGGCTGCCCAGGGAAGTGGTGGAGTCACCATCCCTGGAAGTCTTTAAAAGACGTTTAGATGTAGAGCTCAGTGATATGGTTTAGTGGAGGACTGGTTAGTGTTAGGTCAGAGGTTGGACTCGGTGATCTTCCAACCTAGATGGTTCTGTGAGAAACTGGAGTCACGACTTGGGATGAAGGTGCCATGTCTGCAGCCAGACGTTGTGCTGCCTGACTCATGGACCCTGCTTTGAACTTCTCCCACCACGACCTCTGAATTTACTACGTTAGCACATGCAAATACTCAGTTGCACAAACCCTGCTTTTATTTTTCTCAGTCATTCATTAAAAGGGATTGTGATAGCAAAGACAAAAATTTAAAAGGCTGTGCCTTCAACATAAAAGAGGTAGAAAAATGTTGCTGTGGCCATTCCTGTGCTTCAGTTGCCTAATAATAGCAGCTGGGAATCTAATCAGATCTCCTTACTACCCTGGTTTTACTTTACAAGCCTCCCTTCCAATGCAGGCCCAACATGCTCTACTTATGTCTTCAATTATACTGTTTTCTTACAGCGTTTTACTGTTTTTTGTGTGTTTAATAGGATATTTCAAGGATCTGATTCACTTCCTGCATGACATGAATACCTCTCCTCGATTTTTAATCTCACTTTCTATTAAAGTAAATCAGAATTATTGGTATCTCAGGAGGAGAATTGGAACCTGGGAGGGGGCCTCCACTTCTATTTTACAGGTTAATGCATCTTTTTTTTTTTAGAAATATCATACTTGGCAACTCTGTCTACAAGAATTATTCAATAGAAGACAACTGTTCTGGTACGAAGTACCAGTGTGCTGGTTGGCGGAGATTTTCCTGGCGAGAGTGGAGAAAAGCTGTTTGTCTCGTCTTGCTTTCTTTCTTCTGCTTTACTACAGGAGGGAGCACTCCTAGTGGTGTCCAGAAGGGCTCCTTCTCACCACCCTTGGTTCTGTTTTCTGTGTGTCAATTTTGGACTGTAACATGACGATGAATTAGGTGGTCGGGGTGAATCTACTGTGTTGGGAAGGACCTAGTTCAGCCTGAAGATAATGGAGGGTTTTGTAAATCTTTGGAATAAAAAGGCATTATGCATTAGACTATAAATCTGTAATTATCAAGTAAGCTTTGTATATAATGCCACTTAGCAGGAACAGAAAGGATGTTTAAGTACTGTCAGAAATTAACAATGAGGGGTGATGGGAAGGCGTTTACTTCTGTACTTTTATATTGAAATAATCAAACTGAATATAGCCAGTATATGAAAGGCAGCATTTCCATCAGCATTTCCACCGGGATTTAGCCTTTCCCTTTGGCCTTGCTGCTGACGTGGCTGGTGAGGGGATCAGCAGTGGGGTGACAAGGCACTCGCTGCATGCAGGAGACCTCGGGGACAGAGGGGAACACCTCGTGGGAAGCAGCTGGCCCAGGAGCGACTCGGAGCTGTGAATGCTCGTGTTTCCTCCAGTGCTTGAATTAATTCAGTGCCTATGAACTCCCACGACTTGCCAGCAGGCAGCATTGGGTCCTTCATGCTGACCAGATACGTAGGCAAGGTTGTGTCAGTGTGCCTCTTAGCACTGTGGCACTTGAAAAGATATTTAAAGATATTTAACTTGAAAAATTTGTTTGTTTCAGAGAAGTTCCAACGAGTTTAATGTTTATTAAAACAGATGCAAAAATCATGGCATAGCACCTGAAATTCAGCATGATGGTAGTGCTGCCATTGGGATAATGTAAGCACACAGCAGCTCAGAACAAAGAAATAAATTCAAACAGCACATTCCCATCTCATGGCTGTGCACGGGTTAGTGCTGGAGTTGGCCTGGACTGGACCATACTGATAGACTACAAAAGTTTTCAGCGTGGGGCTCCTCCTGTGCGTTCAGGATGAATCAGTTATCACAGTCTGATGGCTTTTTAGAGTTCTGTCTAAGATGAACGATGGTCTTAGCCCATTTCTTCCCATATCCACCTCACCAACCAGCAACCTTTTGGGGAAGTCTCAGAGGGGATATTTGGCTTTAATGGACACGGGGCTGACCTTTCCCCTTTGCAGATTGGAAATTGTCCCTAGCCTCAGTGCAGGTCACAGGAGGACTTGTGATTCATGCCGTGTAGGTGCTCTGGCAGCTCTGGGATGTGAGACCTGGGGCTGCCGTTCCCACAGGTAGCTGGGGTGCTGCGAGCCTGCATGCCAAGGGGCAAAATGGCACTGCAGACATTACTGATCAACTTTCAAAACACTGAGTGGTACAACTAGCAATTGAGATCAGAGATAATAAATGCTTTAATAATGACCGTTTCACATTTTTAGTGCCATTTTATTATGTTTTCATTAGAAAAATAAAGGTCAGTATCCTGGCAGGACATCACATTGCAAGTCCTAGGTTCTTCAGGGCTTTAGATAACACTTCATCTCTAGTTATTCATTGCTTTCTGCTTTATCTCCTGCTGGAAGTCATGCAAGAGAGAGCAAATAGACAGGTCCTGGTAGAAGTTAGATGTGGCACATGTCACAGTGAAAGGTGCCTTTTAATTTTGGAATTACATCCATCACAAGAATGCTCTTCAGAATAGCATGTGTGTTCGGAACTAGCAGGCCATGAATATTTAAATGAACAGACCACAAATGAGAAGCCTTCAGGAGGCTTGCAATCTAATAGATATGTGCTCATCTTACAACATTTTCATGGAAATACTGCCACTGAACCAGGAGCCACCCTCGTAAGTCAAGTGAGTTGTGTTGATACCTGGGAATATTATGCAGCCCTTGCTGCTTCACGCAGGTTTAACACACCAGCCTGTTAATCCTCACTCCTACTCTGCTTTTAAACCTTTTCATTTTACAACCTCAGGAGAAAAAGTCTGTGTGGGTGCAAGCGTTGGGTCAAGAAGTGGCTGAGAGGTCGATCCAGGCCCCATCCGAGTGGCCAGCCACAGTGCTTGGGCACTGACAAGGCGCCAGCTCTGCTGCCCCCATTTATCAGAGGAACACGCAAATGGTGGTATACTTGGCACAGTCAGTGGGGAAGGAGGCTTACTGTCCCTTCTCACAAAAAACTTAAGATGTGCTTCCACATAGTCCCGTGCAGAGGTTTGGAGCATCAAGACACAGTGAAATAGCTGGGAGAGAGCTCATGCCAGAGCTGTACCATGAAGTTCAGATCTCTTAATCATCCTAGTCCTAGGGTTTTCTTGCTTACCTCCCTTTTTAAAAGGGCATGGTTTTGCTCTCCTTCATTTTGCTGAACCCCTGCTTCAACTGCTGCTTCATTCCGCACCATCTGCACTTTATTTTCCTTAGCTGCTCTGCCTGTGACTACGTGCAGTAGAAAATATCCATCTGTTCAAGGGTGAGGTATTAGATGGAGAGACAGTTTTAAATAGGTATTACAGGCATGTCAAACTAAACCAGAAAAGATTAGACAAAAAATGTCCCAGGAAAATCTGGGTGGCATTTTATTCTCATCAAAACATGAAAAATGATCAGAAGAGGGGTGGAAGGGAAAGGCTGTGTAATCGGAGAATCTCCCATTCTAGTTAAATTTCTGTTTTAATCCCAAAATACAATGATCTAACCATGACACGAAGATGATGATGTGCAATCAACTGTATCAACAGTTTCACAGATGTTTCTTTGAAGTTTAATGTTAATGAAATGCAGAGATGTGCCTTGTACAGTCTTTTTTTTTTTTTTTTTTTTTTTTTTTTCCCATCTCCTCAAGTCCCGGTTTTCTCATTTGGTCTTGCTAATAGTGGAATTAATTTATCTCATTTAGTACCTGAAGAACAACAATCTTCAGCAGGTGGTTCCATGAATCACCGTGGTAGGAGCCCTGCGTTTAAGAGGGGCTGGGATGGAGCAGTAGGGAAGGTTAAAAATGAGTTAGCTGGCAGAACAAAAGATCTCTATTGGGGCATATTGGAAAATCTTATCCTGCAGCCTGGTAGCCTGACAGTTTTAAACTCCCTCGTCACCAGGGCTGAATTTATCATTATTAAAAGTACTAAGTAACATGTCAGTGCCTTTGTAGCTCTGAGAGATAATTGCATGCTACATACTTTAAGGAAACAAACTGAGGAAAAGACTATTTACATACACTAGGAACATGCACAGATTAGCTTCAGCTGGCCTGTTTATACTGTCAGCCCGTATTATATTTGAGATTAGATAAATGTACATAGATGTTAGGCATAACAAATATTTGGCAATGTTTCTCTGTCCTTGCGTTATGCTCTATGTAGCCGATTAGAGCACTTGCCTGAGGAAGCTGAAGACAAGGAGGTGTTTAACTCCTGCAGGGCACGCGGGATAAGGTAACGACCAGGCACAAAGGAGCAGCTCATGATTCTTGGTGTATGATTTCTGTCTGAATTTTCAGTTGGACACTGCTCTAGCTAAAACACCGATGCATCAGGAGGAAGCATTATCAGGGTTTTATTACTTGATGGCTGTTATTTTCTTTGGTGTTGGTAAGTTAATGTCACTCAGTTACTTGTCTTTTGCAAGTAACCGATCCATTTGCACTGTGAGCTGGGAATAGTAAAACCATAAAGATCTCAGTGGTCAGCACCGTCTAGTTAAATATTTAGCATTATATTTTGTAATTTCCTTCTCTATTTTTTTTTTTTTTTGGTATTTAATTGAATTGATTTTTCTATTTTTTTAATGACATCAGGAGAGAAAAAATACAGAAATCCAGCATACTGCATTTCCCTGGTAGGAGCACAGCATTAGTCTCAGTGGCTGAGTACGAGGGCTGGGCAGCCTAGAGGCAGCAGGGACAGATTCCCGTGGCTCTCCCCGGGGTCCTGTTGTCTCCTGCTCTGAAGGAGCATCCTCGGTGGAGTAAGGCACTAATAAACCAGAACAGGGCTAGAGGAGCAGGCTTATCTGTTCCCGTTTTTGTTTCTCAAGGTTTCTTCTGTGTCAGATGGTGACGATTAATCATCATGAAACATACAGTTTAATATTTGCCGTGTCTGTTTCTTCCATCCCTAGATCTCAAGATGGTTTATGTAAGTTCATGCATTATTAGTTCGTGCCAACTAGTGCACAGAAAGTTAGACTTTGTTATTTTAAAAATGGCCTACGTTTTGGGTTGTCCAGTTGTCGACATCATTTACAGATTTTTCAGAGGCTCTAACATGTCGCAGCTACTATTGTTTCATTGTTAAACAATAATAATAAATACCATTTTATTACCCCAATACTCGTCCAGTAAGTAATCGTGGTCTCTCAGACCCAGCACGGTGAAGCCCAGCGATTTGGGTGGGCTGCTTTGGATCCAGGAGTCCAGCCCTGGCAGACACAGGGCGATGGCATCGAGCAGGCGGGAGGCAGTATGCCTCATGAAGGCAGAAGTGCACGAAATGGTGGAGAAAATGAGATTTTGGAGAACTGAGAATATAATTTTGGATGTTGTTTTTGGACAGACTTGTTTGAAAATGTGCAAGCCAAAGTGGATGAGTAAACAAATTTATCACTTTTAGACCTTGATAGCCTTTAGCCGTCTTTGATTCGAAGATCCATAAAATGTCTCTTCTGGGGATGTTGGCCTCTGTATGGAAAGCTTAAGTCCATGAGTGGTAGGCTGACTTCATTAGTTACAGTTCCTGAACCACTTAGAAAAGGAGGATTGGAGAAATCCTCCAGATCAGAAAGCACTGTTTGAGGTGCTCTGAGTAATTACCAAATTACCAAGTTGGCAACTGTGGAGTCTCTAAAAAAATATTTCTAATTGTGCGACTTCAGATTGCCTAAATCAACAGTAAATGCATCTGATCTGCAGAAGGTCTTTTGTGTGGAAGCAGTCATCCTCTCTATGTTGCCAAATGTTGTGAAGAGCTCAGTGGCTTGTTACCCATTTACCTGGAAGGAGAGGAGATCTGGAGCTGGAGTGAAACCTCCTCTGAGCTCTTGTAGTTTGGGTGGGTTGTTCATCACTGGGCGGGTTGTTCTGCATCTCAGAACCACATGTGGCTTTTCCCACAGCCAGCTCCTTCCTCTCCTCCTTCCATGACTCTCACCCTACATAATGCCTCTTGAGAAACACGTGGTGTGGCGTTTCGTGATGTAGGTTGCTGCTTCTCATGGCATTTCCCCACCGAGGCTCCTTTTCTTTGCTTACGCTGTGTAAGTGTGTTGGATGTGTTTGTTCCCTGGAGATTGTCCCAGCAGACTTTTCCCTGGCTATTTGTTAGAGTTTTGCTGCACACTTTGGTATACATTTTAAAGTGCAGTATGTCGAGCGTGCAGAGCTTTAGGTGGGATTAGCTCGTCAATAGTTGGCGCTGAACCTTCAGAAACGTGCTATTTTGTCTTGCCGTGCTGGCAGCTTGTTGCTGCAGATAGGGAGGATGACCCATGCTGTGATCTTCCAAAAGAGATAATGGAAGGGCCTTCTGAAGATGCTGTCAGTGCCACTGATGTTATTTGCAGAGGGATTCCGCTACGGGCAGCGCGATGCATTTCTGCAAATACCGATCTGATCTTCCCACAGAAGGCAGAGGGATACATGCCCAAGCTGTGTGCACTCACCTGCTGCTTCAAAGGGAATGGACCCAGTGGAAGGACAAAGCTTGAATGCGAATTGGAAATACTTTTGAAATACGGGAGGATATACTAAACCTGCTAAATGGGATTTTTTGGGGATGGACAGTGCAGAACATTAAAATGTCAGGTAAACAAAAGCCTGTACAGGTGTTTCCATTTGTACTGTACCCGTAAAATCCAGCAGCTCCCACTGCCTGGAAAATTAATAATAGGCAAAGTCAATGCTAAATGGCCTCAAGAAAAAAGGCAACAAAATCTTATAACGAATTGGGATCGATACGATACCACTTGCAGTACAATATTGAGCCTCCTTTTCCCTCCCCCCAAAATCACATTGTCAGTTATACAGCAAAGCTTTTACTTACTTCTGCTAATGGAAAACTGTGATAACGATCTTTGAATAATAGGGGTTTAGAAATACCAGCTCTTGGGCCCTTCTACCAGCTCTACCAGTCAATACTGCAGTTTTCTTTTTGAGAGGCAGCAGTCCTAGGGGCCGGGAAGGAATCCATGCCACCCAATGTGTCTTGAAGAATTTTTTTTTTGCATCTCAGATGAATTATTAAATGCAAATTCAGCAAGGCAAGGGAGGAAAAAACAGATTATTTTCCTTTTGAGTTGGCTGATTAGTCAATTGCTTAGTTCATGGAGGATGCCACTTGTGTCAAGTTTCTGTATACTTTCATAGAGCTGGAGCACGATACTTACAGTATCTCAAGTGAATGATTTTTCAATTAGCCTGCAGTTCCTTGGCTGTATTCCCTTCGCAGTCCTGCGTGGGTGATGTAGAGCAAAGGTTTAAGAGTTTTTGGACAATTTATGATGTTCGGAGAGGCTATTTGTCAAGAAACAATATCCGCGACAAGTTTTATGTTCAGTTTTAGTCCTGGGTCTTTTGTTTATTTTTACGGCAGTATTTCTGAGGTGTTAAAGCTAACTTTAAGGTATTGTTTAAAATAGAGGGGGAGGGAGGAGGGAGAAGGGGTGAAGAAAGAGGAAAAAAGCCAGTGTTAAAAGATCGAGATATCAGGGGGCACGCAGCTCTTTTTATGCTAGGAGTGCAGATGGGAGTGCACTGTGGATTGGTTTACTCTGCCAGCCAAACCGAGAAAGAAAGGAAAGATCAGAAACATTTGAAAATGAGATCATACAGCATGTGAACTATACAGACATCTTGCCCATGTTTTTTTTATGAGAAGTCTTACTGACATTTGAAAAGTAGGGACCTGTTCCCTAGTCTTAAGGTTGACTGACATTTAAGGGCAGCGTAAGGCATGATTTCCTTCCCCTCTTTTTAAATTGAAGTTTTCATAAATCACGGTGAGCGAGAAGCCTGGTTACATCTTGCAAAGCGTTAAGATCTGTGTAGAAATATGAAAAAAGTAACCCATGACATTTTAAACACTTTGCTGAGTCTTGTTTTGTTCCACATCTGCGGAAGCACAGGTACAGAGCTGTACCTCGACTGGGCAAGGGAAACCAGAAAATGGTTGAATTTCGGGTCTTTATCACAGTAGCTGCTGCACACAATTATCAAAATCAGAGCAATCTGGGCTAGACTGAAAATACTGCTGAAGAAGCCACTGCTCTGCAAGTGTAATTTATGAAAATACCCTATTTCCTAGCATCTTTGCTGGGATGTAACAGGAAAAAAAATGAGGTAAAGTTTGTATTCAGCCCTCAGCTGTGTTTGTCCCTTCCAGTAAAGCCTGAGCTGTGGGTTCATTTCAGCAGTGTTTGCTAGCTGTAGGATGTAGGGTGGTCCCTCACTTGCTCCCCTTCCTGATTTGGCCTTCAGATCAGCTGCTTTTGGGTTTATACCATCAGGAAATGGATGAAGTTTTAAATATTATGTTTTTTTTCATCATGGATGGGGAGGGAAAGAAGTGAGGAGGGAAGAGGACTATTGTGGCAAGCTGTTAGGGTGCTGCACATGGTTGTGGCTGATGGCTTTGTAATGAATTCCTATTTTGCATATTAAAGATGTGGTCCAAATATGTATTGAGGTTAAGTAGAAAATACAGAATTTATTACAAAAATAGTAAAGCTCAGTATTTTCTCTATTTCGTTCCAGGGGTGAGTTGTAGGTACGCACAGCTACAGAGACGACAACAACTGCTTCCTTGTCAGTTCTTAAAGCCATTCTCTGAAGAATCTCATTTCTTTCTTTGACACTCAAGCCAACTTAAAATGGTCACATGAAAACTTAGAAAGGGATTGATCTGGAAGTCACAGATAATCAAAGGCAAGGTCCCAGGAAGTTGCTTAGGCTGGAAACCAACCTAAATGCTCTGTAGCTGCCCAGAGGAGAGCAGCGCTGCTCTCAGCTGGCCCTGCTTCGGTGGGTGGCTGTGGGCAGATGTTGCAGACAGGCACTGAGGCTGCTGTCGGACAATTGTTTTATAAAGGGTAATAAAGAGCATCAATGGAGGACATTAATATTTAGGTGGGTTCCTGCTAAAACTATCGAAAGAGGAGTGATATAAAGTGACATAAAAATTCCCGTATTGTAATTTGAGTAGCATAGAGGAGTGACTAATGAACTGCATTGCTTTTATAGCTAAATAGACTGAGAATAAGACTGTTTTTAATACATTCCCACTATGCAATTATCCTGGGAGGAATTTATATCACTTTTTGTATTTCGTTTGCGGTGTCATATATTGTGTGTGTGTGCGTGAGTAGTGGCTTCTTGGGTGCTGAGGAACAAAGGCTAAGCAGTTGAGCTGAATAAATAATTGTGTATTTATCTCTTTCTAATCCAGAAGTCTTTCTACTTATATATTTAAAAAGCACCTGCTAACAATTTAGTAAGACCTTTTTCAGCAGCGGAAAAGGTTTTTCATTTTCCTATTGCAATAGCCTTTTAACAATAAGCGCTAGAAGTACAGGGCAAGCTTCTCTAATGCTCTGGCATTAGCCATCAGAGGGGGATGACCATCAGGGAGCTATTTCTGACACCCTGCTTATCGAGTGATCATTACTAAGGACACCAAACAAATGATAGTAGCTTCGTGGTTTCTCTAATATAAGGGCAACCAGCTGTGGTCCTAGTAGAGGCTAGCAATTTGCAAAATCCAGGGACACCTTTCCCTCATTCTCCCCCATGATTTCCGCTCTGCATTGTTCCCAGCTCTCCTGTAGAGGTTTCCTCCTTTTGTTTGAAGCCAGCTGAGGTCCATCTTCAGCTGGGCCACAGCCATGTTCCAGCTCTGTGAGCTACATCAAGTGGGCTCCAAAGCCAGAACAAAAGAAGGACAACCTCTTAGAGACATGAATTAGCCTGACATCATGTCTGTCAACTACACCTTTCGTGTACGTATTATCAGGTATATTCCTACTTCAGGAGTATTGTCAGGCTGGCTCCTGCTTCCCCAGGGGTGTCACAGCCACAGGATCTGGTAGCTCTCTTTTGTCTCCATGTTGTTTTTTGAGCATAGCATAGGAGTTAGGGTTCCAGTCTGGAAGTGCTTTTTATGTTTCTAGTGAGTATTTAATGATGTTTGACTATTCAGGACAGTATTAACAAATCTTGAGAGCAAGATATGTCCAACACTTCAGGGTCTGTGTTCAAAACCTAGCAGGCAGAGTAAAGTATTCTGGATCTCACATTCCTGTAGCAAATGATTTAAACTTTAAGCCCTCAATTTTGTCTTTTTTCTGAGTGTTTTATTGCTCTTCAGTTCCTCCAGACAATCCTCTTTTCCTCTTTTCTTGGGCATAGGTTGTAGGACTCTAAAATGACTTCTCTTGCAGATGACTGCTTAGGAGGAGAGAGATTTTGTGCAGTGGAAATACAGCAACAGCGACCAGCAAATCTCTTAAGGCTTTTGCTAGACAAAAACGACCCTGGGTAATCCAGTAACTGTGTAAAAAGAGATTTATTCTGCAACAACTGCTCATTGCAGAAGAAAGCAACCAGCCTCCTTCATACACCTTGAGTTGTGCAGGTGTAAAACAAAGTGAGAACTGAGCCCGCAGCGCCCACTCGGGCTGCCTGAGGCAGTGACTCCTGGGTGTGAGGTGGCCTCATGGGGCTGCTATGGCACAGCAGAAGTGCCAGGTGGAGAAGAAGGCCTGTTGGGGTGAAGAGGTGAAGGCCACCTCCAGTATTCATCTGTCTCTTCCCCTGAGGTAGTTACTAAAATCTGGATGGTTATTTTCTTGCTTCAGTGTGAGTGATAACCAGGAGGCACAGCTCCTACCTCCACCTCAGAGAACATCCCTTCACCTGGTTTGAAAGGGAAACAGAGAAACCTGAATTCATCCCACCGTGATGGGATGGAGCCTCTCATTGTCCTGCCTAGTGTTGGGGCTCTTTTGTTCCATCCTGTTACGCTGGTGGTGCTGAGCTACGATGAGAGAAGACTTGGTCAATCACCAAGTGCTAATTTCAGATAATTAATACTTGGCACCAGAGTAGCACTTAACAACCATGACTGGAAGATGACTGACGAAAAGTCCAGGCATGGCATCATCTAATTATTGCTTCTTTTTGCATATGCCAAGGACTTAGTCATTTGGTACTTTTTTTTTTCGGGGGGGTGGGGGGGGGGGAGAGGAAGTGATTACAAGTTTCTTATGGGAAGCAGAGGTACCACTGGGCTACCATTAGCAGTGCCATGGGTATGAAGGACAAATAATGCTTGGTGGTCCTGCCAGCATTGTGTTCACCACAGCCAGGCTCAGGATGTATAAATATTACTCTCTGGTGAGAGACATAAGTGGCCCTTCAAAACAAGCCTTTCTGTGTTTCCTAGCCTTCCGTCCTTGTCCTTCACATCACTTCTGCCACTGAATGTTTTGCCAGGACATCCTGGTAGCTCCTTCTCAGCTGAACTCACTGAATCTGTTACTTCCTGAATTTCAGTCTCCTTTTTGGTGTTCAACTCCAGTTTATTGTTCTGTTACCAAAAAAAAAAAAAAAAAAAAAAAAAAAAAAGGAAATAAAATCTCACCAGGTGGGTTATCCCAATCTCTCCCTGCTCTAAATTTAATGCAGGTTTTTAATATAAATGAGCTATCTGTTCAGCTGGGGAAAACTGAGCGCAAGTGACAGCGTGGCTCAATTACTGGGATTCTCGCCTCTAGGCCAGAAGGTTGCATTTTCATTAGTCCCATACCAGGACGTGGCTCGTCCCCAGCGCTGCAACTGGGTGTTGTGCTATTTGAGGAGCCACTCTCCGGATGAAATACCGCATTGAAGCGCCTTTTGCTGGTGGCTGGTGTCCAGGTAGAAATGGAAATATCCCAGAGAATTATTTTCTTTTTTTTTTAAATGAAGAAGGTATAATCCTATTGTCCTCGTAGTATTTCCTTGTTCAACAAAGCAAGCACTAACGTCAAAGTCTGTGTGCAGGAGCCACTGGTGAGCACACAATGCCTTCTCTGTTCAGGAGAACGGTCACTCCTGGTGGTTTAGCAAAAGGTATTTAGGGTGCCGCGTATCTGAAAGGCAAATTACAAGACCCAGTTGTATTCTAGAAGAGAAGAAAGCATAGAAACAAAACCCCAAGTGTTGAGTTTCATACTGGATAGCTCATTAACTTAAAAACAGAGTACGGATGTAAATTATAACCCTTGTTATTACTCATAACTACAGTTCAGACAATAACTTGGCAGTTTGCCCACAACTCTTTTATAAACCAGTAACCTCCGGAATAAATTATACATCATACATAATACATAATTGTCCTTAAAAAGGCAATAATTGTTCTAAAAGGTACAGTTTGCAGCATATTTCACGTGAAGCATAAGCCACAAAGCCAGCCCGGTTGTTCGGGCTGTAGGTTACTGAGTAACCTGTGTGCCGGGGCAGCTTCTGGTTCTTGCCCAGAGCCTGTGGTCTCCTGGTCTGGGAGCCTGGGGTTTTGTGTCTTTGTGCGTCTAGTTCCTATTTTTAGCAGCGGTGCTAATTTGGGTGGGCAGGAGGGGCTCATTGTCTGAAATAAATGCAAATGATGAGGAGAAATTTAATTACTCAGCGGCTGTATAGCTCACATGTAAGCGACTATTTTACAAAGCCAATGCATGTCTTCTTCCAGTGTGCTCCTCGCAGGGATTTCTGTGCTTCCTCCAGCTTGGGCTGGGGTAGATAACCATACCTGTCTCTGATTTATCCTTGAAGAATCCTGATTTATGTAGCACGTGTCACCCCAGAAGGGCTGGTGTCCTGGGGTAGTCACTGGGGTAATGGGGTAATCCATCCTTCTCAGGACAGGCCACTTGAGCTGTGCTCAGCTTTGCTTTGCAGGGGTTTTCAGCACAAAGACACCACCACCAGAAGAAGGACTATGAGGAGCATCCTCTCCCCAGTCCCAAAGCCTCTTCACATCACGTTTGCTCTCCCTCCTTGTTACTTGTTAAAATATCAAGTTTGATTGTTGCTATTCACCTATTGAGATGGCTGCATCTTAGGGGAGGGGAAGGTTTACCTAGGTACAATGCTCTGTAAGGCAAGGTGGTATGTACATGCATGCTCTTTCTGCTCATATCATGATATCCTGGTAAAGAAGTACTACTCTGAGAGTACCGTAGCACAGGGAGTTTTGGTGTTTGTCCTGCCGATGGTTTGATTACCCATTCAGAGCAACTCACTATTTTCATGGAGAATTGCATTACCTTGGTGTAAGTCAAATATCTTCAATAACATACATTTAGCAAAAAACTCAGAGCATTTTGTGCTCCCCATTCTGTGCCCCAAATCCTTTTTGAAAAACATACTTCCTAATGGTTTTTACTTATTTCTTTTCAATTTGCAGTTTTATGATGTTAATATTGTGTTGACAGCATAAGACTCTATGATCAAACTTTCAATTAATTCTCTTTGCTTGTAGATATTTGTGTAAGATAGACAGCAAGAAGGTCATGTGTACTTTGCTTTCTTTTTTTCTTTGTTTATTTGCCTGCACAAGACACATTACAGGAAACCTTTCACACGGGAGTTGCTCTGTCGCTGCAATAATGGATACAGGAATGTTATGTGAAGGTCTCACTGCGCTGAATAAACTCGCTTTTTCTCAGAATGAAAAGATAAATGGTGGGACCTGAAAAAGAAAACTCTTTAAAAATGACCTGTGGTGTAAGATATATAAACTACACGAAAAGTACCCACATATTTTTATCGTTGTAGAGAAAGGTTGCCATTTTTCTCCCACAGTAACAGAATAATAATATGTTCAGTTAGCAAAAACTTGTACAAGCAAATGTTAAGATGCTAATAGATGTTGCAAGCCAGAACTTGAACAGAGAATTCTGCTTTTCTAATGTGGGTTTGCTGCCCTTCAAATGATTAGATTCTGTCAATCAAAGACTGTTTTCGTATATAAAGCTATTATAGCCTGATCTTCCTCATTTCTGAAGGGCAACCAAACTTGAATGCTCTCCGTGATAAAATACCGGTTGCTTTATGCCCTGATTTTATAGATGGGTTTTAAAACAAATTTAGTCTTCAACTTTCTGTGGAAATAATTTGAAATGCAATTTACTATGCATTTATTCGTCTTCTCTCCTTTTGCTCTTCAGATTTTTCCACTGATATATTGATCACAGTGGATAAAGAAGGTTATCTCATACCTTTTTCCACCATGGCCCTTCTCCCCATCCAGTCTTCCAGTTGAGCTACCTCTAAGCTATCTAAACGCAAGAAGACATCTTTGTTACTGAGATGGCAGCTTAATTTTAGTGTATTAAGTCTTAGAGCAAGGTTACTCTAGCGGTATAGGGCTTGTAGAGTGACTGCATCCGAACTGTTCTGCTAGCCCAGGTCCAATGTGGAAATCAGACCTCTGATGGTCAACACTACCTCTCATATTCTGGCTCAGATGTGAGACTGATTCAGCTGGCTTTCTGTTCACAGAAACTTCCTCAGGTTAAAAGGAAAGAATGAGAAGGGATAGCCCTGCCCCAAGCCATCTACCCCACAGCTGCCTGGGTCTAGGCATTCGCCAGTTCTCATGGTGATGCAGCCTCAAGAGGCAATGGAGATGTAGTTGGTGGTCAGAGCCAAAGAACCACAGTCAAAACACGCAGAGAAAGCCCTGAGATTGTACCATTTGAAGCAAACATTAGTTAAAATTTCAGTGTTTTCAGGTGCACCATTGTATTTTTTCTGTTTTAAACTCTGGATGATAATAAGGGTTTTGTATGAGCCTGTGGCAGTGCTTGTTGAGATATCTTAATGGTGTTTATTAATTTAATTAACGAAAGAATGTGTTTAAAGGCATAAGCACAGAGACAAAAGTAAGGTCTAAGTACCTATTCAAGCTCTCTGTTTCCTGTTTTTTGTGCACTTGATTTCAGCATTAATGCTACAATAGCATGAACAGCATCTTTGGGAGCTTTTGAGCAGATCATTATGGATGCCTCAGGCTTTGCTCTTCCTCTCTTGGGTCCAAAACTCCTGTTGGCTTTGGCAGTACAACACAATGTGTCTCATCTTTTGGGGTAGTAGCATACAGGATTTCAGGGTAGAAATGACAGCTACCTGATGAGGGTATTGTGGGATTTACATCTGTAGTGATACGACAAACATGACAGATTGTGCACTCCAGCCATTTAAGACTCGCTCTTTCTGGCTGCCTGTGCCCACGTTTCATCCCAGGTTGTTGAGTGGGAGGCTGGATTCATATTCTGGCAGGCTGGATGGATGAAAGGCAGCCTTACAGTCCACCTTACTCTAGATTTACCCTAAAGATGGAAAATCAGGCAAAACATTCCTCTTGCACACATCCTCCTCCTGCCTTGCCTAACCAGCGCTGGCTGGCGGGGGTGCTCCAGGCAGGGGCATCCCAGTCCTCCCAGTCCCACACTGGTTGTTTGTATCATCTGATTTATCTCAGACCCACATCCCTGGTATGACCTGTGGCCCCAGACAACTGCCTTTTTGTTTTTTCCCCTAAAGGTGGCTCTTCCGCCTTCCCTTCCTTCTTCATTTCTCTTTGCAGCAAACTGCGTGCGCCAGGGCTCGTAGCGTACAGTGTGGCTCGGTGCTTAACTGCCTGCTCTTACAGCGTTACACTTCCCAGAGGTGCACCAGCAACTGCCAGTTATCATGTCCTTGTCAGCCAGAGCATGTCAAATAATAACTAGCTCTCACCCGTGCAGCACCGTGCTTTCCAGACAGTGTGGGAGCAGCAATTAGAAAGAACTTGGCTTTTCCTCGCCCGGGCTGCGAGGAAGCATCGTGGTTAGAGCACAGCTCGGTGCTGCTGATCGTATCGCTTCCTTCGTGCCGTCACCGACTTGCTGCAGCTCGTTCTGGTAGGTGAAGCGCCCCATGTCTGTGCACCACGCGCTAATTAAAGGCTGGTATCCAGCTGGAGGAGTTTGCATTGCTTTAACAGCCTTTGTGGTGCTGTCAGGGAGGTAGGTCTACCTGGAGATGGGCAGTGTTTGGAGCGGTTAAAGCTTGTGAAGGAGATTACCATAATTACAAGTGAGTAACGCTAAACAATGAAAGCCACGTATGGAACGGTTCCTGAAGTACAGCGTGCCTGGAAGTGTGACATCTCCGCGTGCCGGCTCAATTAATCAGTTCTAGGTTCTTGCTGTGTTTCCGCCAAATGCAACTGCATTGGCACTGTGCTTAGGAGTGCTGCTAGCGGTGTTTCTTGCTTTCATCTCCTCATTTTTCTTCTAAATATGACCTCATTATTAACATAACTGCAATTCTTGTTTTATTTATTTCAAGTGACTTTCCCCATGGTATCACTTAAGAACATTCCTACAGAAATCGTCCTTAACAGACTTCCCTGAGCCATGTTCCTTCTGGTACTTGCACGTGTTTTGAGATGGTCGCCACAAGTTGTGACAGTGAAAAAAGGGTTAAAACCAAGAAATACAAGTACATCCTGGATAGATGAATCCATTTTTCCACTAATTAATAGCATACTTCCAACAATGGAAAGCTATTAAAACATGAAGGTATGTTTTGTGAATCACATTTATCAACCACTATACATGCTGAAGTTCCATTATTTATTCTGTATTTTTAACGTTATATGGATCGCATATGGATTTTTTTCATTCAAATGTAGAAAGTAGCAACAAAAACATTTTTTTCTCCATTTAAGTATATATTCATGCAAAAACGAAAATGTAATAAGAACAGTACATTTTTATGTCAACAGTAACCTTTATGCAGTGTTCTTTAGATAAAACTGTGAATACTGGAAGAGAAAAAAGAAAGATAAGTGGTTCCCTTATTCATCTTAGTCCAAAATCTATTTTACTCACTGCTGGTTGTTGGCATTGTTTGATGATATGACACAGTAACAGAGTATCAGATTATCAGAAAAGGAGATTCCCAATTTAATAGTTACTTGCAGAAATCAAAGTGTTTTTTCCTTTATCTTAACATCTCAAAAATAAGTAGCTGTTAAATTTCAAATCATGTAGTCTTCCTGATTTATCATCATATCATGGATGCACTTAGCTGTCTAACATCAGGGAATCCAATAAGTCCTGCCACATAAGAAGAAAAGAGAAAATCCTATTGGATAATGGTTTACATTCTCCCCTACAGTGATTTATTTCTGTCACAAGACTTAATTTTATCACAAGGCAGATGCTCCATCTATATCAGTGCAATACATTCCTGCATTCATTTGTTTCACGCAAAAATTGTACCTGATGTATTTTCGGATGCATTTTGGCTTATTTAGTACGTGGAGTGATTAGATCGTATTTAATCACATGTGTAATTTCCAGTTTTCATAATTCTCAAGCATAATAAAGCAAGGCCCACGTGAAGCAGCGTAATATTAAATTAAATCGCAGGGAGCAGCAGTTAGCGGTGCAGCTGGTGTTAGCGCTGCGATCTCTGACGTGTCACGGCAGAGCACGTCAAACGAGGTAAGCAGAGCTTACTCAGGTGATCGTCTTGATGAGAGCCTGCCAAACTGTGTCTTGCATTAATTTCACCGGGGTGATAGTGACCAAAAAAAAAATAGTCATCGCACCTTTTTCTTGGAAATCTTCAGTGGGGATCCTCCGTAGTTCCCCCAAACCCAGGAAGCCTAAGCGGCATGCCTGTGTCACGATCGCGTGTCTGACCAACACCCCCCCGCCTGTCTGCCACTTAATACAGATTACACTCTCCTGAATAATCATCTTTATTCCACGGGGCAGCTGAGGTCCGCAGGTCGGCATCCTCTGCCAAGAGGCAGTACAGGCTGGGAGGGGGCTGCAGCCGCCTGCCTGAGTGCGGCCGAGCCGCAGCTGCCCTGGAGAGCAGGACCACGGCCGCCGGGAGGTCCTGGGCTGCACCTCACCCTCAGCTCAGGATATGTGCTGTTCCCCTTCGACATTCTGACTGTAGGACTGTCTACTCTCAGCTGCCACCAACAAGTGACAGCAGAGCTGTGACTTCCAGGAAGTTTATTGCCGTTTTCTCCTTCCTTCCTACACTTCCCTTCTCTTCTAAAAACCCACCGTGAGCAGCTGCCCCCTCCTGCGGCATGGAGCATGGACAAGTGCAGGTAGGCTCGATGGAAAGCTTCCCACGTTCTCAGTGTAGTGGTAGCACTGCAAGCAAATGAATAGATGGGGAAAGAGACCAAGTTAATGACAATTCTCCAAACAGCTGTTGTACAATTCAGCTTCACTACTTCAGTTAATTAATCAGCACCTTGCTGGCAACTCTAGGGGAGATACTCGTTAGATACTGGTAGCAAACAGACAATGCTTTCATATCAAATATGTTCAACAACATCTAATACAGCGATAACTTCCACAAAAGAGGGCAGGGAATACAGAGACTCATAGAGGCGCTCACGAAGAAGCGTTTAATATGCGTGTACACACGGGTGTGCTGCATATGCTGCTCACTTTGTTATTGGTGTCTGGCTTAGAACACTGTGGACTAACAACTGCACACTCTCACGTGTTCCCTGGGGTTTTCCTTTAAGATAATTTTCCTATATGTGTATTTATAGGTGTATCCTGCATAAGCATGTGCCATACCTTGCTGCATTTGTGTATTATTTCAGAGGAGGTGAAACGTTGTCAATTAAATTGTCCTGTGTTTTGCTGCAGGATGAAGAAGGGGCAAAGTTAAATCCCTTATGCAAATATATCTTGTAGAAAGTCAAAATGTGACTGAGATTTTAAAAGAAGCAGTCAGTAGAGTGCTGAGTCTACACATTATGTTGGAAAATGGCTGTTGTCTCAGAGATTTCCCTCTTTCCTCTTTGGCTTTAAAAAGGAGATACTTTGCATCCTACCTACCGAGTCAATAGCAGCATTCATATTTTATGAGGAATAATGCACAGAAACCTTAAAACAATGAAATTACATCTCTACATTTGTAGTATATTTTATATTTTAGTACGGTCCTAAAATTGCCATTAATGAACGTTATCTTCAAGTTCAAGACAAAACTGGCTTTTAAAAAATGTTACAGCCCTGTTATGACAAAAATTTCTTTCTGCCATGCTGATTTACTGTTAAATTGCAATTCAATGCACTGTAGTTCTTTTCCTGAGACCTCTTCTCCTTCTTTATTCACTTTTCTGATTTAACCCTCTTGCAGGGTAGGCAGTAAATTGCAATGAAAATGACAGCGCTTAAGAGACTGAAATATATTTGCTGTCAAATGTTCCATACATGTTCAGTTTAATTTTTCAGTTGACTTTATTGATTTATTAAGAATGATAATAGCCTGCGTATCACTTCATATACATAATTGTCACATAAATCTCCAGCAGTATGGACGTGTAATTGTGTCCACCGTAGAACGCAGCGCACAGGTTTAATGTTTAATGCAGTGTTGTTTGTGGAGTTGAGCACCAGGTTGGTTTATGGGTTTGAGGGGTCATTCAAAGCCTTTCGAAGCCTTGCTGAGTTTCAGCTGGTGGCGTAACCTTAGCTCGGACTGACTGCTGCAGCTGTAGGAGTTACCAGGGCTCCGGAACAGGGCTTGAAGTTGTATTAAGCAATTTATGTGGACAATTTATCCAGTCTGCTGCTATGTACTGATGTAGACAATTATAGCTCCAGCTCTTTAATGAAACTTACATTATGGTAGAAAGAATATCATAGCTTCTATTATACTCATGGGAACTATAAAGAGAAATGTCCTTTTTTAAATTAGCTTTACGGTGCTGAAGCTTTTATGTATTTACATGCAAGTACACTATTAACCCAAACTACTTGTTCTGAACTCTGTCTGTTGTCAGCTATCGGGAAGTGACACAGGCTGTTAGAAAAACTTCTTTTTCTGCGTCTACCTTTAAGCATTGCTGGCATTTCGTGTTAATGGTGATCCTGCTAAAACTTCCACTTTGCTACAGTCGTTCTCAGGATGGTGAGAGCAGGATGCTTTCTTAATCCTCCCTAATCTGTAGCAAAAACCTCAGATAAAAAAAGGACTTTTGTCTAATCCATCTTCTCAGGTATGGTTTACTTTAGATTTGAGCTATAAATATCTTTCTTTGTTCTTCTGAGAAGCAAACTGTTGAAAATGGGGCATGGATTCGTTCTTCAGCTGCCCACTGCAGAGAAAGACCCTTTCCAATGTAGAGAAGAGAAAAACAGAGTGAAAGCTTTTGGCATGCGTCCTCTGCTTGGTGAATTTGCTCAAGCGCAGCCCATGTTGCAGAGCTGCCTTGTTCCCTTATTAACCCACAGGCAGCAGTTGGCATGGAGCTCCCCATGCTGAGTGGCATCACAAATGCAGGGGTGCCAAGCATCAGGAAGGTTCAGTGACCATTTTCAAGAGTTTAAGACGTGTATCTGTGCCTAAATTAGTCGTCTCTACCTCTTTTTCCTCTGCCATTGCTCACTCCAGAAACCTTAGTTTTAACACTTCAACAATGCACCATTACATTCCTGCTTATTCACTCATATACTAAAAATAAAAATAGCACTATGAAATGGAGATATGGGGTGGGGGAGAGACCGTATGCTTGGAGTGAAATAAAATTCACAGTTTTGCCTTTGACTTCTGTCAACTCAATATTTCATCTTCATTTTCTCTATTTATACACTCCACGTGTCTCAGATATCCTTAAATCACAGTTGTTCTTCAGCTGAAGGCCAATCTGAGCAGGAGTGAACTCAACAGATTCTTTTCCTTTCTTGCCTGTAAGGAAGCTAGATGCAGGACCCACCTTACTGCTGTCCAGTTTCATGAGTACTGCTTCGTGTCTGAGGGTGAAATTTGGAAAGGAGGAATTGTTAAAAAGTGAAGTAAATGCCTGAGAAATGCCTTGGGATGATGTGATACAAGGGGTTGTAAAGTTAATGGGCTGTCTTAAGGCTTTTGATTATTCCTGTTTTCTTTTGCAAACTTTTGGGGGGTTGTTGATGGATGTAAGAAAATGGCTGGTCTAAATTCACTGTATATCCAAAATCAGGCTTCAACAAGAGTTTTCGTAAATCATTATTCCCCAGGAGTAGTGTTACAAGCATCTCTGTATCCAGCTGAGGGCATCTCTGTAAGATTGTCGCTGAGCAAAAAGGAAAGTACATTTATGTCATTTATGTAGCTAGGGCTTTTGCACATAATTTTCTACACAGCCCCAAATCTTCATAATAGCGATCCCTGGACGTCTTTGTCCATTCTAAATCAATTTTCCTTTCCTTCACTTTACAAATCTACTGAAAAAAAATCCTCTTAAAAAAAAAAAAAGAGGAAAATGTCAGTGCCCTGCAAATAGGGTACTTCTGAAATCTGCATATGTTTTCCATGTGTTTAATACAGGGGAAAGGTAAAGGGTGGATTTTATAATCCCTTGAAACCATGTGTGTATATCATAGATATAAAATGTACATAGTGTTAGATAGAAAAGGTTGAATTTGGATCTATAGTCGTTCGGAGTCAAAGATTAACGATGACAATGTCATCTGGTAATGAGGGGCTAATGGGGCTAAACTTCATCAATTAAATCCTTTCTCTTTTATAGATTCATAGATGATAATGCCAGAAGGGAATACTGTGACAATCTAGCCTGACCTCATCTTATAACACATACTATCAAATTTCCCTGAAATAATTCTTGTTTGAACAAGAGCATTTTGTTCAGAAATAAAGCATCCAACCTTGATTTAAAATAGCCAGTGACTGAACATACCTGAGAAGCCTTGATAAATGGTTCAAATGGTTAATTGTGTCTTTCTGTTAAAGGTGTACACCTTCTTTCGTCTCTGAATTTTTCTTTCTTCAGATTTCAGTCATTGGTTTATAGTTAAATTGTGAGATGGAGCAGTCCATTACGGAAAGTTTGTTCTCTGCTTTGCTCCTTACGGTCTGCTGTGGAGCAGAACCCTACCGAGTGCTTTTTCCTCTCTGCAGTCCTGCTTTTGGTGGCTACCTAGTGCCATCAGCTGCCCCTGAACATTAGGATGTGTTGGTATCAACCGAGTACCAACCAGTAAGTTGTTTGTGGGTGCAAAGGATGTAATTTCCATCCCGGGAAATTCAGTCCCTTCTTCACACCTTCTTCTGGCACTTTCCTTGCCAGGCGGCATCCTTAGAAAGTATGGAGGAGTAGTTACTCCAGTGTTTTAATATAGCACAGGGTTTTGCATGCACTGGGAAGTCCTGCACTACCTATTCTGATGTCTTGTGATCGAGGGGCATAAAACCAACAGGACCACATGTGGGTATGTGAGATGCTAGGATGGAGAGCCTGGCTCTCCAGATCAAGAAGCATATTTCTGAAGAACTTCAGCTTGCTGGCTGAAGACACTTAGTTCAGTCTAGCATGGACTGGCCCCCCAGACCAGCTCTTGCTTTTTTTTCTGAGAACAGGAATTGTGAGGGAACAAGGATGCCCTCAAAACCGGTCAGATAAGGGTTTTCAGTTTACATTTTAAGCCAAATAAATATTTATGGCTTTTTCTGTAAGCTGAAAAGCTCCGAGTATCTCAGAAGGAGTTTCTGGCCTTTCATCATCTTCATTGATCAGGATCAGCATTAATCAGTTTAGGAAAAAAGTCTTTGCCTCTGCAGTTTCCAGGTGCTCCTGTAGCAAACATCTCTGGAATAGCATCCTACATCAGCGTTACCACAGCTCTGAGTAGTCAAAAAGATGAAAACACGGGAACTTTAATCTTCGCTGTTCCTGAAATGTGTAGCACTGCTCCTCAGCACGAGCTCCGTCTCCAGAGAGGCCAGCAGTGCTCTTGCTGTTCTGAAATGGCAGATAAATGGGGCTGCTTATGTGTCTGGATGGCGAATGGCAGCTTCTTATGGATAATGTAGTATTCTAATAATTACTGTAGGAAAATGATGTAACCTAATGTGTATTACTTCTGCTTACTATAATCTAAAATGTATTAGTACTGTGGCAGTACTATTCTGTTTAATGGTTGCATTAATACACACACTGTGGATGTTATGGTATGCTTGCATTTATATCACATACTTGGCTGCAATATTTGCAATAGTTTTACTTTCAAAATTATAGGCAACGTAGCCTGATTTCATGGGTGGGTCATACCTCAAATATTAGATTTCATGGCTTGTTATAGATTATTAGGAAAGTCATACGTGGAAATTATTTATATACCTTAACTAGTTATCAATACAAATTTTATGAACAATAAAAACAAACACCAGCCTCTCAGCAGTAAAGCTATTAGGATACATATTATAGCATTTGTATTGAGGCTTCTGACCGCTTGCCTGTTCAGAGGTATCAGGTTCAGTCTCTTGAAAGGGAGCTCGGGCCCTGAGAGCTAGACTGGATGGCATTCATTTTCCAAGGACCCAGACAAGATTGCCTAAGTATTTTGTTGCCAACAAAAATAGAACAAAACATGAAAGAAAATATCCCTGTGTTATTAGAAGTTTATTCGTGAGACAATGTGCCTTTTAAGTGACGTCTGAAAATTCTGCTATAAATACAGCCCGTGGTTAGCATGTTGTATTTCCATTTAATACAGGTATAACATGTTATTATAGCTCTCTGCCCAACTCTCAGGGAAATAAAGCAGTCCCAGGCCTCTCAAATATTAGGATCTTCAGCTTGATTTGTCGCATGCTTGCAGGTCTTTGATTTCCAGCTCATCAGCCATGAAGATGCTCATTATAGAGATTCCTGTGAGTTTCCTGTTAGCAGCACTCTAGATATGAGCAGCACTCAAGTAATGCTCCAGCCTGAGAAAAGGGACAGGCTCCATTTTGCTTACCAGCAATTTAAGAGGCATAAAATGAACTGCACTGGGAGGAAACAAATCCATCCATCAGTCTTATTACTATTTTCTGGTCTCTCATTTTATTTTTCTGTTATCTAGAACTATATTGCTTATTTTAGGCTATAACACCGACAGGATCTGTTTAAAACCAATTAAAATGCAAAATTTAAGGTTGCATGAGAGTATAATTTTACATGATTTACTGTCTGGCTTTTGCCAGGCACTCCACTGTCACCAGCATAACATTTGGTAAATAACTGAATTTAGGGATTGTGCTAACCACAAGGTATTACGCGTACCCCTCTTTTTTCTGTATCTGCTTTGAATAAGCTGTTAAATATATTGGAGATTGGTTAATGAACAGAATAAGGCTTATACAAAAGAACTTAGCATTTAATGTTTTAACACTACTGAAATGTTGAACTTCAACATTTTTCTTCCATTTGTAAAGCTTTAATTAAATCAGATTGCAAAATACTAAGTGAACAGTGACAGATTTGCAGGAGATTATTTGGAATCAGAACATCTCGGAGATGGTTTAGTTACATTTTCATCTGACCTCTGAGCATAGAAGTTACCCTAGCTGAGGCTCCAAGAGCATTAAAGTCAGTATTAAAGCTGGCAGCATTAAAGTCAGTAGCAAATTCACTCAATTGGCGGAAAATAGGCCCTACAATTACTGACTTAAGAAGCTCAATCTACTTACTTTGTCCACGAGAAGGATGGGAGATGATGTGATGATGGTCTACAAGGTATTACCTGAAGATGATACCTTTGATAGCAGATAGCTCTTTAATCTAGGCAAGGAAGGTGAGCTGAGGCTCCAGGGTTAAAAGATGATCCCAACAAATTCAGATGAAAAATTGGCCACACTTCTTCAGGAGTCAGATTTGCAATAAGGTGTGTGGGGCCGTGACTAATTCCCCACTGGGAGTTTCTAATTCAGACTGCTGCTTCAGAGTCCTGGTTTGACTGGGGGGTAGAGGATGCTGCTCGGACTCTGGTTCTAGGAGCTGGTGACAACTGCATTTAGGGGATCCAGAAGTTTTGAACCCAAAGAGTTTCATCAGGTAGCCAGAAAATAAAACTACGAAGCTTGTAGGTGATACCAACCTACCCGAGGCTGCTGAAAGCCCGATGGTCACAGCAGTGGCCTGTTGTGTCAGTATCGTGGGCCAGCGGCTTTGTGCTTCGCTGAGTGACAGGCCGCTCCCCTCAGAAATAGCTTCTTGGAGAGCATGGGGCCACCCGGTCCCTCCCCAGCCTTTCTGGCCGAGAAGTGTGCTGTCCTCACCGTGTCCCATGGGAGATACAAGGGCCAGGCTCTTTGCTCCCCATTCTGTTTCCTCATTACGTGGGGCTGCAAGCCAAGCAATGTTGTGGTTCGCCGTGACTGCAGCAGGAGTCAGGCGAGGGGACGTTGTCCTACTGCATGACGTCTTTTGCAGTGGAAACTGATTTTCTGTAATGCCACGGATTATTATTCTGAAGATACTGTGGAAGGAGGATTAAGATTCAGTCATAATTGCGTATTTTCTGTTGTGGCTGTCGCTGTACACAGGGGGGTGATGCACCTAAGTTACATATCTACAATGTTCCCCTGACAAATGCTACATGAGCGCCTCCAAGAGAAAAACAAAACAACCCAGTGTCTTCTAAACCTGCTATAAAAAGACAAATCCTATAAGTGCTATTTTGTTAAAAATAGTTCTGGGCTATTTCATTGAGCTGTGTTTTCTCAGACCTCAGGGTTCTTTGCAAAGGGCTTTAATTTTGAAAACTTAAGTCAAAAAGTCATTGTGTTTAAAGTCTAATTGATGTGGATAGCTATGAAGAAAACCATTGTGAATAGCCCCTTTTTTTTTTCTTATCCAAGCTCTATTCATCTCATGTAAATGTTTCAGAAGCATTTTTACTCTGCCTTGAGGCATTTCAATTAATGCTCAGATGCATGCTGGTAAAAGCTTTACCTTATGCTTGTTTACTCTGAATTCGCTAGTCTTCAGCAGCAGGTTGAGCAGGACATCAATAGGTAGCAAAGACTAACATGAAAAAGTGAATAAAATCTTTTTTCTCTAGGGAGACTTCACATTTTCCACTTTGTTTCCAGAAGCGCTCCTCCCTTACTGGCAGCACTAGGGCTCCCTTACAAGGGCTTAGCAGGATTTCCCCCAGCACTGTCACTGTGCCTGTTGCTTGGCAGTGGTCATTCCCAAAATTAATTCTACGTTTTCGTGACATCATGGTTAACATTAGAAATGGGGACAAGAGTCACAACTGCACCAAGGCGTTGCAGTAATGTTTATGGTGTGTAGGGGTAATCAGAAAGTGCGTGCCGTCCCCAGCAGCCCCATTCCTGAACAGGACGATAGATAGGATGGTGCTCCATCGGTCATGGGTTGGTTGTGGTAGCCAGACCAATGTACTTTGCAGCTCACAGCATTCACCTGATGGGCATAAAGCTCCTGGTTAAGATAGTTTAGTCTTTTACTTACTCCATTTATTCAGCACTGAAATTGTACAATATATTTTAAATCCCTTGGATTACTCCCCTACTTCTCTAAATGAGGGAAAAAAAAAACAACCACTTTTCAAGACCTTCTAGGTTTATTTTAACATGTAAAGAAACACTTTAAGATGACCTGATGTGCACTAATGGCTTTCATATGAAATGAAAATTTGGTCTAGTGTTGATTCCTTCTAGTAAGTTAAGTGCGAGATTTACCCTGTTTGCATTTGTGGTTTTAGCTGTTTTAGCTGACCAGGAAGATGCTTTGTATGTGCAGCACTGTGGAGTGTAAATGATGTGTTTACAGGCAGAGGGAGAATTTTCTGTAATACTTCTGTGATGTTGCAGTATTACTGTAATAATACTACTGTAATATTACTTTCTGAAATACTGATATTTCCACACAGAGCCTTCCAATAATACTAGGGTCAGTCTCCCCCACGAGCAGCCAGTAGGTTGACTAATGTTTTTCTAAGCATGGGACAATCTTAAAAGGTTGGTGGCAGATAAAAGAGGGCAAGACAAACCTGAAACCCAAACAAATGCAGTGTAATGTTTTCCTGCAGTGGTTTCAAAGCCTCTTGGTTCTCTGGTTGTCTCCTGCCTTCTAGCCTGGTACAGCAGGTGTAGGTATGTCACCGACACACCTTGCTGCCAAGGTGTTTCTTGTTTCTGTTACTGCCCAAATTCTAGACCGAGGTAACTTACTGATTTGCATGTTTTTTTGGGTAGTACTATTTTATTAGTATAGCAACAATACCTGTGTGTACTGAATATTGCTGAATAGATGTGGGGAGATGGGTAGAGAAGCATACTGTGAAGCATGTGGGAGAGTATGTTAGTAAGGAATACATCCAGACCTACCTAGCTCTCCTGGTTTGGGCACACCAGTCCTCCTGTAGGAAATACCTGAATTGTGAATAGAGAGAGGTCTGTGTAATTTAGGTTCCTAATCCCTCATTAATTAGGTTCCTAATCCAGATCTTGCTCTCTCTGCAGGCTTGCAGAGGCACCTACTTCCCTTTGTTGACTGTAGAGGAAATTTCCACCCTCATGTCCATAGCCCTGACCAAATAAGTTGAACAGTAGTAGTAATGAATGCCTGGAAGCTGGAGTAACTGGGAGAAATAGGATGAATTAAGGTTTAAAATAGAGAGCACAGAACTCTATCTGGAAGGATGGATGTGGAGGAGAAATGGAGACTTTTGGAAAAGGGAGTGATGAGGAGAAAGGGAGACTTTTGGAAAAGGGTGGCTTTTGGAAGCAGCAGAATGGGGAAAAAAAAAAAAAAGAAAAAAGAAAAGAGCATTTCCTCACGTCGATTGCACAAGACTGCTCTTAACCTTCATTCATACAGCACTCACATAAATGGAGCTGCTTCTTGATAATTTTATTATGGTGGTTATTTTCAGTGGAACTTTTAAAACCTAATCAGTGCTCCTGTGCCATAAAAAGTTTAAAGGCAGAAAACTTTCAAAATTCTTTTTCTATACAAAGCTAATTTAGTTCCACAGAACAGAAGTGGCTTCAAAACTGAACTGTAAGAGTCTGTTCCAGCCTGGATTTTGGGTTTGCTGGGAATCCAGTTAGCTAATAAAAAATGTGCAACGTTTTCGCTTGCCTAAGTTGCAGCAGCTATGTAAATATCAGAATGTTATTCTGGGTAATCAAACAATGGGAAAGTTGTTTGTGTGTACTGCATTATTGTTAATTAATTTACATCCAGAAGTACTTTAAATGTATATGCAAACATGCATTAATCATGTTTTAAAGGCGAATGTGGGAAGAGCAAAGCTTATAAGAGTGGCCGTGTAGATGTAGAAACCATTAATGTTTCCGATGCCCTGTGGTAGGAAGAAATATATTAAAAATTGATTTTTGGTTTCTGCCTTTTTCTTGGTAACATTTACAATAAAGGATATAGCAGAAAGTAGCCTTTAAATTGATATTTCAAAGCTTTTTATGTTTGGGATATGTTTTTCCATATTGTTAATGGGTTTATATAGCAGAGTAAAAAGGTCAGCTTCTGAATATGATGGTTTTATTCTTCTATTAAAAAAAAAGATGAGTTTAGCATTCATGAATTATTTAAATATCAACCAAAATATTTGGCACACTGCTATGGTAAGCATTATTATTAAAACAAGACTTCGAAAATGTGTCGTCCTTTGAATTTAATGCGAGTGCAGTGCAGTACAGTGTATAACATTAACTCTCTCTTGGCTTGCAGCAAAGTGTTGCTTGCTGCTGTGTCTGCACGCAAGGTGCAGCGAGTGATGAGACGTGCCTTTATGTTACTTTCGCCGCCGGGATTCAATCGTCACCCATTTACACGTTTATAATTGAAGAGCCTCTCGTCATCCAAGAAAAACGAACTGTGATGCATTTCATAGCTTCACCCAGTTCAGAGCCGCACTGCACTGAGCAAGCACTGTTGTCAGATTGTTTTCTTTTAATAAGATGCTTGGGAAAAGAGCAGTCCTTTTCATGTTTTAAGAGATGTCTGAAATGCAGTGCTGAGGAACCGCAGCCTGACGAAGTTGCTTTAGACAGGGTTTCATTAATCAAATGCCGGGTCTGATACTTTAAAAAAAAAAAAAAAAAAAAAAAACTTTTGCAAATATCATACATTTTTGAATAAGTTCATAAAGATAGTGTTGTCAAGTGTAAGATTTACAGTGTTTTCTTCTGAATTACAGGAACTATTCAGGGATATGATTCTATATTTTTTTTAACAAGATTTTCTTTTACAGCTTCAACATAGTCATAGTGTTTTGATGCATTAATTGCCAAACCTCCTAAAGTGTATAAAGAATGACATTTCATGCAGCATCATTGATCATACTTTTAGGGAGTCCATTGATGGATTAATAAACCATCATAAGCTCCTATGCAAAAAAAAAAATGTTTATAATAAATGGGCTGCAATCTAAAAAGCCTACTGCTAAATGAATTGAAGCTGCAGTGATAGCTGAAAAACAAAACGACTGTAATATCACAGTGACAAAAGCCTGATGTGTGAGTTTCCTTTCCAAGTTAAGTCTTTGCAAGGAGTTTCTCTGTTCGTGGTGGTGTGGGCAGAGCTGGGGCCGGGCAGCCCAGCTGGGCTGAAACGATTCTCTCTGCAAATATTTGCTGTAAATGTGGTTACTCTGATGCCATTCAGTGCACCGTTGTAAAATGTTTAGTGCCTTTTTAATGTTGGCATAGCAGCTGTAATACATGAAAAGTGAAAATTTACACGGTAGGTGAAATAATATATAAAGAATAATAAGTAATTTAAAATCAGGCATAGACCATAAAGGTGTCATTTAGCACTGGTTTATATTTTTGCAAACTTAGAGTCTTGTTTCTTGAAGTTTGATTACCACAAAAACAGATGGATTCATTTTAACATATTTAATCTTGATGAAAATAACTCATTCTTAATTGCATTTATATTTAATTAATATAAGTCAGCAGTCTGAAGACAGAGGATTACCATTCAGGCTTTCCGTGCATGCAGGCTAGGATGGTGTCACCTTTTCCTCAAGCTATACCCACTACGACATTTCCCCCCTTTTTAAGCAGCAGTACAAATATTGTTTTCTTGAAGATAGCAAAACCTGTGTGAAGTGAGTGAGTCCTGGAGGCTGAACTGCAAGAGGAAGCATTCAGTTTGTCGATCTGCCCGAACCAGGACGAGCATTATCAGTGCAGGTTTCTGCATTACCTTTCTCCAGTCTGTTCCTGGCTGCTTACCGGAGGGCTGGCTGCTGACAGCTGCTGGGCTGATTTTTGTGATAGAAGCATCTGGACCGTAGCAACTGTATTTACTTCCCAGCTCATTTCTCATCATCTGTGCGAGGGGATGTTGGTAGGGATTTTGAGCCATTGCTGTTGCGCAGGATGTGTATGACCTGGCGGGTTGTTGGGTGAAAGGTTTTATTCCCACATTAAATGCCTCAACCACCCAGCCTTCCAGCTAGAGCTCAGCATCTGCCTGATTTTTCCCACTTTTTTCACGCTTTTAAAATAATGTTATGCTATATAGGGGTATTGCTAGAGTAATTTGCTATCTGTGCATGACATAGAGTTGTCAAAATGACTTCCTGGATGCTCTTACATACCTACATAAACATGTCTGTGTATGCATACGTGTGTATGTGCACATGTTTATGTGCATTTAAATATATAAAAGGTTTTTCATTCTGGTCCCATCCCATAGCACCATCAGACAAACAGACCTGTGTCAGTCCTTTGTTACCACCCTGTGCTGTGGGAAAGGGCCGCATCCTGCCCATACCACTTTCCTACCCTGCCTTTCTACACTGCACATCTCTCAATACCACTGCTGTCCTCCGGGCTGCATGCAGGATTTTGGATGAGCCGGCACGAACAAGGTCAGTGGGATGTCCCCCGCAGGTGGCCCTGTCAAGGGTGATGGTACCGACCCAGTCATGGAAGTAGTGGTGACTGCAGGCCTACAGAACTGGAACCTTCCCGTGATAAGGACACGGGATGTACAAATGTGATTTTTACACCCTTTCTTTTATCATAATTGATGTTTCCATCTTATTCTTCTGTTCCTCGAAGTTATGACATTGTGTCCAAAACGACATTATGATATTCCCTCAAAATGTCATGGCACGAATGAGTAATTTCTGGTGAACGAATCCCCAAAGGGACAATTTGAACTCTTTCTGCTCTTGCTATTGAATCCCATTCAATTAAACGTGGGAATCCAGAGTCAGTTAAATGTGGAAGGGGAAAGCTTCACAGGATCTTCCTTGAAAGGCAGCTGTTAGTGGTAGGAAAACATTGAAGTCAGCACTCCTTAGTGGTGTTTCTTTTGTGAGACGTACATTAAAAGAGCTGAAATCTCTTGAGATGCTTCTGATAAGCACTGATATTAAATGCCATGGTTCTTTAAAGGTGAGCATTATTAATAGCACGCTGTGTCTTTTCATTGTACGTTGGCTGTCTTAATTCTTTGGTTCCTGTCAGCTGCTTTGCTTGGTGCTGCGTCCAATGTGCCTGTTTTCTGAAATCAAACTAGCTGTTTCTTGATGCAGGCAGGAGTAGCTCTCCCCTTCTTCACGTGGAAAACAACCACCCCACTTACACGTTAGATGGCTCTGGTTTCTTTAGCATGTATTCTGTATTAAATAATTAATTCTCAGCTATTGCTGTTACCATTATTAGCATTCTGTTGGTGGCCAGCTCTATTGCAAGCAAACCTTGGAGCTTTTCTGTGAAGCGTCTCCATTTTGCTCTTCGGTGGCTGAAGCTCACCGTATTCTCTGACTCGCAGGCTGGTATGTCTTTTCTAAGCCCTACTTAATCTTTATCAAAGCTGGCATAATCCCAGCCAGCCTTCACACAGAGCTTTCATCCCCAAAGTGTTTGAAACAATCCTAATTTTCAGAGCTTTGGGACTCTAAAGGTGGAATTTTCTGTGGTTACTCCTGCATCCCTTCCTCTAGATCTCTGCTACTGCCACTTCAGTGCCCCTCTCACTTCTTGCAAAGGGCACGCCAAGGCTTGACTGAGTGCGCTGCTCAAGAGATTAAAATTCTATCAGTGGAAATCATTGGCTCAGCCTTTCCATGTGCAATCAATAACAGCTCTTGTTTTCAAACAAAACTGCAAAACAATACCGCCATTGTCTCATCTTTAATAGGCTGTGGAAATTTTGCAGTGAATTACGCCTCGGCTGGGAACCAGAGATTATTAAAAGAATAGTTTGCTTGGTGGACTACCAGCACTAGTCACCAGCTTGTGCCAGTGGTCAGCAGTCCCAGCTTCCATGGATTTTGTTCCTGTTGAGTACTCCCTGAAGTCTCAGTCTCAAGCAGATAAGTGCCAGAGGGGGCAAAGAACTTGGGCTGAGAGAAACATTCTTCAGACTTAGATTTCAATTTTCCAAGGGTAGGCCAAAACGAGGGCTGGTTTCTCAGTTACTGCAGCTGAAGCATCCTTATTCCCTGAGCACCAAACGAGACGGCAGCACTTTACATAGACGGAGCACGCACTTTATTTCGCCTGACAGAGTGTGTGTTGGGGGAGGTTGCATTTACATTCAATTAAGAGCGAAATGTTTCATGCTTACAGGTGGGTGTTTTCATCTGGGTGGAGTTTACGGAGTTATTAAAATGTATGTGAAATTTTACTGTGTGGTGAGAATTCAGTTCCGTTTGACCCAAGAGAAGGGTGCATAAAATTTCAGTATAGAGTCTTTGCTTTATCTTTAAGGAACATTAAAATGGACATCAAATAATAGAGTAATGTAGTGGGTTGAAAAAAAAAAAAACGAGCAAGGAGAAGCACGCGAATTTGTGTGACAACCAATTTCATAGCAAAAACTTTGCAAGACAAAATTATGTATGTCCAACACTGATAAGCCGTCGTGAATGTACATTTTCAGATGCAGTTCTCTTAGTATTCCACCCGTCCTCTCCAGCACGCCAAGAATAGTAAGCACAGTTCCAAGCACTCTCTGTATGAAAGTGGAAAATATATAGGGCATGAAACAAAACTTCAGTATACAGAACTGCCACTGCAAAGTTAAGGACCTGACATTGAAAGGAATTTGTAAAATTCCCTTCCCCGGCCCCTCGCTCTGCAGACGAGCTCTGTCCTACTGTGTGCTGTTTCAGTTGCAAATGAAGTGCGCCTTGGCCGGCTGTTCTTCAGCTCTGTTAGACCTCAGTGCACGGACTGGCCAGCGTAACAATGTATCAGTGGCCACAGGAAAGCAGTCACGGACACCCACCTGTCCTCAATTAATTTGCTGGGCACAGTGAATTTTAGCTGGGGTGCTTTTCAGTGCAGAGCTTTGGGTGCTGTTGCCTGAGATGTGGCAGTGGGCAGCGAGCAAAAAGACGAGAAGAAACTCGTAGCTGGTGGTGGGAAGGGGGGAAGAGATGAGCCTTGGGCTTGCTCGGTGTGTTTCTGATGGCAGCTGTGGTCTGCTGGTAGTCAGGGCTCCTTCCGATGGCCCCAGCCCGAGAGAAGTCGTGGTAAAATCCTGGCTCTGTGTGTAGCTGCTGTTTCTCCCCTGGAATAACACTCCTGCCTTCTTCTTGCACAAATCATCTCCCAGATCTTTTCAGGAACAGCCCTCAGTAATATGCATTTGCATGCACGTAGACAAAGTGATTCTGATAAGGGTTTTCCCAAGCATCTATTTTGGAGGTAGGCTTAGTTATGACATTCTCTTTTGACATTCCTGGAGGCTTTATATTTGTAATCTTCACATAGTAATAACATTCACTGTGGTAGGTAAAACGTAGCTATGATAATTACCCTTTCCTCGTGTTTGATGACAGGATGTTGTTTCTTTTTGTTTCCAAATAAAATTAAGAGGAAAGGAAAGGAGAGGTACCCTGCTGCCAGAGAGGGAGAGAGCGTCTGGCGTGACCTGGACAAGCTGTGGCAAAGAGGCCAGCGGGTGTCTGCTGCCGGCTTGTTGGGAGCCTGCTCTTGGGGCTGAACTCGCTGTCAAGAGCCTGCGGGGAAAGAAAAGGCTGAGGGAGTCCCCATTTCTGTGACAGAAGGACCTGTATCTGTAATATCTGCCTATCTGCAGGCAGAGGTGGGGGATTGGTGACAGTTATTCTCTTTACAGTCTTCATATGCATAGAAAAAGGCAGGGCAGAAAACTAATTACTTCTCATTTAATGGCTTCTCGACGTCTGGGGCTTATAGGATCGTAGAAGCAAGAAGTGTTAAAATCCCATGGACTGAACCCATCAGTTCTTTATGGCCTGCCCTTTATACCAACACCCTTCCGAGATGTTGCACACAAGTATATATATTCAGACCCATCCCTCCTTTCCTTTCCCCTCACACAAATGGCATTTCATTTTATTGAGATGTAGATAAATGTGCAGGGGGAGACTGCTGTTTTTTTTCAGGCCTTTCCTTAATACTATTAATTAATAGTGTATTTAAAGGCTCCAGCAATTTGCTATCTCTTTTCACATGGAATTACTTCAGATGTCTGGCATACACACTCACCCTGTTGTTCAAAGCCATTACAGTCCATACAGTCAATAATCTGCAAATTAAAAATTCAATAAGTAGACGCATTAAAAATTGCATGGTTCCAATTCAGTCCATACTCCCAATTCAGGCTGTGTAGTGCTGGGAGGAGGTTTCTGAGAAGCCGGAGATGTGACACCGTTTCAGGATGCCTCAGACCATCCCCAGTGCCTGCCCAACCCCATGACAGCGGCAGAACGAGGGCTCACTTGCAGGCTGTATTGAATCTGAAGCTATCATATGAATAGATAACATCATAGATGGGCATAATTGCAGATTTCTCTCATAAAACTCAGCTGTCCAAGTAGCTTGGCATGCTGGTAAGATTGGTGCTGAACCAATGGCCACACATAAGCCTGCGGGGAGGTCCACGAATTGTCGACAGCCCAAAGAGGGCTTCGCTCCTAGCCCCGCTCCATCCAGCCTCCCTCCATCCTGGTCGGGAAGCAGTGCAGCCAAAGGCCATCCTGCCTGACAGTCACACTGTAGGAACTACTAAAGGAGCTGAAATGACACCTCTGCAGAGTCATTTCTGGCTTGTTCTTCTGTTTTGTAACCCAGCCTGTTGTTTTGGGTTGAGGGGAAGAGTGGTAGGAAGGTTGCTTCTACCATGCTTAACGCTTTTGCTTCTTGTTGCTTTGCTGGTCTTTTAAAACTTGGTTTCAACTTGTTGTTTTTTGGTTCTTTTTTGTATTTAAGCCCAAAAAATCATCCTTGCAAATGTTGCTTTTCAGTAAGTAGTCCCTGCTAGCAAGAAGCCGCTGTAATTCAAAATTTGTGTTTCCAAACCACCTTGGAGCTCACTTCTGGAAGGAGAGGCTGGCTGCCATTGTAGTGTTCGGGCTGGTAACGTTGAGCACAGCAAAGGAGGTTTTCCTTTCCAAAAATCTCCTGACCAGGAGCTCAGGAGCTGGCTGGGGGCCTCAGCTCTGCCCTCGGGGCTGCTCACTGTGCAGGGCACCAGGGAGGCAGCTCTAAAGGTGAGAGACACTTCCCTCCTTCTGCAGGAAATTTAGAGCTGGCAAAGACACCGCTCCCCCAGACAGAAGACCCTGGATGTGAAGATCCTTCTGTTGGCACTAGGGTTCCAGTTCTACCCACCAGAAATGTTATTTTCCACGGCGTTATCTGTCCCCACCTTTCTCCCTGGTGTGAAAGGAGCCGCTGCTCTGCAGCGACTGCGTCTCCTTTGAAGCCCTGTCAGTCTGTGCCTTTTACGCAAGAGATGCCATCAGACTGCACAGCAGGCTTGGGAAGATGTAAAGCCCCAGATGGCTGTGCCCGGCACAGGCCTGACTTAACAGCAAAGTTAAAAAACAAAACAAAAAAAACACACAACACCAAAGGTACCAGATGACATTAGTTTTAATCACGAATGATCAATGCAGAATTATTTTAGACCTTTACTCACACATGATATTAAGGGCAGTTTTATCTCTTAACGCTGATTGATCAGCGCAGCGTTACACAAATGCTTTAAATGTCTCCTCCTTTTATCTCCGGTGAAACATTTATAGGGTGATTTTTTTCGCCCTCTCTCTCTGTTGTGGGGAAAGGCAGAAAGACCGCGATGGAGGAAATTCCTTCTGGTGCCAGGATTTAGGGGACGAGGGTAGTGACAGAGGGGACTGTGTGGGCTTGCTGCACCCCCTTGCCTGTTGGGTTTGGTCTCTGCTGTGCAGGATGATGAGCAGGTTCTGGGATGCCTGGAAGATAAAACACATCAGTCTACTCTGCACTGTCTTCTGTCCAGGGTGTGCACTCCAGGGGGAGTAAAATTTTTGTCTGGGTTTGGGAAGGAGTAGGGATGATGAATTTTAGCTCTAGTAGGTTTAAACCTGAGCAAATCTGATCTTGTGGAGGTTAGGAGGTGTCAGAGCCGATGGGGATGCCCAGTGCTGTGGCACCCCGGTGGTACTGGCTGCGTTTGCCAAGCAGAAGTTATCCTGTTTATCCTGATGGTTAGAGTCTGTTTTTCTATTTAATATTTACTAATAACACCATGCACTTACAGGGCCTTCCATCCAAGCACTTGACAGACCTTAATGGAATAAGCCTCACAACACTCTGGGGAGGGAAGCGAATGCCATTTTGTTTATCATGCTGAAATAGTAAGATGATGTAATTGTACCTCCTGCGTTTATTTATTTCTTCTCTGCCATTATCTGTCTGATAAAATCCACTAACTAACAACAACAAAAAAAATCTATTGTTTTAGAAACCCTTCTGGTGGTTTAACTATAATATAAGATTAGTAACCAATTTAGACAGGAGCGTAATTAGCGTAAATGTTTCCAGTAACTCCCTCTGATGAATGCAACAGCATTTGGGTATTCGCTTGCAGGACATGAAGCTGAATAATAAAGAGCTCTCTACTCAGAGCACAGCAGTGTCTGTGAGTGGAAAAAGGCTTAAGTGGGACTTTGTGAGCTTTCCTGAGACAAACTGGGTGATGAGCAGAGGCAGAGCCACATTTAGTGAGGGTTGAGCGGGGCGCCAAGCCCCCCTAGCTTGGCAGGAGGTGCTGCAGGAGATGGCAGCAGCCCTGGGATGCCAAGCATGGGGTGAAAGATGTTGAGGGCACCAAGATGTCACACCTGGCTCTGAGCAGGAGGATAAGGAGAGAGCCCTGAGAAGGTTGTTACGTGCAATGGGGAGACCTCTGGCAGGCACTCCTAGTGTAGGCAGCACTAGGGACCAGCCAGGGAATGGCTAAAAAAAATAAATTAATGTACAGGTTATGCCTGCTATTGGTGTGAGTTGGGGCAGGCAAAGAAAAAGCTTTTCTCCACTACAGAAACATGCTGGGCTTTAGTTAGAGGTCAGGTGATGTATCATACCCGTGATGTCTGTCATCTGCCTGAGGGACTAACCATGCTATTGCTGTGATTAAACCTTATGAGATAAAAAAAATAAAAATCTTATTTTATATCAGCCTGGGCCAAGACTTTATTAGTCCTAATTTGAAAGTAACGCGCTAATGGTGGTGTTTGTCAGATGCGTTTTTGCAGTGTGAGAGCTGTCAGGAATTGTGGGAAAACAACCCAGGAAGATGACTGGGGTTCGTTTGCATGTTCCAGCCCAGAGCGCCTTCTGACACAGCACAACAGCTGAACTGCGTAAGGGAAACACATTTTACTTATCCTGGCTCAGCAAAGCAGCAGCAATTTGGCGAATGGGCACTCCATTCGGATCCTGGTGCATTTTAAATGGCCAGGTGTCCGCTCGGTTGCCTGCCTCATTCTTAGTCCAAAAAGGAGCATCTCACTCACTGCCGTGGAGTTTGCTCTGAATGACCACACGATGTGTGGTACCTCCCCTTCAAATCGATGCAACAGCATTTACATTTCCTTGGATCAGCCATTGAAGGAGGACTTCGTGTTGAAAAGAATCCTGCTTTCCTTCCATTAGCTCTGCTGAGCAGACACTGCCAATATTGTGCCATGTGGTACAGCAATTCGTGTTTTGGACAAATCTCCCTAACAGACTGGTGAGGTATATTCTCATTAGAGTGCCTGAGATTTCTGCACAAACCGTGTGCATTGAGATAAAAATACCTTCAGGTTTGCATTGCAACAGAAATATCCGCTATCTTCTAAACCATATTTTTAAATATCCATGTGTGAATGAAACTGTTGGAATAAAACATTGCATCAGAGAGAAAAATGTATTTTCTCCCTCCTTGTCTTTCTCTCTTTCTTATAAATGACTTTATCTGCTTCGAAGGGGAAAGCCCAGCCAGCATGCTGGACTATCTATCAATTACAGGGATTATGTTTAGACTGCTGCATTCCAGATTTAACTCTGAACTAGAAATTCACATAGATTTTCATGCAATGGAAATACCACTACTCTTAAAAACACCATTATAAAATTGAAACTAAATCACCTTGATCTTTTGGTTCATTCTTAATAGTGTGTCTGAAATATTTGCTGAGACCTTTTAACTTCAAGATGCATTAGTTCAGACCCTAAAGGAGGCAAATTCAAAGGTTACTGTTGTTGGTTGGTTTATGTTGTGTTTTTTTTTTTTTTTTTTTTTTCCTCTCACTAGTTTTTATATAGTAATAATAATAGTAACAATAATAATATTAATCACAACTGTTAATCTAGGGTATACTTTAAAATAACTCTCTTGGCCATTAAAAAATGCTAAGTATAATTTAGTTTGATATTTTTATGCCATCATTAGTAATTTTTACTCATTGTAAACACATTTCTAGCTGTATAAATCAGTTTGGGTTAGTATTTATTGCAGATAAAATCTATTTCCAAAGGTTTTCAGGTGTAAAAAAATTAGCAATTCTTAATAGAAACATAAATGTTATCTAGTGTTTTAGATACAATTAGAAAGTATCAGTATAAAATATCCTAGCCTTGGATTTGTTTCCCATTTCAGATAATATATTACAGGCACTCTCTAATAAATTTAGCAGTTTGAAATTGATTTATGCTGAACCTTTGTGGTATTACCATTCTTGTTTTATAATTACGAGCAAAAGGAGCATAACCTTTTCCTAATATATTGAAAAGAGAGAAGTGATGTTTCAGGAAAAATCATATGTCACCATTCTTACTTCTTTCCCCCCCTCTCTCTCTCTTGTTAGCCCTGCTCTCATTTATTCAGCTAACACTGATACACAGTGACACATAGTGAAAGTAGCAAGACTGCAGCAAAACTATATGCTTATGTCTCATTGTTGGGAATACAACGTGTGCTCTTTTGGCACGCTACCTAAATATTGAAGTAGCGTGCTGAAGTTGAAGGCTTCTGGCTCCTTTATTAGTAAAAATTAGCAAGAACTTTAATGCCCTCTGCTTTAAACTCCTGACACAAACAAATAAGGCCTGATTTTAAAATACCTTGCGTAGCGTTGGTGTTGTGTCTTTCTTTGTTTTTCAGGACTGTTCTCAAAATGATAATTCTTATGATGGTAAATGAAGTATGTTAAGGCAAAGGTTCTTACATTGTATTTTATCTCTGAACACTATAAAGTACATGCTGTTTTAAATCGGTTCTGATGCTGAAGAAACACCAGATCGAAAATATGTTTGTCATTTTTTCCTCTGTATCTGTGGGTTTTAGTCCCCTTAAATTCCCATTAATACAGTTAGAGGGGCTGACACTGAAATCCCCTAGCAGCCTACGTGCAGCTGTGCTGTCTATTTAAAGGGCAGTTCCTCTCCTCGGCTCCATCCAGCCTGCCCGGGCTGTGGAGGTCTGCACAAGTGGAGCTGCAGAACAGAGCCAATGTGTAGGATCAGGAAACAAAAGCTGGTCAGGAAATAGTTTAGGGTGTTATTTTGTCTTAAGCAAAAAAAAATATATGTATATAATATATATATATATATTAATGCTCTACATCTTGAAAATCAGATCATGAGCAAGATTTTCCTCTCAACAGCAGAAGTGTTGTTTTTTCCTTTCCTTGGCAAAGTACCACCTCCCCATCCCAAAATTGCCAAAAAAAAAAAAAAAAAAAAAAAAAGAAAATGCATCAGGTACCAAACAATAAAGGGAGGAGCTCTTAGAAAATAATGATTTTTTTTTTTTTTTTTTTTCTGGAGAAAATGTGAAAAATTGAGTTGAAAATAGAGATTTCTGATCAATAAGGATTTCTAAAAAATGATGACTTTCTATCAATACATTTGTAACCTGGCTTTAATAATAAACACTGTTCTGGAAGAGACACCCATCTCAGCACTGGAAAGCAGCTGTGGTTTCCAAATGACATTAAAAGGGAGATTTTTTAAATCTCCCTGGCGTGCTGTGTAAGGTGCTGGAAACACGTAGGGGTGCCTCACCCTCACAGCCCCTCTGCATTTTGGGAGCTTCTGGAGAGATAGACTTTGCTCCAAATCCAGAAGAGCATTTGATTTAAGCATGTGAATAATCCCACTGAAGTAATTTAAAGTAATCGTATGCTTACAGTTAAGTGTGTGCTTGAAGGCTTCGCTAGGCTGGGGCACAGCCTGTCCCCCCTGTCCAAACAGCACCACATCGTCACATCCATGGGGCTCCAGCAAGGGGGGTTGCCTCTGATGTCTCTTGAACTTGGTCAGCTGATTTGTGCCACACTCCTGGTGGCATTAAATATGCCAAAATATGGAAAAGAAGATTCCTGAGGTTAAAAAAATATAAAATGTGAAAGACGCACTGAGTGAAAACTGCAAATACGATGCCATTATAGAAAAGTAATTAAAGAAACTATTAATGCTAAAACCAAGTATGTTTCGTGGTACACTAGCATATGCCTGGGACTTGCCTACTAACAAAACTGCAATACGCAGAAACACTGAAAATCCCTCTACGTTACTAAACTGCTAGAGTGGAAAAATTAAACATGATTTTTCTCTCTCCACGTACAGCATAGTGAGTTTGATCTAAAGACCATCCTACTTTTGTTGTGATGTTGTATGTGCCTTGGGTTTGGTTTTGGTTGTGATTTTTGAGAAAGCAAATGCCCTTGCTACAGTTTGACAAAGGATATTGTCAAATAGATAATATACATCACGGTTAGAAGCTGATAAAAGGGATACGGATTTCCCTTGCTCTGCTGCAGTGTTGACGATGCTCCAGAAAATGTAATATAAAGGGATTTTCTCTCTTTTTTGTAATTTTAGCTATTTAAGACCATTATCAAAACCTGTTTCTGAATGAGTGTCTAGGTGTCAGGAGCATGCATGATACTACCTCCTCTTCTCTCTTGCCTGTACTGCAAGAGAAATATGCTGTGTTATACCACAGTTTATGGACTAGAGCTTCTGTTTTGGAAAATGCTGGGTTTTGACTACTTAATTCAGTTTTAACTGTTCGTTCAATTTCAAAATATAAGCGAGTTGTGTTTACCGAATTTCTTACTGGGTGGATGTTGTGGTATATGCTGAGTATATTTATGGTTTAAAAGAATGATGATTCAGCAAACTTACTGCATAATAATCTTTACTTCATTGTTATACTGTAAGTGGTTAAAGCCAAGTGTACATGAATATATAATGTGTTCCTCCAGTTTTGTAGCACAGTAATACATTATACTGGTGAGCTACGGAGACATTTATTCCAAAGGAAATGCAGAGAGTGATTTAGAAATGCCAATAACAATAATGCAATTACAGTTGCAAAACATCTTAGTTGACCAAACAAATCTTTTCTAAATGCACCTAGAATATTTCTTTAGCACATTTAATTAAGTATATATTCAGCATATTTAGTTTAGGACCCAATTAAGCACCAAAAGCATAGAGGTATAAAATACAGCGTTGCCTTCCAGGCACTCCTGCTTAAATTCAGCAACAGTTGCATTTGGAGCTATAATCCTGCTGCAAAGATGGGAAAGACAATACAAGCACAAGAGGCCATATTGTAAACTGGCACTGGTATCTACAATAATTATATCAATCATTCAAATGTTCCAGCAGTCGATACAGCTGAACTTTAGACAGGTTGCAGCTCTTAATTTATTAATGCAATATTTTTTCTTTATGAATTTCTCAAGTCCATCTCTTACCTATATGTATGCAATTAGTTGTGTTAGATTCTCTCCAACTTTGTGGGAATGGATCTTAGTGCAGTATTTACAACCCTCTTAGAGCCTCTGGTTTGTATATCAAGGTGTCAAGACGTCTCAGAGGCAAAGAGCAGAACGCATGCAGTGAAAGTGACAGTGACGTGAAGTTACATCGCTCCAAACAGTAAATCATGATGCTGAGAAAGTGCAAGACGTTGACAATAAGGTCTAAACAGAAGGGCACTTTGACCTACAGCGTAATACCAGATTAATGACTAGCTGATACTAACTGGCCCTATATCCAGTGGCTGATAAAAAGCTGCTCTTGATGTTTCTTTGTGGGTGCCCGGCAAGGCAAGGAGCGTGCCTGCCAGGGGGCCGCAGCACTGCTGCTCCTCGCTCGGGTGGATGAAGGCACTGTCCAGCTGCAGGCAGCGGTCCCACACATGCCAAAAGGCAGTCACAGGATGGTTGGGGCTGGCAGGGCCTCTGGGTCCACCTGCCCCATCCCCTGCTCAGGCAGGGCCACCCAGCGCAGGCTGCCCAGGCCCATGTCCAGGCGGCCTCTAAAGGTCTCCAGGGAGGAGGCCCCATGGCCTCTGGGCAGCCTGTGCCAGGGCTCCGTCACCCGCACAGCACAGGAGTGCGGCCTGGTGCTCAGAGGGAGCCTCCTGTCTGACAGCTTGTGCCTCTTGCAGGCACCACTGAAAAGAGCCTGGCTTTGTTCTCTTTGCACCATTTAGGTCTTTGTATGCATTAGTAAGATGCCCCTGAGCCCCCTCCAGCAGTCCCAGCTCCCGTAGCCTTTTAGGAGAGGTGCTCCCATCCATCACTTGTTGGCATTTCCCTGGGCTCTCTCCAGTATGTCCATGTCTGTCATACTGGGAAGCACATGCTTTGCCAGCTACCAGGCAACATTTCCGTGCTATCAGCACTTTCTGAGGCATTTGCACACACACCAGGAAATCACATCTCCCCCCATGAGGAGAAGTCGCCACACGTTGCTGTCGGGCTGCCCTCACACATGGTGCTGTGTTCCCACAGAGCGGTGTGGGGCTTTTCACATCTTCATCTTCCCCTTCCACAGCTGTGGCTATTAAAGCTATCAGTTTTCTCACGCTGTCCTTGATCTGGTATAAAACTTTATATCGGGGTTATAGAAACAAGGTGTCTTTGTGGCTGGTGATGCCAGCTGCAGTAAGTACCATTTAGTACTGATGGGAGGGTTAGTGCTCGAGTGCTGCATCTTGCAATGTATGAGTATTATCATTTATAAGTGTTTTTAGGATTGGCATATGGTACATTTCTCTGAGATTTCCTTTCATTTCTGACTGATGGTCCCTGTTATACCAGCTTTTAAACTCTGGTGTATGCTTGAGATTTAGGTTAGGCAAACAATGGAAAAATGCTAAAGGGAAAAATCTCGGAATGGCTCTCGTAAAGGATTTCTTGCCCTTGAAAAATGGATAGGCTGTCCTTTAACCTCACGGCACCTCTTCGAGCTGTCAGTCATAGACTGAACATTTGAGACTTGTGAAGTATGATACGGAGTAACAAAATGGTATCGGCTTGTTCAAAATGGTGAATATTGGATTAATCTCTTGAGGTATGCTGATAACAGATGGAATAAAAGATCACACGGCACAGCTCACATAGACTAAGGTTAACCCCGATGTCCTGGTCAGTGTCCCTTTTCTTGTTTAATGCCATTGCTAATTAACTGGCACAAGTGTTCATAGCCTTCTGTGGGACGGTGCTGAGAGCCTGCTGACTGCTGGCATGCCTGGAGGCAACCTCTACCTGGGCTGCAGCACATCGGTTCAGCTCAGCCTTGTGCTGTGGGCCATTACCAATGGGGGCGGAGGAGGAATCGCTGCAAGTGCCATTATATTTAGTCATTTCTTAGGGGTCGCTGTGTCTTCTTGCGTGTGGGAGGTTCAGCGGGCTCCTCAGGAAGGCAGTGAGCTGCTGGGCTTGTGGTCTGGGGCTGCTCACCTGGCAGCAGCAGAAGTGGCCATGAGAAGCTGGCTCAGACACAGCAGCTCACATGGGGATGCTGGTCTGTTCCCCAGGTACATCCTAACGTTTTGCATTTCATGCAGGTGTTTTTTGGGGCTTGAAGGAGGAGCTGTGGCACGGGGCCCTTCCTGTGGTATGCACAGGAGGGTGGTATTTATGGGAAGTGCAGCTGTGGTTTAATTGCACGCAGTTGTATAGTAAACTTTGTCATCTGAAGTTACATTTAGGTTCAAGGGAAAATGATTTTCTTCTTTTCTTCCTTTTATCTTCCTAAATAAAGAAATACCTTTTACTATGCAATATAGTGCTCTAGCTTCACGTCTTTGTCTAAATACCCACATTTTGATATATTTATATCTTTAATTTGGGCCAACGACTACCAAATACATTTATCATTCTATGTATCTAAGAGTAACTCCTATAAATATGTCCCATACCTCTTCTGCTTATGCTATTTCCATGGCGTATTTGGTGATGAGACCCTATCAGAAATACTGAGTACAGGTCAGGTCAGCCGTATGCACAATGATAAATTCAGTTTGGAGCAGGTGCAGAGAGTGGCTGCTGAGCAGATCAGAGGGCTGGAGGGCCTATCCTGTGAGAAGGGACTAAAAGAGCTTGGCTTGGGCAGCCCAGCAAAACAAAGGCAGAGAGAGGATATGAGTGCTTGCCATAAATACTTCAGAGGGATAAACACCAGGGAAGGAAAGGGCTGTTCAAGCTAAGAGACAATGTTGACACAAGAATAAATAGGTGTAAACTAGCCACCAGCAAAGGTAGGCTGAAAATTAGAGGAAGGAGATTTGACCACAAAAAGGGAGAGCTGAGGGTAGCAGGGGAAAATAGCTCCCAGTGGCCAGTGATCGCTTTATAAAAGGGACTGCAACACATTGAAGCCTGTGACACCAGGGGCCTGGATTCAGCGGCTGAGAAGATCATTTCCATTCCTGAGTCCCTCTAGTCCTGTTCAGCGCAAGGTTTGTCTTGTACAGATACGCTGGCAGGGCTCCTGTCCCTCTCTCCCATCTAAGAGGGGTAGATACCAGGCTGGGACTTGCTTTTCTCTCTGAGCCTCACGCTGCTGAATTAGAATCAGGACTTAAAAGAAGATCCAGGAATAAATAATTCTGTGATCTTTCAGAGGATGTTTTATTTTTGTCTGTATTTCCTTCCTCACGTGTATGATGCAGGGAGATTTTGCTCCTTTGTACGCCAATGTTATTTTCTGCCAGCTTTTTGGCATGCAAAATTAGGAAAGAAATTGTCCTAGCATTAAAGTAGAGACCCAGGGACTGGGAAATACTCCTGCTCTCTACGTGTAGCAGTACAAGGCTATTCTTCAACCTGAAGGGACTATAGAAGGCAACGCATTATATTGGCAATTGTTGCAGCGAACGCTGCATCGTCTGGCAAGAGGCTCAGCTTGATGTGGACAAAAAGTGAATTTCTCCTTTGTGCCTACATCCTTAGCTCCCTCATGATGAAAATAGAACCTGCTTTAATCTTCCTGAGGCTGACGGAAAGATACCGCGCAGACTGCAAGTCAGCAGTTGCCCACACAATTGTTTGGCAAAATCTATTTTTAAAAGTCCATAAATTCCCCAACTAGACAAACTGGGATCTAACAGAAAAATATAGTCACTAATGCACCATCCTTTTAAAGAAAGACAATACGCTCCCCTCTCCTCCGGCTCTCTTGGGGAAAACCTGCATATTTTAAAATGGAAATGCAAAGTGCCTCTGAAGAAAACCTCCTCGCGACAGGCCGGATCCTGCCCCTCGGCTCTGGCACCTGGAGCCCTTTACCTGCAGAGCTGGTGGTGATGGGAGCGAGGACACAGGGAAATGCTCCGTGATGCCCCAAAGGATGCAGGACCGGGGCTGCCGGCCGTGCACAGTCCCCGCTGTGTGGGCGAGCTCCTGGGGAGCACGTCGGCACAGCTGGAAACGCAAACGTGGAAATCAGGTTAAGCCTCGCCTTGGTTTCCCTTCCCCTGCGCATACCCTTCTTCCTCTGCTCGCTCAAGTGAGCGACGTGGGGAGCTTTTGCTGACTGTGGAGCCAGCCTCGTCATTTTTTTTTCCCTTATTGAAGTTACAAACTCAGAATGAGTTAAAATTGCTTCTCCCTCGCACTGCTCAAAAAAAAAGACGTAAGAACATGCTGTACACATGAGTCACCTGCACTAAGTACACTTAAAAATATAGCCCTGGGCTTTGATATACGGGCTTGTATTATTTTTCCTATATTTTAAATCATTCATAAGTGGTTTTCAGGCTGACCTGCTGGTCTTTTATGCAGAAAATTGTACAGATTACCTGAAGTGAAGCTGTGGCACACAAGTTTATTTAACTGTGTAGCTTTACTTTTAAGAATTTCATATATGGAAGGGTTATTTGTGCATGAACAAGCTTGCACTCCAAACACAAATTGTTTATGTAAATACTCAAATCTTACTGTAAATCTTCAGTGAGGAAACCTCCTTTTTGAATTAACCCCCGCCCCAAAAAAAACTAAAACCAACGGCCTGAAATGAGAAGTGATTATGATAGAATTATGGTTTTCAACGTGTATTATTATATGTGCCTACATTTAGA